>NC_028639.1:14272838-14363706 GCF_001406875.1 Solanum pennellii
GGGGGGGCTGGCCGGTGGTGGGTGGGGGATCAGGGATCGGGTGAAAAAATAAAATTTTGAAATTGAAAAATATATTTTTAAAATTGCTGTTTTAATCCAAAAAAAATGTAATTTGAAATTAGAGGAGAGTTTTGGAAAATGTTTTTCTTAATTTTTGAAGGGGAGTCATTTTCCTTAATTTTGAGGAAAATGAGTTGATTTGGAAAATATTTTCCAAAACTTTTGATCCAACCAAACATGAGAAAATTGGAAAATGTTTTCCAGAAAATGTTTTCCTTCATACCAAACACACTCTAAGACTTTGTTAATTCTTGGTTACTTGGGTGTGAAGTTGTCAGTTTCCATGCCGACCGTCGATTTTCTCAAGTAATTTTTTTTGTTTTCCTTCTTTTCTTTTCTTTTCTTTTTCGTTTGCATTTTGATCCATATTCCGTTCGTTTCTTATTTTTTTTCTTCATTTCCCATTTTGCTGATTTCAACGGTTTAGGGTTTTTTCCCTTAATTATCTATTTATTTAATTTCTACTATTATCAATAAAATAATCTTTTATTCAATCTAAAAATTATGTCACTCATTCTTATAAGTAATAAATTATTCATAAAAGCTACTAAAAGGGTTAATATAAATACAAAGGTTAAAATTCATAAAAACGACTAAGAGGGTTGTTACAACATGTTTAATGTTAATTATGGTGAAATAATATAATGTATTTAATTTATTGATTCTTAAAATTAATAATTTAACTATGCAATATTATTCAAATAAATATTTACTAATTACTCTTATATATTTTTTGACAAAATGAAATTTTTTGATGATGAACAATGAGTTTCCTTTCCATATTTACATTCTACGTATGATTCATTTACAATATCAATCTACTTGAATAGTATTAGTAAATGTCAACTTTATGTACAAATGTAAGAATAATAAAAATTACAAATGAATTTTATTCACTTTCTTCCTTTCTCGTGTCTCTAATAAAGGCTAAACTATGGCGGAAGAGTTTGATCAGAACAAAAAGATAATGTCATTGAGGTGTGAAAGAAATTTGCTATTGAGGAAAGTTGATATGTTAGAAGTGGTTCACAAGGTTACATTAGAAGCCAAGGAAATGGAAATCGGGGTCCTAAAAAAGAAGCTTGACCAACTAGACTTCACAGTAATGTTTTACAAAGGTGTATTTGAGCCAAGAGAAAAGGAAATTACACAACTAAACTAGAAGCTTTATGAACAAGACAACAAGAAGTGGGAAATGAAAATGGGTTTACTGTATACTATGAAGATTGAGTTGGCAAAAATTAAGATTAAAGAGTTGTAAAATAAAGTCTTTGAATTGGAGAATAAATTGAAGATCCATGACAATGCAATTTCTCAAAAGTTTATTAATGAGAACATACAAGTTGGAGAATCTGCTGGTGCAAACATAGATTGATATGTCTAGTGTATTATCGTATTACTTCTACCTTAATTTTGGTGACAATTTATTTTTCTCTAGAGAGTTTTTATTGAAATTTTTTAATAGCCATGTAATTGCGTTTTTATTTAATTAAAGTCTATCGAAAAAAATGTGTAAGCATAAAAATACAAGGTAAGTAATTGAAATCCATCAACTACAGGTCTTATAATTTTCTTTCATATATTTAAATGAGAAAAATGTTTGATGTTTGTCCATTACATTCTTTTTAAGTATTGTAAAATAATATTTTTTTCAAAAATATTTGTTTAAGACTTTTCGTCAGTTCTAGTCAAGCAGTATTTTCAAGAAATTATTTTGGAGAATCATTTTTCTACTATTTTTTTTATACATAATCTATGTTTCCTGGATCAATAATATAAGTATTTCTTACTCATTTAAGTTATGCAAATTTTAAATGTTATATATTTTACAATCATCTAAGGGAAGTGTAGCGCATGAAAGCTCTCATCGTAATCAAAATTTGAGAATAAGTCAAACAAATGTCTATTTTTATATATCCTTATAGTCACTAAATTATTTTGTACTAAAATAATTCTTATAGATCATATATTTGTATATACATATATTTGAAACACGGCAAAAATGTATGTTTATTAGGTTAAGGATGTCCGGACTTTATGGCTTTACTCAAACATCTACATATAAAAAGTTACAATATACTATGTTAGCATTTTAACCATATATTTGATAGAAAATCTAATCTTTTAAATTTTTTAAATAAAGAAACATTGAATATTCTTACCAAGTAAAATGCACGTCAAGCATCACTGTCACGATCTAAATCAAACCATAATTGCAGTAACCATAAACCCTTACTAGGAAGGTCAGAATCTAAATACAAGCACTAAATTTAATAAGCTAACAATAAAATAGGCTGGAAGAAATTTCGACAAGGATTGAGGCCTTAGTATAGATATATACATAATGGTACAAAATATACCTAAATAGCTCGAAAGTTACTGACATTGTCCAAATATATACTTCTTGAAAGGAAATATAAACGATCATATGTAATATATTTACCCAACTATGAGTCGGAGCCAATCCAACAAAGAATATAGAAGAACATTTGAAATATAGAATATTTAAATCGAAAATCGTTCCTTGAAACAAAAATAAAGCAAATAAAAATAGTAGTAAACTAGTTATATTCAGATTATTAGAAACNCAAAGCAAATAAAAATAGTAGTAAACTAAGTATTTGGTTATATTCAGATTATTAGAAACAACTAGGAATGTGTTCCACGAGATTTCATAAAATAACAAGTTTATTGTACTGGTGATCTATTTCAATTTTAGCATGCAAGGTTGGTAAGTTTGATATACCTAAGTGATTGGTCCCCCAAGTAAGGAATTTCACTTCACAACTTTGTAAGTCTGTGGTTGTCTACCAAAATGAGAGCATCCTACTTGCCAAGGTAGGACATATACATCATAATAGCATCTAGGTGGATCCATTAACTAGGTTTTCTATGGGGGCACATAGTTTTGGAATTAGAAGGTTGTTACTAGAAACCCTCTTTATGCTAATTCGCATCGTGGTTTCCAACTAATGAGAAAATTTGGTGAAGCTACCTTCTTTTGGGAAAATACAACTCTCATTGTCAAGTTCACTTGGGGCTATGCTAAATTCCTTTTTTGAAGTATCATAGAGTCTTTCTTATCATTTATTCATAACATAGTTCATAGGAGATTAGCCCCAGATATATCATGTTCATAGCTCCTAAGTTCAAGGATGAGAAAGTCCTTTCATCACAAACCAACATTATGTGAGAATATAACCTCATTAACATATTAATAAGATGCACATAGGAATCACCTCCAATCCCTCATAAAATTAACTTATCATCATCTCATAATTCATCACATTCATATCATGCTAACATATTCATAACTTCATCATATTCATATCGTACTAACATATTCATACTCCAATGGAATAACATTATCAAGAATAGACCAACATTATTACAATAAAGTGCTCATGACCTTGAAGGTCTTACCATTGGCCTCCAAGAAAAACCATTCAAGACTTAACCCCAAATTCATGAAATTCACCTAATAATTCATTCATTCATCATCATATAATAGTAAAGTATGCAAGAATACATTCAATTACATCCCCCTTAATCATAAACCAACCTAATTCACAAGTTAAGGGTAGGAGAAGAAAGGTATTCATGGGCTTTTTTTTAATGGAATTAGGTCGAAGCCTAAAGTAGTAAATCAAGTCCATAACCATGCATAATTCATCTCTAATAATCGAATTAAGACTAAAAATGTCATGACTAGAGAGAGAGTCTACACCCTGGACGTTGCCGGCACTCAAAGATCATTGTTGGTCCCCGATCGAACCATTATCCTGGCTGACTACAAGCGGAAGACTAACTTAAGCATACAAAAGTTTAAAATTGAAATATAATTTCATAAACTCAAATTTTTAAAGTTTTAACTCAAATGAACAACTTTGAATAAAATAATATATTCAATAGCCATTAAATAGGCAATTTTAGTTTTTATAACATTTAATAAAATAAATGATTAATACAGACTCTTCAACTACGCTGCCTATCTACGAAGCCTCTAATTGACAATGATGGAAGTGGGACAAGACCCACAACCTCCTGAATAAATTTAAAGTAAATGAACTCCTCCGGAAGCAAGGAGGCTCACCATAGCTAACTCAATCTCTCGGATGTATAAACTAAGATCCTTTTGATGATCCTGTATACATGTGTTTGCATCATGAGAAGATGCACGCCAATTGAATCAGTACGTGAAATGTACGAGCATGTAAGGGATATTATAAAGTATAACATAAGCTTGATACTTGAATAAAAAGAAACATTCTTACCTCTTTTAAACTCATCCCAAATCAAGAATAAGATATTCAACTGAAAGATTTAGATAATCAACTTCAAAGATATGATATTTGACACAATGAAGCACATATGAACTCAAGATAATCAACTTGAGGTACTCAACTCGAAATAGTCAATTCATGATACTTATTTGAATTCATTTCAATGTAAAGTAGTTTCAAACAAGTGGAATATAAAGAAAAGCAGTTTAAAAACATGATGTTAACTCAAGATAATAATATCATAAAAAATATCATGCTCCCTCTCAAAGTCTACTTGTGCAATACATGAGTGAAGTCTCATACCACTCTTCATACTAAGAAGAACCCCTTGAGGAACCATGTAATTAATACTTGTGGGAGTTTCTTTAATCTACAACCACCATTATGAGCATAAGTGGTGATATAACGTCTCGTCCACGCTTCCAGAACTGTCATATACCTTGCCGTCACATAGAACATCCTCTACCTAGTGGATCCACTGGCTAAACTTACGTGATCCTCTAAAAAGTCTGACATGCTAATACCCATGATGGATACATAGTTTACATGGGGACTTGAGTTATATCAAATATCATCCCCACAACAATGCTAAATATTACTCCCAAAATATACTTTAGCTCATACTTTTAATAAAACTTCCTTCCTTTGGGTTGAGATAATTTACTGAACCCTTTAGCTTTAAAAAGCTCCTTTGTGAATCAATGTTCCCCTTTTTGTTCAAAGCTCTTTTGACACTCTTAGTTTCTTTTTTTTTAACTTAAATGTGAAACATTTACAAACCTTTAGAAAAGACTTAGGTCCCCTTATAACTTTTGAGAAATGAACACCACTCTTGCTCTTTACTTAACTTGAAACTTTAATTCTTAGGGAATACTTAGTTCCCTTATATCTTTTGAGAATTTAACTCAACTCTTTACTCTTTCTTGACATGTAACTTGAGCCGTAAATCAAAGTTAAAATGATTGTTTAAGACTCTTTGAAAACTTTAAGAACTCACTTTGACTTGCTTCTTGACTTTTAAACTTGACTCTTGACTTCTTGACTTGACTCTTAACTTTCCTTTAATTAAAGTATGGATTCAAGGTTTCTGATCTCATTTTTATGCATGATTTCATGATTTTCAACTTGGAGAGTTCATGCGGAAATTATGAGCATGAATTACTCAACTCGGGAACTAAAAGGTACTTCTTAACTCAATATAGGAATAAGGAACTCATTACTCACAACTTACAACATGGAGATACTACTCCTCTCAATGATACTCAATTTATGGAAATCATGCGGAGTTATGGGCATGAATAACTCAATTCGAGGGTCTAAATTACTATATGGAACTCATGTATATAACTCTCTCATTCTCTTATTTTCTTTGTCAAAACTTAGTTCAGTTCAATGATGTATCTCAAATAATTCACAATTTAACTTAAAGACTTTCTTGAACTCTACTCTTAACTCTCTTTTGAATACGAATTATGAATTCAAGAGTTTTGGTTAATGACATGAAAGATCTAGGTGATATTGTAGACTCATGAGTACATTATCCTCGCTCTCATGATCATCTACTTGAGTCTTCAAACAAGTTACTAGAAGTTGTAGAAGACTCCTCAAAAGGACTCGAAGGAACTCTCTCAAAAGGTCCGAAAGAACTCTCAAAACTTAATATTAACCTTACTTTGAATTGGAATTATTATTTCAAGGTTAAGATTTATGTTATGAATTATCTCCATGTGTTTAAAAGTAGTTTAAAGTATTTATAATCAAAAGGAGTGAAGATACACTTTAAATGACCTCAAACAGGACTACCGATGCAAAAGAAGTGGGGGAAGGCGACCTTGGCGCGGGGCTTCAGCCCCTAACTTAAGTGAATTACTTTGGGCTCACTGCAGGCGTACCGCCCCATCTCTCTAGCGCCTCTGGGGCGCGCCACGCTAGCCCCTCTTCAGGGAACATTTCGACGATTTCCTCCTCTCATTTCTAACCATAAATTGATTTCTTTTCTCATGTTTTTCTTCGATTCAATTACCCAAACTAAGTAACTCTAATACACTAAAAAAAACTCCAAACAACCACTTTAATCACAAGAATTCATCAAAATGCCAACAAGACAAGATATACAATGAACGTCAATAACACCTATGGAGAACTTTAATCCTTCAACTTTTTAAGAATGAAATTGTGCTGAAAAAAACATGTTTGGCGTGTGGATTAACAAACACAACATTATGGAAGCTTAAATACTTCTTAGGGACTAGACCCATGGCGAAAATCCGCAACTGAACTGAAGAACATCAACGAACGCCTTCATTCTTGCCTCTTTTCTTTTCTTGCCTCTTCTTGAACTCTCAACTATAACCCTAGGTCTATTTTAGGATTATTAATCAGAACCTAAAAGGATTAGACCCTTAAAATAGTACTAAAATGAATTAAATCCAATTGGATAAGGAAATGACTAAAATACCCCTTAATATGTTCGGCCAACTATCCTTAACTTGACAGTCTAACTTCAAAAGGTCACATCGCACTCATCCGGACTCGAAAATTAGCAAACTAGGCATCTTTGGTAAGATAATTCAAAGATTTTCCTATGGTATATTTTACCTCACATAAATCATCCTGTTTTAGTAGTTATGGTCGTTTGAAGTTGATCCAGCTCATACTTAGCTTAACTTGCAAAATTTTAGATTTTTGCTATTTCCAATTTAATTGTTTTTGGACTCAAGGTGCGAAATCTAGTGAAATGGCCTTAATACGTAAGAAATTTTTAATTCCTAGGTGAAATCTCACTCACTACTATTAACGGTTCGAGTCTTAGTTCGAAAAAATTTCTAAGGTGTTACGAAAAAATCCAGTTAGAAAGAAGAACCACAAAATTGGATGAAAAGTTAGTTTTTGAAGAACATTAAAATCAAAATTTTGAAGAACCTCTTGCGGAAAGAAGTCCCTAGAGTGAATGGCCTCCATACCTTAACAATCCTTTGATATTTGTGAAGGAAATTTTTGTTCTTGAAGCCGTAAAGAGAGCTTGATCTTCTTCTTCAATGCAGGTCTTTCAGGTAGTGAGAGAAACCAGAGAGACATAAGAGCTTTTGGGTTTTGAGAGTTATGGGGTGTTAGGCTAGTTTAATGACTTAGGATACTTTAATATCGTTAGAGTAACTAATTGTTACCATCCATAAGTATTAATTAGTTAATTAACTAATTACTCAATAACCCCGACTTTAGTCATATGGAGGCAGTGAAGTTGGGGTCAAATGACGAGACCCCATCAACGCCCCGTCAACCACACCACGGACCGTCCTGTCCAAGCGTTGTTTGAGATTGAGGGTCGATTTTGGGGACCAAGGGGAAGGCATATAAGTATGGACTCACGAGCACCATCGACAGGGCGTGAGTCCATCGACGGCCCTTCAACCCCTCCATCGTAGTTCCAACCTGTTTTGTTAACAACTTTTAAGGTCAATGCTTGAGTCCTCCTCAAGGACCCTTTGGGTGGTCTTTGGGGAGTCGTACCCGGATGTTTTGATACTAAACGTGTAGATATGTTCAAAGTATTAGTACAAGATTTAACCCTCATACACTATTTAAACCCCTTCCAAGACCTAAAGGAACACTAGATCGCTTTCACTAGTCTCCGGACGTCATGGGCGTTTCTTGACGTTTAGACTCTAATACTTCCTAATCAAGTGAATTAACTTTGTTTACGCGTAGAAACACTATTTTAGACATTATACACTAGGTGAGGCTCTAGTCTAGGTCATTGGATTTCCGAGGTATAACAACGGAATTCATGTATATGACTCTTCTAGGTCTCTTACTTACGTCCTCAAAACATAGTTCAAATTAATAGTTGATCTCAAAGGATTCACAATTGAACTCAAAGGCTTTCTTGAACTCTACTCTTAACTCTCTCTTGAATGTAAATTATAAATTCAAGAGTTATGGTTCATGATATGAAATATCTCATGATGACAAAGTAGAAGCATGGATAAATTTTCTTCATCCTCATACTCACTTGCTCGACTCTTGAAACAAGTTACTCAAAGTTGGATTAGAATCCTTAAAAGGACTCAAAGGGACTCTCTCAAAAGGGTCGGAAGAACTCTCAAAATATAATTTTAACTTTAACATGGATTTCAATTATTAATTCAAGCTTATGATTAATGTTATGAATGATATTTAAGTGTTTAGAATCGAAAGGAGTGAAGATACACTTTAAATGAACTAAAATGGGACAACCAACGAAAAAAATTGGGGGCAGAAGACCCTAGCATGGTTCGTTCGAGGCTCCAGCCCTTAACTTCAAAGACAGCATGCCCCTTGGACGCAATTGGGCACGCCGCGCCAGCATCTCCCCTGCTGACAAGATTTTGATGAATTTTGCCTCTCCTTTTTTGACCCTAAATTGCGTTTAATTGATTTATTTTCTCAAGTTTTACTTAAATTCAACTAATCAACCTAAGTAAACACTAATACACCCGTAACAACACTCCAAACAATCAATTTCATCACAACAAATCATCAAAACCCCAACAAGACAAGATCTATAACGAACCTCAAGAACACCTATCAAGAACTTGAATCCTTCAACTTTTTGAGAAAGAAAGTACGCTAAAAATAACTTGTTCGGAAGCTTACATATCTCTTAGGAATTAAACCCATGGAGAAATTCCACAGCAAGACGCAAGAATCTCGACGAACACTTGATCCTCTTCTCTTTTCTCCTCTTTTATCTTCTTTCCTCTTCTTTTATCTTCTTGAACGCTCAACTAAAATCCTAGTTGCATATTAGGATTATTAAATTGAACCTAATAGGATTATACCCCTAAAATATTACAACAAAAGAATTAAATCTTGTTGGATAAGGAAAAAAAGACCAAAATACCCCTCACTATTTTCTGCTAACTTTCCTTTACTGGACAACCAACTTCAAATATCTTTCCTAATTTATCTTGTAGCACACCTAACTCATCACGTGCTAGGAATTATGGCCGTTTGAAGTTGACCTAAAACTCATAATTAGCTTAACTCTCCAAATTTCAGATTTTTGTTATTTCCAATTTAGTTCTTTTTAGAACTCAAGGTGCTATTTCTAGTGACCTTAACACTAAAGAAATTTTTTAATTCCTTGGTAAAATTTCACTTGCTACGAAAAACGGCTCTTGTCTTCAAAATTTTCCGGGGTGTTACATTGATTTTCTCCTTTTTGTTATTAAATAGTTTTATGGTATCAAATTAAAAAAAAAATTAAAAATACATAAATCAAATATATAACAAACTTAAATATTGACACTTTTAATAAATATTGAAAATGTAGCGAAGAGATCCTATTAAATGCTTAAATATTGACATTTTAAAAAATTTCCCTTGTTAACATATGTGTGGCCCATACTAAAAAAAAATCCCATAAATAATATTTATTGAAAAATAAATCTCATCTGTCAGACCTGTTAGTTGATGGACGGACAAAGGTAAACCTAATCTTCTATAAAATGGTCCTTTCTCCATCAATTAGTGTTATTCAATATTCTCTTCACTTTTTCATCATTAACGGCAACTAGAGAAAGGAGGTAACTAGTTGTTCAACTCTGCTTTCACTTAGTTCTTCTCATCTGGTATACCATCAATGAAGATTTTTATGTTAGATTAGTATGTTTAGGATCATATTTTGTATGTTTAATGTATGTGATAGTATAAACATTTGTGGTTGATGTTTATATTTAAAAAAAGTTATCTAGGGTATTAAAGGATGAGTAGAGAATATCCTTATGATATCTCTATGGTGAAAAATTATGATAAATATTATTACATTGTTAAGGCTATTCATTGACAAAAAAAATTTTAATCAAATAAATCCCTATAGGAACTCTTAAAACAAAGTCAGTTATTTTAATGAGTTTATAATAGTTGCACCATCAATCAATCATAACATAATACTAATTTGGAGAATATCTAGCCACTAATATCATTTTCTAGCACAATTACTAAATGACATACGATCTAACTAATTTATCTTACTAACCCACTTAGTCTATTACTCAATGTGTTTTTTTATTTTTTAAAAAAGTAAGTTTATAAATAAAAACTTATTTATATAGTCGTACTTAATAATTTTATGTTACTTAATTTAGTTTCAAATAACTTTTTAGCAAATTAATGTTTTTCCAACACAATTGGTGTTAAATTGAAATTATTGACTTTTTTCTTCAAACATTTCTGAGAGTGATTGTAATGACCCATTTGGTCAGTTGGAGTGCTACAGCTTTTTATATCATAAAATAACTTTAGATAGATTCTAAAATAGGTATTTTGGACTATTCATAACTACAATATGAAATTAGTGGGGTTGTTTTAATAATTTATTTAGTTAGTGATTATAGACAATAATATTAAAATTAATAGTGGGTCACTCTTACTAATTTTATAAATTTTAAGGTATACAATTAGGGTAATAACTGATCTGTAGAAAAGAGGAAAAGCAAGACGCACGATTGTGAAGAACATATTCATGGAGCGCTTCATCATGGAAACGTTTGGAGGCATTGAGGAGAGGAAAAGCTTTGGAAAATTTGCTTGCTCGACTTCAATTTCATGGGGGAGGTAGGTTATGGTTTATTCTATTTAATAGATAAACACTTAATAGATATTGATATGCATTGAATAATATTATGAAAACCTCTGTGTATTTGATTGTGTGATTTTGTAGCTTTGTTTTGTGGTTCATGATTGGTCTAAATTAAGACCGTCGAATTTGTAATCTTGAACCCTCTCTATCGAAGTAATTCCTTGAATAAAGAAGATTTGATGAAATATTATCAATGAATTTAAATGTGGTGATAATACATGATAAATTAATAGTATTATTGGATTGGAGTGTCACGTTCCGATATGGTATTCTTTAACCAGAGTGTCACGTTTCGATATGGAATTATTGTATCGGAGTGTCACGTTCCGACACGGTATTTTTGGATCGGAGTGTCACATTTCGAAACGGTATAATTGGATCGAAGTGTCACGTTTTGACATAGTAACATTAAAGGAAATTGAGTTAACTTAATGTACTAAATCTCAAAGAACCCATTTCCCCAAGTGGTGTGGAGGCCGAGTCCTCGTCTGTGCTTGGTATTGCGATCGATTCCGTACTTGCTTGAGTTTTCACTTGTGCATGTTGTTTGTTTCTTATCACCTACTAAGTGCTATAGTTAATTTTATACTATTATTCTTTGTATATTAGTTACTATTTTGAGTTGGTCGATGATATCTACTAAGTACATGTTGCCCCGTACTGAGCCCTACTTGTGTTTTTCTTTGTTTTCCTTTTATAGACTGTAACGAGTGTACCAACAATTTGACTTGCCCTTCGTTCTAGCCAGTCTCCAATATATCAGGTTCCAGGGTGAGCTTTTTATTCAAGCTTGTGTTGGATTCTCTCAGTCCAGATATGATGTCCTATGTTTTCACACATATACCATTTTCTTTTATTTTTGTGTATTTGATACTCTTACACTCAGTATTTGGAGATTAGATGTCCTTGATATAATAACTTTCAGATTTTGGATATGACATAGTAGATTATATTGAATTTGTGTTTCTTACACTAATGAGATTTAATCTACCGAATTATGATTAGTATTTTGTAAGATGAATAATAAATATAAGTTGGGGTTGAATTCATTGGTTGACACCCACACTTAACCTCCTAGGGGGGCGAACTAATGAATTCAACCTTAACTTATATTTATTATTTAGCTTACAAAATACTAACCATAATATGTAAGCTTAAATCTAATTAGTATAAGAAACACAAATTCATAATAGTCTACTATATGCCATGCCCAAAACCTTAAAGTCATCATAACAAGGACATCTAATCTCTAGATTCTAAGTCTAAGAGTATCAAATACACCAAAATAAAAGAATAAAATGGCATGTGTCAAAAAAGATAGGACATCATACCATGACCGAGAGAATCCAACAGAAGCTTGAATGATTAGCTCACCCTGGAACCTGATATGCTGGAGACTGGCTAGAAATGAGGGCGAGTCAAGTCGTTGGTACACTCGCTACAATCCTGAAAAGCTGAATAAAGAAAAACACAAGTAGGGCTCCATACGAGGCAACATGTACTTAGTAAATATCATAGGCCAACTCAAAATAGTAACTAATATACAAAGAATAATAGTGTAAAATTAACTGTAGCACTTAGTAGGTGATAAGAAACAAACAACATGAAGAAGTGACAACTGAAGCAAATACGTCATCAATCACAATATCAAGCACACACGAGGACTCATGCCTCCACACCACGCTCATTGGGGAAATGGGTTCTTGAGATTGAGTACATTAAGTTAAGTCAATATCTTTTTCCTTTAATGTTATCGTGTCGGAATGTGACACTCCAATCCAAAAATACCGTGTCAGAACTTGACACTTTGATCCAATAAAATAACTTTAAATACTGTTTTGTCCAAAATGACATTTAATTCTCAAATATAGAATCTGAAATAAAGATACACAACTGAACTACTAACTATCCGTGTATGAAGCCTGTAAAACTACTTTGATGAACGTAAAGACAGGCTCTACAACATTCTTAAAAAGAAAGACTGGAAAGCATAAAAAATGGTCCTTCAGAATACAATGTGGCTCACCACTGACCCTGGAGCTCAAACTGGATCAATGAAGCGTTTTGTGCTGATCTTTGTTACCTGCGTCTTCATCATAAGATGATGCAGGACAACTTGCATTAGTACATTGAATGTACGAGTATGTGAGTCAGATTCTAAATACAACTATAAAGCCTGAAAGGAGTAAGAATGAACTTACCTTGACTCTGATCAACTCATGATATAACAGCTCAATATAAAGCAGTAAGCACACATGCGATATAAAGGAAGCTTGTAAAACAGTGTAGAACTTAGTTCATTTAACATAAAACAATAATATATTCAAGTTTACTTATATATGAGAGTAATATAATTTATGTGGGAGATTCTCTAATCGTCAACCATTACTGTAAGCCTAAGTGATGGTACAACGTATTACCTCACATTGCAAAAGTGCTTTTCTATACCTTGCCGTCGATATAGAACCTGAACTACTAAGTGGATCCACTAGTATATGCTAAAAGCACTAAGGAATCATCTAAAAAGTATGATCCTTTCTCTCTCCATGTTGGCTACATGGTTTATGGACAGTTGAGTTAATATGAACTCGTGTCACCATATGGGTGCTGAATACTACTCCCAAAATACTTAGCTCATATGTTTTAAAAATATCTTCTTCTCAAGTTTGAGATAATTGCTCAAACTTAGCTTAAAAAATCTCTCTTGGAAATCATAGTTTCCTTTTTCTTTTTCTAAAATTAGCCATAGGCTCTATGGAAGTCTAGCTTCCTCTCTTTCTCAAAAAATTTTAAAACATTTTGTTTAAACTCATAGGGACTACGTCTTTGCTTAGCTTCAAACCTAACTCTTAGGGAATACTTAGTTCCATTATAACTATTGAGAATTTATCTCAACTCTTTATTCTTTTCTCAACTCATTTCTTGATCCTTAAATCAAAGTTAAAATGTTTGTTTAAGACTCTTGAATGCTCTAGGAACTTACTTTGACTTGCTTCTTAACTTTTAGACTTGATTCTTAACTTCCCTTGGATTTGATTATGGATTTATGGATCATGATCTCAAGGTTATGGATGATTTTATGATGTTTAGATGTACTTTATAGTGTTGGAATCAACTAGGACTAATAGGTACATCACCTAGGAACTAGTACGAAGAAATGGGGAAGAAACTAGATCTCCAGGTGACCCTGGTTCTCTAAGAGGTGAGGGGCGCTAGAGCCTGCTGGACAGAGACTGTCCTCGGGCACTCGAGCTGGCGCAGCGTGCCAGAGTTTGATGGTCAGAGTCTATCTTGAGAAGCTCTGGTAGGCGAGGCGCCCCATGTCCTGTCAGACGGGTTTTTCCGACCTGTCTTCGTTGATTTTCCAGTCTAAACCTCCCAAACTTCCATGGATCTTCCCCAAAACACTTAGGATCATTAACATACTAAATAATAAATATATTAGACTCGTAAAATAGACTGGAAACACGAATAAAACAACTAAAGGTATGTTACAATTCAACTAACAAGGATTCAACCATTGTTCATCAAGTACTTCCATGTTCATAAATCAATCTACACTAAGCTATATGAATTGAATCAAATTGGGTGTGGGTGGAAGAACCAAACACCAAAATATCTCAGATACCTGAAAGGGATCACCCCTGATGAAACTCTCTCATCGATCTTGGCGAAATCTTTGACTTTTCTCCTTTCTCCTTCTTCGGTTATATTTTCTCCCAAGTCCTAAGCGTATTCCATATTCAAAAAACTGACCTAAGGCTTAAATTTCCCCCTAATAAACCCTTAAAATAAATTAGAAAATAGTAGGGTGAAAAGAATACTTTACCCTTACTAAAATTCTAATTGGACTTTCCTCAGCCCAACTTTTGAAAGGCATATCTCTCTCATATGACATCAAAAATGCGCAAATTCATCACCGTTGGAAAGATATTCCCAAGGGCTTTACAACCAAATAAATAAATCACTGTAATTCCTACTGAGGTGGGAGTTATGGTCGTTTGAAAATAACAAAAACTCATTTTTTTAAACTTGGGAAATTTTCCAGATTTCCCGGTTTATTTCCAAAAATGATTATTCTTGATTTCTTAGCTTATACTTAGTTATTTCAAGTTACGAGATATTACAAGTTATTACCGTAATTTTATACCTTAAAAATTATAAAACGTAGTAAAAGTGACCCACTATTAATTTTAATTTTATTCTCTTTAATTACTAACTCAATAAATTATTAAAACACCCCCTCTAATTTCATATTGATGTTACGAATAGTCCAAAATACCTATTTAGAATCTATATAAAAGTATTTTATAATATAAAAGGCTCTAGCAATCCAAACGACCAAATGGGTCATTACATAAGATATCAATTTACTTATCGTTCGTCCACGAACGATCAAAAGAAAGCGAGGTTAAGAAGGGTAGTTATCTCAACAATTTTTTCAAATTATTAGTTCTCAAAGTTCCACCTCAAATATATCAAACCAACCAATTGAGAACCTACACCTCCTCTCATACATTGTCTCAAATGAGACTATCTCAATACTCTAATGATAAATGTTGTTGTATGTAAACTCAACTTACAAAGAAACTATTATCAAGTGAACTTTTCAAATGACCGATCCTCCCAATAAACCTTGACACAACCATCATGAAAAATATTACCTAACATAATTATGATAATATCCTTAACCAATATTTGCTACAATTAGGAGTGAACCTGAATCATCCACCACACACTCACAATGCACAAACCATCATAGATCTTATTAAGATAACATCCTCACAATCTAATATTTTCTCAAGCTTCAGCTATAAAAATATGATCTTAGACATCAAATAATTATCAAGGAGAATCAAACTCATCTGATCCAAAGATAGAATTGATCAAGTAACCACCATCGAGTAATATATCCAAGCATACAAAACCTCTAACAACATTGTTGAAATGCTAGATTAGTAGTTGTTATAGACAAACATTAAGAATGAAAAAACTAGACACAAAGATCCTCACATTACATCACATATATCCAAAACATAACACAAATGATGAGATAAGTTTTAAGTTTATCAAACAACTGTGAATTTTCGTGGTAACTCTCCTATAAATTCTCATAATTAAGTTATGCGTGTTGAATCACTAGTATACTTCAATTACCCAAAAAACACCAAATCTTCGATAATTGGAATGAATAAGTCTAACTAAGGATGCCAGCCTATCAGGAGGACAAACACATAACAAGTACACCCGATCCACTACTAGGGACTCACCCATAAAATAAAAAACACACAGACATAGAATGCGAATCATACTCTAAACCATACCCAGAATAAAGTAGTTTGTCGCATGAGAATGTACCTAACCAAGGTCGAATAACTCTAGATAATCCTTCAAAGTGTCCATAGCAAACATTATTCTATATCTTTGATTTTCTAGAAACCCACAATCATCAATTTAGTCCTTGTTTTAATTTCACAAATACTTGGTTTATCGAAATCGACATCCATTGAAGTTAACACTATTAATACTAACAGGATATCATAACCACACTGATAATCTACCTTGCTCTCAAACCATCATTAGTATCAAAGTATTCTTATGAAATACATGTTCAAACTATGATTATATCTCTTTGTATTTAAGCATTTCATGACAAATACGAGTTCCAGACAAGGCTAAGCACTAATTTACAATCTGATTGTACCTTTCAATCGAGATAAGACTATTAAATCACACTCAAAGTAAATTTCACACCACTTCCACATACCATGCTTTATTAACTATTCTAAACGATCACATACCTCCTGCCAACACTTAGGGAAATTCTTTGTCAGTCAAATTATTTTGTATACTATAAGTTCATAACTTCTATTCACCACCAAACATCTTGTAACACATTATAACATTCTATATAGTCCCATCAATAGAGTAGTATTAATCAAACTCCAAATTATCAATAACCATGTAGAATTATATCTCACCTTGTACATCATTCATGAGTCATGTATCATAATTTGAGCAATCTAAACCCACGTAATATTCTAAATTTTTCATATCTCACTGTTTGTCACCAGAACCAAAGTTCAGTCTTTATAAAAATTGATGATAAACTCCGAATAAGTCTGTACTGAACTAGTTCACATCTCACAGTCATATCTAAACTCATAGACAAAAATCAATACGACCTTCAACTACACCCCTAAGAGTTTATACGAGAGATCTTATTTCTTCACTTTTCTCGAATTCTTCCCATGGTGCAAAATTCTAAATAACTCAACCCTTCAATATATAAGACTCTTGTTTTTCTAAATTGCTTATCGATCTCATCCTTTAATCAACAACCTATGACCTTTTACTCCACACTCTAAATCAAAAGTTTGAAGGGAACCCTTCCTTACATCCTTTAACAATCAAAAGTAACAAACTTTATGATCCAAAACATGCATAAGTCCTTTCACATGTTTAATATGGATGCAATCGGTCATCTCTTATTTTACTAATTCATATCTTGACAAAACATACTATCCGAACATAGACTTTCAATGAAAATCTTGAATTCTGATTCCTACTGTGGCAGTTGACAAACTGAGAATACAGAACACTTGTGATTACACTCCCATCGAACGCCTATCTAAGCAATCTGATTAACCCATGACACTATTACCATGATCATAGCAAAATGGTTAAAACCACGTAGCAAAATGGTTAAAACTACGTATCTACGAATTCAATTCTCAACCCCTTAGAAGATATCTCCTTAGCCCTTGAAATTAGATTAAAACATTCTTATTCTCACCTTTTTCGGAAGGATACACATCCCACTAAATTTATTTTATTTTCATCATAACTCTAGTTTCTATAAATTCTATTCACGCGGTGTCCCAACATCTCCTAAAACTTTTCATACAACCATATTTCTGACTAGATAGTAGAAAATCACCACCTTAGATACTCAAAAGTCAATATTACCATACAAAATATTTTTAACCAACAATTTGTATTCTATAATTGCATCTCAATCACAATCCATCACTAACTCATCTTACGATCATGCTCAGTAAGCCCTTCTCATAACCACGAAGTTAATCTTTTCCTCGACCCGATACCTTAAACTGAGATATACCGATCAAAATCAAGGGACTAACCTAATTTTATACGCACTTTCTTGCTAAAATCTTCAATTTACTCCGCCCAAAGTATACTCACTAGGACATTCTTTCCCTAGAAGTTTGTCATTCTAGAATTAATCTACCCTTTGAAACTTAAGATAAAATTATTTGCCCTCTTTTAGAATCCTCAAGATACACTTTACAACCTAATGCGCTAAGATTCTACCAAATATCCACCACTAAACTCTTTCTTTAAAATAATGCTTTACCCAAGCGTCTGTAGTAACAAACTAGTTGGTTTCTCAAACTTAAATCAACACCGAATCTTATTATCTTACCATGTCATACGAGTGGTAACTCCTTTAGTAGTTAGTATTCTTACTTGACAATTGACGTATCCATATCCACATAACCCTAGTATTGCCACACCGTGAAAGTATGTTATATGCCTCGCTAGAACACATCATACCTATCGATAATAATGTACCGAAATAGCCTACACATTTCTACCCCTTGAATAGCTGGAAAACATTATCAAATTTATTCTATCTCTAGAACAGGCAATGTGCTTTACTTCTTTGACCAAATCAATAACAAAAGTAATACACATCATAACTCTAACCAAGTAAGCATTAATGACCCTCTCTGATATACACTAAACCTATGGATCTTAGTACAAATTTTGACCTTAATTGGTGCAACATATACCTCTTGTTATTCAATAACTCATCTCTCCTCTTATCCCTCAATGTCTAGGGCATATTCTCCTCTATTAAGAATCTATAAAATATTCCTCAAGTCTTAAGTCATGCTTTGTTGGTTGGCATTAAATGTGAGACCAATACCATATTTTGAGCGTCTCTATAGGACTACTATGTCATCAGCTCAACAAAAACCACTGTATGATATCCATCTTATGAAACATCCCATGAAAAGAAAAAAGAAAATCATAACTATTTTCAAATTCAATACTCTTGAGGACTGGGGCTTTCAACATTAAGAACTTAATTAGGAGATCATGTTGGCTACTAGTCATTAAAAGCCATGAAGTAATTCGAGAAATTATGCCTATTTTTCAAGGACACATTTTTTTGTCTTTTTGGTGTAGTTATTTCAACTTCTTTCTAGTACTAACCATATGTGAAATAAAGTGAAGAAGTTTAGATACCAATTTGTATCACCTAGATAGAAATTTCATTCAAGTCGTAGCATGAAAGAAAGAAGGAATAAAGTTTTCCTAAAATACTATAGCCTCTCGAAGAAAAGTAAGGGTGTCCTAATGCTATTCCGTAAGACTCTACTAGACTTGTCGTTGTCTGGTAAGATCACCGAACCTAAGGCTCTAATACCAAGCTGTTCACGATCCAAATTGAGTCGTGAGTAGCACCCACACTTAGCCTCTTAGGTGGGCGAACCAATGAATTCAACCATAATACATGATAAATTAATAGTATTATTGAATCGGAGTGACACGTTCCAAAAAGGTATTCTTGGTTCAAAGTGTAACGTTCCATCATGGTATTTTTTGATCGGAGTTTCAAGTTGTGACACGGTATAATTGGATTGGAGTGTCACGTTCCGACATAGTAACATTAAAGGAAAAATATTTTGAGTTAATTTAATGTACTCAATCTCAAAGAACCCATTTACCCAATGAGTGTGGTGTGGAGGCATGAGTCCTCGTCTATGCTTGGTATTGCGATTGATTACGTACTTGCTTAAGTTGTCACTTGTTCATGCTATTTGTTGCTTATCACCTACTAAGTGCTATAGTTAATTTTATACTATTATTCTTTGTATATTAGTTACAATATTGAGTTGGTCGATGATATCTACTAAGTACATGTTGCCCCGTACTGAGCCCTACTTGGTAATTTTCTTTGTTTCCCTATTATGGACTGTAACGAGTGTACCAACAAATTGACTCGCCCTTAGTTCTAGCAATTCTCCAACATATCAGGTTCCAGGCTGAGCTTTTTATTCAAGCTTGTGTTGGATTTTCTCGGTCCGGATATGATTTTCTATGTTATCACAGGCATACCATTTAATTCTTTTATTTTTGTGTATTTGATGCTCTTACACTTAGTATTTGGAGATTAGATGTCCTTGATATGATACCTTTCAGATTTTGGATATGAAATACAGTAGACTATAATGAATTTGTGTTTCTTACATTAATGAGATTTAAGCTTCCGAATTATGATTAGTATTTAGTAAGCTGAATAATAAATATAAGTGGGGGTTGAATTCATTGGTTCTCCCACCTAGGGAGTTAAGTATGGTTGTCACTCACGACTCAATCAGGACCATGATAGTAATTTAACTAAGCTTTGATGCATCTACACATGTTTAGTGTTAATTATGGTAAAATAATATTATGTATTTCAGATTTAATTTATTGACTTTTAAAATTAATAATTTAATTATGCTATGGTGTTCAAATAAATATTTACTAATTACTGTTATATATTTTTTGACAAAATGAACTTTTTTGATTATGAATAATGACTCTCTTTTTCATATTTACGTTCTAAGTATAATACATTTACAATATCAATCTACATAAATAGAAATAGTAAATGTCAACTTTAGGTACAAACGTAAGAATAAAAAACAAAATTATAAATGAATTGTATTCACTTTCTTCCTTTGTCATGTCTCTAATAAAGGCTAAACTATGGCGGAAGAGCTTGATCAAAACAAAAAGATAATTTCATTGAGGTGCGAAAGAAATTTGCTATTGAGGAAAGTTTATATGTTAAACACGATTCACAAGGTTACATTCGAAGCCAAGGAAATAGAAATTAGGGTCCTAAAACTAAATCTTGACCAACTAGACAGCACTATAATGTTTTGAAAAGGTGTATTTGAGGCAACAAAAGGGGAAATTACAGAACTAAACCAGAAGATTTAGGAACAAGACAACTAGCAGCGGAAAATGAAAATGGGTTTACTGTATACTGTGAAGAGTGAGTTGGCGAAGATTAAGATTAAAGAGTTGCAAAATAAAGCCTCTAAATTGGAGAATAAATTGAAGATCCAAGACAATGCAATTTCTCACAAGCCTATTAGTGAGAACATACAAGTTGGAGAATCTTCTGGTGCAAACATAGATTGATATGTCTAGTTTATTATCATATTACTTCTACATGAATTTTGGTGACAATTTTTTTTCTGAAGAGAGTTTTTTATTGAACTTTTCTAATAGACGTGGAATTGTGTTTTTTATTGAACAAAAGTCAATTGAAAAAAGAAAAAAATGTGTAAGCATAAAAATACATGTTAAGTAATTGAAATCCATCAACTACACGTCTTATAATTTTCTTCACATATTTGAATGATAAAATATTTAAATTTGTCCATTAAATTTTTTTAAGAGTTGTAAGAATATATTTGTTTTCAAAAACTAATTGTTTTAATACTTTTGTGTCACTTTTAATCAGGCAGTAATGTCAAGAAATTATTTTGGAGAAGCATTTTTTCTAATATGTTTTATACATAATCTATGTTGCCTGGATAAATAATATAAGTATTTTTTACACATTTAAATTAGGAAAATTTGTATTGTTATATATTTTACAATCATCAAGGGGAAGTGCAGTGCATAAAAGCTCTCATTTTATTCAAATTTGAGAATAATTCGACCAAAAGTCTAGTTTTATGTAGCCTTATAGCCCCTAAACTATTTTTTACCAAAATAATTCTTATATATCATATATTTGTCTACAAATATTTGAAACACGGTAAAAATATATGTTATTAGGTTAAGGATGGCCGATTTTTATAGCTATACTCAAACATCTACATATAAAAAGTTACAATATACTAAGTTAGCATTTGACCATATATTTGACAGAAAATCTAATATTTTTTTAAAATTCTCAAGAAACATTAAATATTCTTACCAAGTAAAATGCACGTCAAGCATCACTATCACGATCTAAAATCAAACCACAATTGCAGTTATCGTAATCCCTTACTAGGAAAATCAGAATCTAAATACAAGCACAAAATAAAATAAGCTAACAGTAAAACAGGCTGGAAGAAAACTTGACAAGGATTGAGGCCTTAGTATAGATATATACATAATAGTATAAATTATACATAAATAGCTCGAAAGTTACTGATAACGTCCAAACATATACTTTTTGAAAGGAAATATAAACGATCATATGTAACATATTTACCCAACTATGAGTCGAAGTCAATCCAACAGAGAATATAAAAGAATATTTTCAATATAGAATATTTAACTCGAAATCGTTGTCTGAAACAAAACTAAAATGAATAAAAATAGCAGTCAACTAAGTATTTAGTTATATTCACATTATTAGAATTAAGTAGGAATGTGTTCCGCATGATTTCATAAAATAGAAAGAATATGGTACTAGTGTTCTATTTCAATTTTTAGCAGGCAAGGTTGGTTAGTTGGATATCCCTAAGTGATTGGTCCCCCCAAGTAGGAAATTTCACTTCGCAGTAAGTCTGTGGTTGTCTAGTTTACTAACCATTATAATTACCTCGAATTATCTCTCGCGTCAATTGAGTTGAAAATTAACTCGAACTTCAATGTATGAAGGCTGGACTATTAGATAACAACAAATCCTTAACTAAATCCTTGTTATTTAATCATTTTATGATTCATTACCTCCTTGATTCAACAAGTAGGAGCGACACGAGTTCTAACATTTGCCACCGTTTAGAACCATTGTAAACGAAAACATTAACATACATTCATAACAATCATTGAAGAATTACATTGTATATGATCTTGCTTTAATAATTCATCAAGGTTGTCAAGGTTTTCACAACCCTGGTTATGAAATTTAGCTACTCATTATCTAAAAAAAAAACAATCAAAATTTAAGAACAATAGCTAAATTATCTTTTACTAATCACGCATACAAATAAATAATATAGGAGAAGTAAGAATAAAACACAATTCTTCGGCCTCCTCAACATCTCTTCCAAAGTTCCTAAGGTATAACAAAATTTATGTTTTGTATTATTTCTTGGTTCCTCCCTCCCCATAGAATAATTTTTCATGTCATAAATATAGATATAGAAACCTAAATAATAAAATTGAGTTCGAAGACAAATAAGGAAATAAAAACCCAAAGGAATTGCGTTTCCGTATATTTTTTGTTGTTACTTAAAGTCCTCCACCACATCAACAATACAATTTGGTCTCTTAGTGGCTGCGACATGGCAACAATTTAATTGAAAATTGATGCTCTTTCCATATATACAAATATATTATTTTATTAACTTCAATCTATTAACTTATCTCCTTGATCTCCTTATATGATTTCTTCTTTTTTTTTTAAAATCATTTGTGCTCCAAATATTTCATCTTCACGTCATTCTAACCCTACAAATAACATATACAACATAAGAATAACTAATAATTTTTTTGCTCAAAAAGGAAAATTAAAATATTAAATATGAAGCAAATAATGATTAATTATGTATAATTTTAGCTTCACATCTACACCCAACACTTACTCTTTTGCTCATCCTCGGGTAACATTAAATCACATCACAAAATAATTAAACTATGAATACCAACACTTTGATTGATAGAAACAAGCAGTGGCGTAGCCAAAAATTTAGCTGAGGGTGTCCAAAAATTACATCAATTAAGCAAAATGAGGAATGGGTGTACTAACTTTTTTTAAAACTAAACTACTTGAGTTTTAATGTGTATTTTAGATTAATATGATGTGATCGAACGGAAGAAAAAAAAAGAGAGAAAAAAGGAGAAAATTCAACTCATAATGACCTTATTTTTAAGCTACAAGCAACGAGGACAGTAACAACGAGACGTATCAAAAATAAATAGTATAATCAAACAATTTTTTAATTAAAATTCTATGTGGAGGCTTTTTTGCGTTTTGTTGTTTTATATAATAGTTCAAGGTTTTCCATTAATTTAAATTAAATAAAAAAGTATGTTTATTTAAATTTAATTTTAAAAAAGTCAAATTCACATAAATTAAAATTCTGGCTGCTAAATTTTTAATTTGTTTTCTTAAATTGTATCTAATAAAGGATTATTTTGTCAAATAATATTAATTTTGTATTATTTTTAATAATATATTTATTAACTATTATTTATATTTAAAAATAACCAAAAAAAAATCTTTAGTAAATATAAAAAATAGCATGAAGGAGAAAAAGTTGTTGATGAGAATCGAAGTTGAGACCCATTGTTTTCTTAAATTATATCTAATTAAGGATTATTTTATCAAATAATATTAATTTTATACTATTTCTAATAATAGATTTATTAAATATAATTTACATTTAGAAAATAACTAAAAATATTCTTTTTTAAATATAAAAAATAGAATAAAGGAGAAAACGTTGGTGAGAATCGAACTTGCAAGCCCCTAGTACCCCAAGCAGGCTACATCGTCAATCGCATAAACCACTAGGACGCACATACTTTATGTGTTCAAGGCGTCCAAAATGTATTAAATAGTTAATTAGTGTATCATTTTACTTGTATGTACGACATAATTTTCTGACGAAGGGTGCTCCACCCTTGGAAACAAGTAAGCCATGTAACAAAGAACAATATTAAGTACTTTTCTCAATCATTGTGCAAGATAACGAGACATATTTACGGCTCATTCTTTGAATGATGTACCATCCTGGTGAACCTTGTAAAAGTACTAAAACTTTACATTTTTTGAAAAAAGTGTCTGGCTAGCCACGGACCTGCCCTATGATCCGTGAGTCGTTCACGGATGTGGATGGCAACATAAGAGCAGACACCAAAATTTTGAAAAAATAATTTTTTTATTTCTTCTTAATAAGAGGTGTTACAAAAACCTATTACCTCAAGATAGAATATGATTTAAGGGAAAGAGTGGAACATACTTCCACATCATATCAGTTCGGCCTCCCAAATAGCACCTTCAACTACTTGATTCCTCTAGAGAACTTTCATAGAAGCACTTTCTTTATTTCTCAACTTCTAAACTTTATGGTCTAAAATCTTAATCAAAACCTTCTCGTACAAAAGACTTCGTAGCGACCCAAGGGTATACCCTAGAAGTTACACAGCGTATTCGACCTCTCAGAGGTCTTATACAAGCCCTTTGTGTATATATGAAAAGTAGTGCGGAATTAAAACTTTCTACAACAATAGTCAAACTCTTTATAGAATATAAGAATTAAAACTTTTCACAACAATAGTCAAACTCTCTATTGAATATAAGAAAGAACTAAGTCTCTTTCATAAGCCATTTTAGACACAAGAAACATCATAGGGTCACAGACCTTTACATCAATTTGAAAAGATAGCTATAGTATATTACAAGGTCTTTTAAAACATAAACCATGTCCTCGAATTATATGAGCACATATCAGGCTTCTTGAGAGAATGTTATCCCCAAGCTTCACTTCTACAAGAATTCTCACTTGCCAGCTACACTTGTACAAATAGAGAAACATATGGAATTAGCATATTGATTGCACTAAGTATGGTGAACATGCAAGAAAACCATGATAAAAACAGACATTTACTTGAAGATATGCTTTTCATGCTCTTTTGATAAAAATCTCATAATACAAGTATATGGAACATCTTCAACTCAATATTCAAACATATTCAAATAATCCATAAGATATGACCATAATCATTAGAACCCACTTAAATATTTTGACTCCCTACCCAAGGTTACTCTAAGACTCACCTAAGTAAGACATCAAGAGACTGCCCGTGCAC
This sequence comes from Solanum pennellii, assembly GCF_001406875.1. Taxonomy (NCBI): domain Eukaryota; kingdom Viridiplantae; phylum Streptophyta; class Magnoliopsida; order Solanales; family Solanaceae; genus Solanum; species Solanum pennellii. The sequence goes on from NC_028639.1 coordinate 14,298,648, forward strand.
CCTCTCCGAGCCCACCTAGGTAATCCTCAAATCTACCTTAGAGAAGAACCTTTCTATTAAACATACTTCATTTAAGTCAACATTATTCACTAAGCCATTTAAAGAAAAGTAACCAATTAGAGTACTTCACATAATGGTCTTGGAAGACCTAGGGAACTTATTCTAGAAACTTCAAGGCCTACTCATGTCATGTGTAGATAGCGTCTCATTCCACTACTTACAAGTTGTAGAACCTATCCAATAACTAGAATGTACATCCCATATAATGAGAATATACATTAACCGATGTAGACAATACTAGCTATGTATGGAATCCAGTGTCATAAGGACCCCACACTTTGGAAGGTGTTTTAGTTACCAAAGGTAAAACTAAGACTCATCTTGTGTTGGCACATGGTTAAAGGATATCAAGGGATTTTTCTAGTCTAGTATCATCCTCAAATAGAATTACTACCACAAACATATCCACTTGGTGCTTTGCCTTGTTTCTCATCGAGTAATTCATTCCCTAGGTGTATTAGAGAAGGTACCATCACTAAGTCCTACATACTCAAGATGATTTTTCCAAGTATAGCTCATTTCTGTAACCTTCTTTTCATATTCAAGGTTCCATTGAAGTCTTTCATACACATACATGACAAGGGTGCCTAAGCCTACCAAGTCAAGAGTTCTTAATACATAAGTTTTCATGTATCAAGAAGAGGGACCTAAGTCTACCCATCAAGACACAACATCATTATATAAAGGCTCTCCCTAGTCCTTCATAATCACATATCAACAACTAGAGAGGAAATACATTCAACCATACCATTATAGGACCCATATAGGATCATACCATATAGGATCATATAGACAATACATGAGCACCTTTACTTCATAGCTTCACATATACCATATTTCACATTATAATGGCGATAAGGACATGTTCATAACATACATAACAATGAAATATTGTTGCCATAAGTTGACCATACCAATAAATACTAATCACCAACTCTAATACTAATAGAAAGTAAAAGTTTTGAGAGTCATACCTTGGTGTGAAGTTGGGAGGTTTTAGAGCAGGGGGCGCAAAATTTTGAATTATGAGACTTTGGCTATCAAAACCTTTCATTTCGCGTCCTTTCGGTGACGTTATTTACACTTGTCGAACCAGTCGGCGAAATGCTGAGTGGTCTTTTATCTTTCCTTTTAGGTAAAATATTTAGTTTCGTGGGGGCCAGTTCAGTTATATGTATCGAGATCGCCAAACTGATTGGCGATACGCCAAGCTGCTTTGATTGTTTGGCGAGTTTTAGAGGCTCAATATTTGTTTTGCATTAAGCCAAAAGGGGAATCTAGTCAGGCACGCTAACCTGTTTGGTGATTCACTAAATGGGACTCTTGCTCGCAAACCTATAGTTTCAATACTTTCTTTTTTTTTACGTATAACATTAACATACCATTATGAATAAAAAAAACAATACCCTAAGCATTTACAACCTTGAATTACATCCCAAGAAGAGTCTTATTTAACGCTGTGGCATGACATACGTCCTAACTCACTCTCTATTATCGAATCTAGACCTAGTGTCAATAGGTAAGACCAATATGTCGTTTGGATAGAGTTGAGGCACTACAAACATCATGAGTGATTTGATGTTGTGGATTGATCTAGAACGAAATTCAATAAATTTTCTTAACTCTACAAAATTCTCTCTCATTCTGTCAAACACTTGATCTTGATTGTTGATCGTTTGGAGAATTATTTAAAGAGTGTACTCAACATGATTTTTCTCATCTTGTCTAGACTTCTTCCGCTCATGTGGAGGAATGTACCTCCCTTGGCATTTGCATTCGTTTTGCACCTCAGATATTTTTGTGGTCAAATCATTTAGGTGAGATACCAGCCCATTTCGCTTGAAATCACCCTCGACTTCTTGATCTGCCTCAACTGACTTGCCACCCACTCCATCAACCATGCTTAGATTACCTGCGTACACAAGCAACTAAAAATAAAAACAAAACTAAAAAGAACTTAGTAAATTACGAATAATAAGAACAAAAACTCTTCTTAACTACATTTTTACGTAACCCAACTCCCTGACAGTGGCGCCATTTTCAGTGCTATAGTGACCAATGAAACTAACTACGATTCGAGTGTCTACGATCATCAATAATATAGTAACCCAACTAAGGGTTGGGTTCATGTCGCAAGGGAGAAGTTTTGAGAGTATGTAGCTAATTAGGATTCCATTCTTATTTGTCGTAACTAAAGAAATTTATAAGTAGAAACATTATAAATTAAAGGGGGTGATATTAAATTTTCAAATATCGAATGGAGGGATTTCCACACGTAGTAAAAACAATCTAAATTAATGGAAAATCAAGTATGAGGGGGAATTCATGGGATGTGACCGCAATACCAGTTAATAAGATTATAAGGTACATGATTTTTATATAAATTTTGTAGAAAAATAATGACTAGGCTAAGCTTTATATGGAAATAAGTTCTCTCTCGATAAACTTACCCAATTTTGAAATGGGATCCTCTCGAACATCCACTTGCCACATGAAGACCAACCTACACCTTACCCCACTCACTCTCTGGAGCTAAGTGTTAGGATATGAGACTAGGGCTCACCCTCTCGGGCTGAACCTCATGTCGACCCACTCCTTAGGCCATAAATGTAATTGTCTTGATTTTGCGACCTCTCTCTCGAGCAAGCTGAAAACACATAGGTAAAATTGTATTCGCAACTAAAAATCCATTAGATTTAACCACAACCATTAGACTAAATCACCATTACACTAAGTCTAAGCTATCAGCAAGCAAGACCCAACATAGTTGCTAAATCCCACCACAGTAATGGCGGATTTTAGCCACACATCAAGAAATAAGATATTACACCTTTAATGATGTTGGAATCAAATGGTTTTAAAAGATACAAAGAACGAAGAATCAAGGAGACCCACATCTAAATAAAAATAGAAGAAACCTTTTCTTCTTCAAGTCTTCAAATCCTCTTCAAACATGAGAGAAAATACGAAAAACTAAAGTATAAAATCTAAAAACTAGAATAATGTTCGGACTCTCTAATTAACAACTAAAACTAGTATTTATAGTTTTTAGATTTTATGTTGCGATGGATAATTCGGCGAGGTTTGTCGAGGACGCCGAATGACTCGATGACTCGCCCATCTTCTAGTTCATCACCTTTTTTTCTTGCCCACAACATCTTTAAGTTCTGGACCATTGGGCGGTATAGTACAGCTTTGCGGAACTATTCGGCGGCGCACCGACTTCTTCTTTCTCCGCCGACTCAATATTTTTCCTTCAGGTCAGCGTGATGGAACAAAGGGAGAAGAATGTCCCATCGGCAATGCGCAAAGTTTACTTGATGATGCTTAGGCTTCAATTTCTTTGTTCTTTTCAGCCTATTTATTCCTTTTCAGGCCATAGTGTCCATGCTCTCCTTGAAACTTTAAATACCTGAAACTTGATAGTTTTCATCAAATATTTAGATAAAATAAGCATTAAAGAACACTAATTCTATTAAAATTTATCCCTAAATTAATGCAGTCTAGTGACTTATCAGCAACCAAGATGTATCGTGACATGTGAATGGTCTATTGGTGTAATGTAATGAAGAAGGATATTGAGAAAATTGTGGATAAATGTCTGAATTGTAAACAAGTGAAGGTTGAGCAGCAAAAATCCTAGTGGTTTGTCCGAAGATATTAGTAATGCAACATGGAAGTGAGAATATTTGAATATGGACTTCATGAAAAGTTGCCTTGTACGCTCATCTATTTTACATGATTTGGGTTACTAGGGATGGAATAACAAAATCTACTCATTTTCTCTTGCAAATACATTATTTCAATCAAGGAGTATGCCATGCTTTATAGTCAGAATATGTTAAGGTTACATGCAATGCCTTGTCCACTATCTTTGATAGTAGTACTTAGTTTACGTCACAACTTTGAAAGTCTTTCCACAAGGATCATGGCACTCAATTGAAGCTTAATACTACTTTTCATCCTCAAATAATGGGCAAGACGATAGTTCTATCATAACTTTAGAATATATATTGAGATCTTGTGTGATCAACTTCAAGGGTAGTATGGATTACTAATTGACTTTAATCAAGCTTTCTTATAATAATAGCTATTAATTCAGTATCGAGATCGCTCGATTTGAGCTTGTCTATTGTAGCAGCTATAGTTTACCTATAGGTTAGTTCGCAGTTGGTGAGGTCGCTTTAATATGGATCGATTTGGTACATGAGGTTATGAAAATAGTTCGACTTACTAGTGAATGGTTGATAATGTCTCAAAGTTGAGAAAAGTCATTGTTAGGAGAAGAGCGAATAAATTTAGTGTTGATGAATGAGTTTATTTGAAAATCTCGCCCATGAAGGGTGTGATGAAGTTTCGAAAGAAAGGGAAACATAGTCCCCAATATGTGGTCCCATATCATATTTTGACACGTATTAACAATGTTTGTCTATAAATTGGAGTTACTAAATGATTTAGCATTGATACACTGGTATTCCATGTCTTTTTTAAAAAAAAAAGTATGTTGGAGACCCAATGTCCTTTGTGCCTTTGGATCCTTTTGGAGTTGGGAAAATTTTTGATTAAGATTTTAGACCATCAAGCTCAGAAGTAAAGAAACAACGAAATTGCATCCATGAACATTCTCTAGAGGAATCAATTAGTTAAAGGTGCTACTTGGGAGGCCGAAGTTGATATGATGTGAAAGTATCTTCCACTCTTTCCCTTCACTTCTATTCTATCATGAGGTATTAGTTTGTTGTGACACCTCGGATTCGAGAAGACAAAAAAATTCAGTTTTCAAAAATTTGGTGCATGTTCCTACACCGCCATCCACAGTAGTTGAACGATCAACGGATCATAGGACAGGTCTGTGGCTGGCCAGATAGTTTTTCCAACAATATACAGTTTCAATACTATTTGAACAGTTCATCAGGATGGTCCATCGTTCCAAGCACGATCCGTAAATATGTCTCGTTATCTTGTACAATTATAGAGAAAAGTACTTGATATTGTTCTTTTTTACATGGCTTACTCGTTTGTATCAATCAAAGTGGTGGTATTCCAAGTTCAATATTTTTTAGATTTGATTTAGTGGTTAACTGAGGACGAGAAAAAGAGTAAGTGTTGGGTGTTGATGCAAAGATAAAATTATACATATTTAATCATTATTTGTTGTATGTTTAATCTCTTAATTATCCTTTAAGCATAAATCTAATGAGTTACTCTTATGGTGTGTATGTTATTTGTAGGATTAAAATGACGTGAAGATGAAATATTTGGAGCAGAAATGAAATAAAAAAATCAATCATAGAAAGACATCAAGAATGCAGCTTCAAAGATTAAAGTTATTAAAGGAAAGAGCATCAATTTTCAATCAAATTGCTGCCATATGGAAACCACTAAGAGACCAAATTGTTTTGTTGAGGTGGTGGAGGACATTCAGAAACAACAAATAATTTGTAGAAACCCAATTCCTTTGGGTTTTGATTTCCTAATATATATTGAGCTCAATTGTATTATTTTAGCTTTTCTATATCTATAAATAGGACATGTAAAATCATTATTTAGGGAGGGAAGAACCAAGAAATAATACACAATATAAATTTCTTATGCCTTAGATTGTTTTGAAGAGGTGTCGCTGAGGCCGAAGAATTGTGTTTTATTCTTATTTCTTCTTTATTATTTATTTGTATTGGTGATTAGTAAAAGGTAATTTAGCCATTGTTCTTAAATTTTTATGATTAACACAAGCATATTTATATTCATATATTTTGATTATTTTTTTGAGATAATGAGTAGCTAAATTTCATAACAAAGGTTGTGGAAACCATGATGAATTATTAAAACAAGTCCATATACAATGTAATTCTTCAATGAATGTTATGAATGTATGTTAATGTTTTCGTTTACAATGGTTCTAAACAGTGACAAATGTTAGAACTCGTCTCGTCCCTACTTGTCGAACCAAGGAGGTAATGAATCATAAAACGATTAAACAACAAGGATTTAATTAAGTATTTGCTGCTATCTATTAGCCTGACCTTAATCAATTAAAGTTAGGGTTTATTCCCAACTCAATTGATGTGAGGGGTGATTCGGGGTAATGTAAGGGTTCGTAAAGTAGACAACCACAGACTTACCAAGTTGCGAGGTGAAATTCCATAATTGGAGGACCAATCACTTAGAGATATCCAACTTACCAACCTTGGATACTAAAAATTGAAATAGATCACAAGTACAATATTCTTGCTATTTTATGAAATCATGGGGAACACATTCCTATTTATTTCTAAAAAATCTGACTATAGATAAATGCTTAGTTAACAACTATTTAATTCGTTTTATTTTATTTTTTTCAAATATCGACTATCTAGTTAAATATCTATATTGAAAATATTCTTTCATATTCTCTGTTGGATTGACTTTGACACTTCGTTGGTAAATATATTGCATACGACCATTTATATTTCTTTTCATGAAGTATGTGTTTGGATGTTATTAGTAAATTTCGAGCTATTTATGTATACTTTGTAACATTATGTATATATCTGGGCTAAGGCCCCAATCGTTGTCTAATATCTTCCAGCCTATTTTATTGTATGCTTATTTAATTTATTGCTTGTATTTGGATTCTGATTTTCCTATTAAGGTTTATGGTAAGTGGAATTATAGTTTGATTTTAGATCGTGACCGTGATGCTTGACGTGCATTTTCTTGGTATGAAATGTAATGTTTCTTGAGAATTTAAAAATATTGAAATATTAGATTTTCTACAAAATATATGGTCAAATGCTAACTTAGCCTATTGTAAATTTTTATGTGTAGATGTTTGAGTATAGACATATAGATCTACCATCCTTAACCTATAAATATATTTTTTTGTCCGTGTTTCAATATATGTACACAAATATTTGTTTATAAGAATTATTTTAGTAAAAAATAATTTTGGAACTATAAGGCTACATAAAATATATTTTTGTTTGACTTATTTTCAAAATTTCAAATACAATAATAGCTTTCATGCACTACACTTCCCTTTGATATTATAAAATATATTATAATAAAAAAATTTGCATAACTTAAATATGTAAAAAATATATATACTATTTATCCAGACACCATAGATTATGTATAAAAAAATATTAGAAAAAACAATGCTCCAAAATAATTACTTTAAAATATTGTTTGATTAGAAGTGACAAAAAAGTCTTAAACAAATTTATTTTTGAAAAAAAAGCTTTTACAACACTTAAAAAGATTGTAATGGATAAACGTCAAACATTTTCTCATTCAAATATGTGAATTTTTTTTATATGACCGGTAGTTGATGGATTTCAATTACTTACCTTGTACTTTTATGTTTACATTTTTTTTCAAATGACTTTAATTCAATAAAAACACAATTACACATCAATTAAAAAGTACAATAAGAACTCTCCAAAAATAAAATTGTCACCAAAATGAATGTAAAAGCAATAAGATAATACACTAGACATATCAATCTATGTTTGAATCCAAAGATTCTTCAACTTGTATCTCATTAATATGCTTGTGTGAACTTGCATTGTCTTGAATCTTCAATTTATTCTCCAGAGACTTTATTTTGCAACTCTTTAATCTTAATCTTCATCAAGTCACTCTTCACACTGTACTGTAAACCCATTTTCATTTTCCACTGCTTGTTGTCTTGTTCCTGAAACATCTGGTTTAGATGTGTAATTTCCCTTTCTGTTGCCTCAAATACACCTTCATAAAATATTACAGTGTTATCGACTTTGTCATGCTTGTGTTTTAGGACCCCAACTTCCTTTTCCTTCACTTCTAATGTAACCTTGTGAATTGCTTCTAATATATCAACTTTCCTCAATAGCAAATTTCTTTCATCCGTCAATGACATAATCATTTTGTTCTTATCAAGCTCTTCCGCCATAGTTTAGCCTTTATTAGAGACATGAGAAAGGAAGAAAGTGAATCAAATTCATTTATAATTTTGTTTGTACCTAAAGTTGACATTTACTACTTCTATTTAAGTAGATTAATATTGTAATTGAATCATAGTTAAATCAGTCTCATAAATGTTCGAAGAAAAAAATCAATAACTTCAATTTAATACCAATTGTGTTGCAAAAAACATTAATTTGCTAAAAAGTTATTTTGGAACTAAATTAAGTAAAAGAAAATTAATAAGTACAACTATATAAATATGTTTTTATTTATAAACTTACTTCTTTTATGTCATTATTAATTGTGCTAGAGAATGATGTTAATGGCTAGATCTTCTCCAAATTAGCATTATGTGATAATTGATTGATGGTGCAACTATTAGATATTCATTAAAATAATGAATTTTCTTTTAAGCATTCGTGTAGGGATTTATTTGATTAAATTTATTTTCAATGCTTAGCCTTAACAATGTAAGCAAATTCATCATAGTTTTTCTCCATAAAGATATGATAAGCGTTTTTTCTAGTAATTCTTTAATACCCTAGATATTTTTATGTAAACATAAACATCAAGTACAAATGTTTATACTATCACATATATTAAACATATTAATAAGATCCTAAACATTCAAATATAACATAAAAATCTTCATAGATGGTAAGTCTGATGAGAAGAACTAAGTGAAAGCGGAGTTTAAAAACTAGTTACCTCCTTGCCCTAACTGCCGTCAATGATGAAAACCTGAAGAGAATTTTTAATAACCCTAATTGATGGAGAAATGACCATTTTAGAGTAGTTTGTATTTAATCTTGTCCAAACATCAAGTGACATGTCGGATGGATAGGAGATTAATTTTTTGAAAAATTAGCAAAGTAGTCACAATTCCTAACTTTATTAGTAAAAACATCTGCATTTTAAAATAATTATTTAAAATATCAAAATGTCAATATTTTTGAAAATAAATTGTATTCAAATACTTTTATTTGTTTTTTATTTTATTTCTCAAAACAGTCCAAAATACATTCACTACCTATTTAGACTTCTTTCTAGATTTTAATACCATTAAATTTAGTTTTATTTTCCATCTTCCATGTTTTCAATTTTTTCCCCTTTCATCAAATTTTCACAATTATTCTCTCCTTCATTGTTGAAGTAGAATTAATTATTCAAGTTTATACCAATTTGTTCAGATCTATAAGAATTCAACAAATCTCTCAATCGATAAAGGTATGTTCGAAGTCATCATTTATTTTGCGAGATTTTATGAGATTTTTTTTAAAAAATCATAAATTTTGTTGAATTTTGGATTGTATTACGTATTTTCTGTCATTTTTTATTTTTATGTGAGTTTGTTAACATACTTATCAAATATTTATGCATATAAGATTTTTAGTATTTTAAACACTAATTTATTATTTTTAATGATTTTGTTTTCATGTTGGAGATTTAGTAGATTGTAATTTGTAGTAATCTATTATTATCATTCATATATAATATATTGTTTTATTTTTTATATATATTCATATTTAATAATTTCAAAATTTTCTTATAGGGTTACTAACACAAAAGTGAACACAGATTCAGAAATAGGTTTGGTGAAAAAATCGGAAAAAGGAGTATAGAAGACGAATAATTAAGAGAGAATAAAAGAAGAATGTTGCAAAGTTGTATTCATACCAAAATAGTATTCATATTAATTATTGTTTGTCAATTGTTTTTCTTTTACTCATCATTTATATTTTTACTAAGATATTGTATTTCTTTTTTAGTCTGTAGTCATTACTAAGAATATTGTATTTCTTTTTTAGTCATATGTATGTCAAATGAAATGTATTTATTAAGCATAGACGTATCCTATTTTCTAACAGTTAATTTTATTTTTATAATATTGTATCCTTCCTCAACAGATTATATTATTTTCAATATGTATGCTTTTTGTTTTCCAGAATCATGTATCCTATTTCTTTAATAGTTAATTAGTATTTTTTTTTAAATATTATATCCTTTTTCAACAGATTGTATTATTCCACCATGTATTCTATTTTTCACCAAAAACTTGTATTCTTTCGTAAATCATACACATAATAATGATTAGATTATATTGATATACAATAAGTAATATTATTTGTATTAAAAACAAAAAAATATAGATTTGGCAATCATATAATACAAATTTGATCACTAAAATACAATTTGTAGTTTTCAGTATGAAAATAAAAAAATCAATTTAATTTGAATGGTAAAGTGAACACATAAAATATAAAAACTATTGGTATACAATTATAATGAAAACATAATAAAAAGGAAAGTTGATTCAATCGAATGAAAAAGAAAATTTTCAAGAAATTGTGACTGATGAGAATTTTAAGTGATATTTCCCTTTTAAAAAAATATTGTCTCCCTTAATTTTCTCCTTTCTAAATAATTGTAATCTTGAAAATCATGAAAATAAAAATACATAAATCAAATACATAACAAAATAAAATATTGACGTTTTAGATAAATATTGAAAGTGTGACTAAGAGAATCTATTAAATGTCAAAATATTGACATTTTGAAAATTTTCCCTTAATTTTTTAATAAATATAATGTTTTGGATTTTTTTTTCGGGCCACACATAAATTAACAAGAGAATATTTTGAAAATGTCAATATTTATGAATTTAATAGGATAGCATAGCCACATTTTCAATATTGTGTCAATATTTTAGTTTGTCATACATATAATATATATATTTTTTAAAATTGTTTTGACTTGAAAGAATACAACTTTTTAATAACATAAAGGAAAAAAATCAAGGGATAGAAAATTACAAACAAAAGTCTGTCTTTCACGAAGTGTATTTTTATTTTATTTTCTAGAATTTTTTAACCTTTTTTGAATTGTATTCCTTCCAACATGCATACTATTGTATTCATTCTAGTTTCCATGTGTATTTATTTTTTCTTTAGAATCTTCTATCCTTTTTCAGGTGATATTCATTGTAATATGTATTTTATTTGTATTTGTATTCATTGTAGTTTTTATATATTATTTTGTATAATAATATATTAAATATAAAAAACAATATGATGAAACGGTTAGAATGAAATATAAAACTGAAAAGGCATAAGTGAATATTTGTTGCAATCATTCTTAAATAAAACACATAACTAGTTGAAAATCCTTTAGAATGAATACAAATTAGGAACAAATCCCATATTCATAAATTATGCAACATGACTTTTGTATGAATACAAAAATTAATAGCATAGATATGATTTTAAATATAAATTGAGAAAATGATACAAAATTCGGAAAAAAACAAAACAGTCTCATAGGAAGTTGTTCTTCCTATAAATAAAATACATATCTAGTTGACATACATTTGAGATATTCAAATTAGATACAAATAAAAGATTCATAAACTATGCAACATGAGATTTTTACTGAATAGAAAAATTAATAGGATACATACAGATTTGAATATACAAAATTCTAAAAGAAAATTATAAATTCAAAACAAACTAATAGGAAATTGTTCTTTCCTCAACTTGGTCTTCAACAAGTTTTTTGAAAATCTTCCGTATCCAACTAATAGTGTGTTTATATAATAGATGGAAAAATCAAGAGAGACTTGGTAACAACGTTTTTACGTCTATCAATGGGTGAAAAATATTTTGATAAATGGTTAGATTTCTTGAATTAAGTAGAGGAAAATAGAAGAAGTGATTTTCTTGAACAAAGAATGGAGAGAACAATGGTGAAAAACTCGAGAGAGGGAAATGAGAAATTCTGGGTTAAAACTTACAAAGAGGAAATGTAGGTAATGAGAAGTTTTTTTTTCTTCTTTTACATGGATAGAGGAGTAAAATTAGTTCAATGTGGGATCTAATTTGAGAAATAAAAGGAATGAAGAATAGTTATATTAGGATACATTTTATTTGTTAACATATTAACATATTAACATTTCCAATAATTATTTTGAAGTATAGATGTTTCTAATAATTATGTTATGGAATTTGACTAGTCTACTAATTTCACAAATTAAAAAAGGACAAATTATGCAAAATGACAGTTCTTAAACAGTACTTACCATCTTTTTGGTTGAGTTTACAAAATTTACATGTTTTTCTTCTTCAACATTCTTCTTCTTCCTCCTCCTAGTCTTATTTATCTTTTTCTTTTTCTTCTTATTCTTTTCCTTTTCATCTTCTCATATTGTTCTTCTCAATCTCCTTCGCCTTCTTGTTATTCTACCTCCTTTTTTTTCTTTTTCTTCTTCTTTTTCTTTCTCTCTGTTTGCGATGTGATGGAGAGAGTATTGGTTGAGTTTTCACCCTTTTCAAAAGATTTCATAATTAAAGAGTTGTCCTTAGACCACAAATAGACAAATTGTTGTCGTATGAGATTTTGTTAGTCTATGTGCTCTTGTAGGTCCATTTAGTGTTAGTAGCATCATTTTGGAGAGTGTAGAATTTTAAGAGAAATTGGCATACAAGACCTCAAGAGGCATCATATAATCCACTTAGCTTTCGTAATCAACATAAGAAAAATTTATAAGATTTTAAAACACAATTTCAAGAAAACAAAATTTTATAAAATGAATAAAAATCCTAATACACTTGTCTCAAAAACTATCTAATACAACTGAATCTCTGGACACATCCCATACAACATTGTTCCAAAAACAAATGAGACAATCATAAGGAAAGTAATGGCTAAATACTCAGATGAATGAGGACTCACAAATCTTCAACTCATCTTCTATTATAGATCCTAACTACAAGGATAATCGTCGGAAACACCAAAACCTACATTTGGATAAAAAATGATGGAAAGAGTATTCATTAATTAAAAAATGTAATAAATATAATAACTTGCATAAATGTAACATAAAAGTTAGACAACATAAGTCATAGATCATAATAAAATCACATAATAGATCATTTCAACATATAGTATAATAAGTGGTTCTTGAAGTAACCTAAATTCATACATAGTCAGAACATGGATAACCATCACTAGTCTTACTCATAATAGATGAAAAAATAAAGAAACAATCAAAGATCATCACTTATAATAACATATCATAGCTTATGTTCTAAGGACATGGGGAATCGCCTCTTGCCTTCTTATAATCATGGGTAATCGCCTCTGGTATGTAACACTCCACAAAATAGTAGGCTATACTAGTGCTTGAAATTACGATTAGAGACTTGAAGTGTACCTCCCCGTTTCTTAAAATAAATGTTTTCGTGTAAGAACATCAAGGTTCAAACCCCAAGGACCAGCCATGGGTCTTTGAGAAATGCACCAAAAATATGCCTGGGCAATGTCCACGAGGGGTCACTCACGCCTAGTAGGTCTCCCCATACGTCATAGGTGATGGGCCATGGATAGAGCCTACAGAACCAAGTCTTAAACCTCGACCTATGCTGCACCTACATGGGCCGTGGGTCCAACCACGACCCGTCAGTGAAGGGGTCGTGGGTGATGACTGGAAACCACTTCTAGGTTTTACTTGAGGGGTACTTTGGGGCTTAAATTTTTTTTTTAATAAAAAGTGACGTCGGTTTGTACGAAATTATAGTAACTATATATTTATTTAAGACCCCTTATATAATTCATCTTCTGCATAATTCAAATATCCCAAATCAAAACCAAATTCATCCCCCCCCCCCAAAAAAAAACTCTCTTTATAACTCCAACGAAGAGAAAGAACGAGAAACTAGAGCTAGGGTTTGAATAAGAAGAGTTTTCATTGAATTTCTTTGGAGAATCATAACTAAAGTATGGTAGTCCTTAATCTATGGATAGGTTTCATTTATGGAGTCCCTCCGAACTCAATATCAGAGGTAGAATTTTCTCCAAAAAGCTAGGGTTTTATTCCATGTCATGGATTCTTTACAAAAAAAATTCAATGATTTAATTACTTTAAATTTTGATTGAATTGTTGATTATTGTCCTCTTTATAATTAAATCTATTATGAATCAATGATATTCCCCATATTTCCAACTTATGACCTTATGATATGGGTGAATTGATGGAAGAAAATTATTATGAGATTATGTTTATACTAATTTAGTTAATTGAATCATATTATTATCCATGTATAAAATAAGAACTCTAGATTTGTTGATTAAATGCGATCTACGGTCTTTGAATGGAAAAGTATGAGAATATGCTTGACTGTGAGATGAATGCTCTTAGAACACTTTAAGAGTGAAGTATCTATGATTATAATGATGTTGTTGTGATGATTGAAAGGATATTCCCATGAACACATAATGAACATAATGAGAAAGTTTTTCTGAAATGATGGAGATTCTAGGTTTAAAGGCAGTTCTCACTTAATTGAATCTAAAGTTATATGTAGACAAGGACGGCGAAAATCTATTCTCACGCATGATCTAATGTGCTATCCTAATGACACAATTTCTGACTTAAAAATTACTTTATGGGATAAATTCATAGCACTGAGCGGAAATATAATGCTTGATAGAGGCTCTCCCGTTATGCAAGGTTAAGCAAGGTTGGGGTTTGTAGTACGATCTCCTTATCGCATAACTATTTTCACCGATAGGGTTTTTAGCTATTGGATCGAGCTAAAAGCTAACAACTGATGGTATTACCTTAGGTAAGTAAAACAAATCATTTTGGTATGGATAACACTAGATCAATGTTTAAGCTCACATGGTCTGTGTCAGTTAAGACTTATTTTCACTATCACAAGAATATGAAAAAGAACATGAATTAGGAATTATGGTTAGTCATTAAGCTTTACTCAGCATGGGTAGTATTATGGGATCTTATTCATGCATTGAACAAGTATGCTTTGACGGTACAAATGATATGTTTCTCTGATCATGTGATGATTTATGTAATGAATATGCTTATGACTTATTCTTTCGCATTGTATTTAAAATGATTCCTTAAACTAGTAAATGGTGTTCATTCAACTAAAACATCCCTTTTAGCATATTTTCATGATTTTATGCATGAAAATCATACTTGGTGAATTTTTGTACTAACCCATATTTTTCCTACATTTTCCTCAAGTGTAGGGTCCATTTCTTAAGGTGGTCCCGCTTTGACTAGAGCATGAATTTTCTCATTTGTCCTTGATCGTGGTGAGTCCTCATGATTCGAGGATGGGATGCCATCATTGTTGTTTCATTCTTGTACTTTCACTTTCAGATTATGTTGTCTTGGGTTGTGACCCTAATTGACTCAAGTATTGTAATTGATGCCTAATTGAGAAAAGCGTAGACTTTTTTTTTCCTTTATAAAGATTTTTGGAGTTAATTGTAATCTTATTGTTCCAATACTTTATGTGATGATATACTAAGTGGCTTACATGGTGCCTTTTGGGGTTTTATGTGCCTCGGTACGTCTAAGGGGGTACCCTTGGATTGTGACAAACTTTCTATCAGAGAAAATAACTTTAAAATGATATTAGGATGATGTCTCATAAGCAACATCTAGTAGAGCCTTATTCATGAGTGTGAATCGCGCCACACTTTTGAATGAGAGTCTATATGATGTTTAGGAATTTCACTTCATTCATACTCTTGAGTCGTGCCTTAGAGATTGACTGTACAAAAGTGTAATACCTCAAAAATTTCACAACCTAAGCTAGAGCCTCATGTGATGTATTATGACTTTCAAAGGATAAATATGATATTTTTAGACCTAATATAATTTAAGTAACTTAGTAAGAAAATGTTAGTGCATAAACTTCAAGAAATGACCACGACATTTGTAAACTAGTAAATTGGATTAGTATGGTCTTAGGTCTTGTAGTAAGGTTTTTAAGTATCTTATGAGTAATAAATCTTGTAAAAATATTTTTTATATGTAGAAATACATGTTTAAGATCCAAACGTTCGGTTACGACCCCCAAGAATTACCCTAAGGGTCCTTGAGAAGGACCCAACCTTGAACCCAAAAAACTATCAAAAAGACAGCAAGACCTACAGAGGTCATGGACGAGCCATTAATAGATCCACGCCCCATAGATTGGTGTTGCTAAACATACCTGTTACGTTCCTTTACTCCCCTGCAAAGAATATTCTATTAAAAAAAGGCGAGGGAGGTGTAGTACCAGGGCGTGAACCATCCTTTGTCTGTGGATGGGTCGCCGTAGATGCTCCCAATTTTATGTTTCTAGTTTTAGTTTAGGGGACTTAGTTTTAGTTATTTTTTTAATTAGGTGTTAATAGGAGTGTTTATTTAACTAAATTCCTTTCTAAAGCTAACTATAAGACCATAAACCTATCACTTTTAGTCATTCAACTAAACTCACAACTCAAAGACCAAGACTTAATTTCCGTCTCTCAAACTTTTCTCTCTAAGAACTCCATTGTAGGATAAGACAAAGGTTCGACTAGTTCTTAAAGAACTCAATGTTTTCCCCATAAATTATCAAGGAATTGATCAAGGTATCGAAACTCTTCACTCTTGGGATCTTTTCTCCAAGAGGTTGTCTCAAAAATTGAATTTCAAAGTTCCTTGAATTCTAGGTTTTCACTCAATTTCATGGGTCTCTTTCTAAACTTGTTTCCATTGATATAAATTGATTATTTATGACTTTATTTGAATGTTCATTTATTAAAACAATTAACGTTGGTTTTTTTTTTTAAAACAAATCCCCACAACACCCATGTATCTCCATTCTTTCTCAAATCTAAACCTAGTATGGTTTGAATGATGAATTAAGGACTAGAATCTAGTATGTTTCTATGTAACTCATTATTGTATTACGATGTTAACCTATATGATGACTGAATATCATGAATTAAGTTTTCAATCTTGAAGAAAGCTCTTAAGGGTATAACTGAAGGTTTTAATTTGGTTATAGTTTAATGTTGACTTGTTGATCAACTTATGATGGAGGTGTTTACTTAATCGATAGTCTTATATGACTTGTTGATCCACTTATGGTGGAGTTTCTTACTTGATTTATGAATTGTGGTGTTGAGTCAAGTTCCTCTTCCTAGAACCCTAATTATGATTGAGTATACTATGATATAAACATGTATGTTCTCCTATGATATGAACATGTAAGTTATGCTATGATACGAATATGGATGTTATGTCTTAACATGCATATGAATGCTATGATGTGATATTGTGTTAGTGTTGATATGCTAAATAAAAGGAAATTCTCCTACACACTATATGAATATGATGTGAAATACATTCTAACATGTTCTTGGTTCTTTATTGAGAGGTTGTCCTCATCTTTTAATACTTTGAGCTATACACTATATGAGTAGTTCATTCCTTAAAACACTCTTTAAAAGGTTTAATGATACTTTAAAAGGAATTGTGCTTAGCACCGAATAGATATGGTTATGAGATGGGTTACTTCACACTCGTAGTGTTTTTCACATTACGGCGTCTAATGAGATGGAAACCCGCACGATAGAGGTTAAGACTTCTATATAAAATCTCATATACCATAACTATGTGCCCGCATAGGTATTAACTATTGGATCCATATTATATATAAATTGTCCATTTCACCCTAGTCAAGTAAAACACCTCGTTTCGATGTAGGGGTAGCATACCGAATTCCATGTAACTCAAATGGTCAATGTCGGTTATTACTAATATCCGTATGTTTTAAAAATACAAACTAAGATATGAACATGACTTATGAATATGAATATGAACTCAAACTAAGGCTTCTTGAGGGAACTACTTAGTGTAGATAAGGGTATGAGACTTTACCCATGAATTGCACAAGTGGGTTCTTTGAGTAGTTCTTTTGTGAGTCTCTTATGTCCGATGACATATGTAAAATTTTAAGTTCGGTTTCACCTATTGTGATGTTAATTATGTATATTAGTACATATGGAGGAATGAGGCTTCATATGACATTGCACAAGTGAACTTGAATTGGGGGTCATGGGTGGTGTCTTTATAATTTAATGTTGATTTAACTCATGTCACGACCGGGGAGCATGCCCATAACTAACATGACGTACTAGACCTCTCAGATGTCATATACAAGCCCATAGACATAATTACTGCATTGTCATTGAAATTTAGTGCTTTAAAAATTTTCATAGCATAAAATAATTCTAGAACATCACTATATATAATATGTAAAATCATAAGTACATAGTTATACACTATGTCTCTTTTGCCATCCTAAACTTGACATCAATAGAATAGATTAGGGACACGACCCTTAACAACATAAAACATATCCAATACTATTACATAACCTTTAAATAACATTTTGACATGGAATCCTTGAATCTTAAGGATATCTTTTTGAACTTGGGAAACATCTATCCAAGCTCATCATTTTAAGAAAAATTCTCAAGCATCACTACCTACACTTTGTGTAAAAGATGAAGAAGAATGATATTAGTACAAGAATGCGAAAAATCTGATAACCATGTAAAAACATGCATTTGAAGAGGAAATTTAGTTAGAAATCATGCATCATGTCTTTTAGTTAAACTTCATGAAAAATTGACACAATAAGCACAATATAGTTCACATACATCAAATAGACATAAAGCCACATATATTACGTTTAAGTCACATTCATCATCTTCATAGCATTACCTTTCTTTTACCTTAACTCACTTACCCAAAGTAACCCTTAAGTAATACTTGGTGCAATGCATGAATAGTGTCCCATTCTACCATCTACACTCAACACTCAAGTATCACCTTAAGGTAACCAAGGTGAACATTCATACAACCTTCATCAATTCAATCACATGCATACATTAAGACATAATATATCATGAACATAAACTTCACACAACAATCAACATACTTCATAGACCTTATATAAGGACTTATTCTTTCATTACATCATGCTTATAAACCATTTAATCTTTATACCCACTTCAAGACCGCATGCAAGTTAATACTACTAATATCATCATAATTAAGTTATTGACAACATTGCATATATCGATGGTTCATTTCATCAACATAACAAGTATAACCAATAGTATGCATATTAAGTAAGAACTTCATCATATAGTCAATAAGACCAATACCATGCATATCATTATACAAGTACGTAAATACTACAATGGCATGCATAAGAGACACATACATATACATATAAAACTCCTTCCTAGAATTCCATTCAAGAGCTACCTGTGCAATGTATCAGTAGAGTACTATTCCCTCACCTACACTAAGAAACCTCCCTTAGGTAGTCCCAGTTAGGGTTCATCATCTAACTTCTATTGTTCATCTTACACTAGGGAAACTTTGACTTAATCACTATTAGAATATGTGATCTAATCATGGAATCCGGTGTTATCCCCTTACACCTAAAGGAGGGCTACCTACTTGCCAAGGTAAGACATTAGCATTCATATAACATATAGGTGGATCCACTTGCTAAGGTTCCTATGGGGGAAAGATGGTTAAGAAAATAGGGGGTTGTTACTAGAAACCCTATTTATGCTAAATATCATTGTAGTTTCAACCTCATGAGAACATTGGTGAACCTACTTTCCTTTTTAGAAGGGACACCACATTGGTGAACCTACCTTCCTTTCGGGAAGGAAACACCTCTCATTGTCAAGTTAACTTGGTTCTAAGATAACTTTCCCTTTTTGAAAAGCCTTAAAGTAATGATTAACTTTTGTTCATAAAATAGGATTTAGGAGATTAACCCCTCATATACATATACATAGCTCATAGGTAACTGATGAGAATGTCATTTCATCAAACCTACCCATGTGAGAATATCCTTTCATATAATAACATACTTTATTCATACTTGCATACATGCATGTGTATGTATACATATATGAGAAAACCTTTTATATAAGAACATTTATACATTGAATTATCATATTTCATTAGTCACATACATTACATCATTAAGTAGTATTAAGATGCATAAGAGGGTCACATCCAATCGCTCATAATCATACATTTATCATCATCTCATATACATCATGTTCATATATTAATCATACATTCATAACTAATGTTCATAAAGAAACCACCCTAGGAACTATTCCCTCAAGGTCCACATGTGCAATGTATAGGTAAAGTCCCATACTCTTCCGTAGAGTAGTACACCTCTCAATTCATCCTACATAAGATGCATCTTTATACTTTCATTCATTCATTTGAAATTATGAACATATTACACTTATAGTCATGCATGAGGTGTGTGTGCGTACATATTGGTCACCATGATTACCTAAGAGAAACAACCTATTTGCTTAGGAAACCACCCTTCATATGATCAAAACACATATACCATATCCCACAAGTCATTAAAAACTCACATATAGAGTATTAGGGACTATATACCACACACTTACATTACATCATAGGAGACACACAAATATTCAACATTGGAATAGAAGACTCCTAATCAAGCATAAGATCACACAATAATACAGGGTTACATAGGTAGGGGGTCATTATATAATGACATGTATCATAACCAAACCCATAGATGAAACCTAACCCTAACAACATCATTCGCATATACATAACATTATCAACACATTTTATTCATGATACTAGCATTGAGACTACACAAATCCATCATAACCATAATTATCATAACATTGATTCATTCTACATATATTTCCCTAAAGGACATTATTACAACATAAATGGTACTAGAATGTAAATACCGCCACCACAAGTGGACCATACCACACAATCATCAAATTCATTACTAAAGACTAGGAACTCTATCAGCCACCAATACTTTCAAGACATGATCACCTTAGATCATTCCTCCACAATTTATGAATAATTGATATAAATATCAATACCAATAATCAATTCAAATACAATATAATCACAATTCAATTAACATGAAATCAACATCACAAGACCCACTTTATAGGCTAATTTGAGAAATAACAGGATCATGGGTTCTTTCATGGAATTTTATCTAAATTCATCTTAAAAGCATTGTTTAAACATCAATTTACCAATAAAATGACTTTGATATCAGTTTAACAATGAACCCATGACTAGATTGAATGGTACAGATTTTTGGCCTTTGAATCATATTGAAAACCCTTTGAAAGAGCTCCTTAGATGAAATATTAACTAAGGATAAGGGGTTACGATACCTTAATCAAAGAGAATCCCTGAATTTTGGAGAAGAAAACACTTGAAATCCATCTCCATAGCTTGTTCTTGAGCTTGGTCTCTAAGGGAGGTTTTGGGAGTTTAATATTTGGGAGGGAAGGGTTTGATTTGAAGAATGAATTCTAATTGGGGTTTCATATTCTTAACTAACTTGAAATAACTTAATAAACATAAAATAACCGTCCACCAACTTATTGGTACGTGGGCAAATTTCCCAATTTTTCCGTAGCTTGGTCTTGTCTTTGGATAGTGTTGGAGGTCCAATCGATGGATGTAGTGACGGGGCTTCATGGAGTGACAGGGCATCATATACTCTGTGATTTGTGACAGAGACTCAATTTTTGGTGGATGATATTCCATGCCTAAGTGTGGAGCAACACCCCCAATCGATGGAGCGTCAATTAAACTAAGGGGCGTCATTGGCTAGGCATCGTTTCACACTGCCCAGGGTGTGTTTTTGCCAACCTTTTGAGTCCTTATCAAGGACCCTTAGGGTGGTCCTTGGGGAGTCGTACCCAAGAGTTTTTACCCTAAACGTGACCATATACATGTGAAGATACTCCCCTATCATTTTTGACTCTAAACAACACTCAAACACAAGTCAAACATACGAAGGCACACAAGCACACACAAGACTAGTTTCCGAATATCTTGGTCTTCCTTTGAAGGTTGATATCAAACACCATCAAACAAACAATTTCAAGTTGTGACACACTGTACAAACAATTTATAAACTCTTTAAGGCATATGTGAGTCTCTAGATACCTTAGTTCATTTTGAGTGTCCTAACAACTCAAATATGGTAAGATATGAACTATGTCTATGTATAATGTTACTTATGATCATGAAATGTCTCTTTATCTTATGGTTTGGATTGATTATGACTTAAATGAATGTAAATTATGGCATTTAACTTTAAATAACATGGTCACAACTAAAGGTCACTTTTGTGCATATTTTCATGATTAGTTGGATGGTTTACACACTTGTAGAATTTGAATGTACTTACCCATATTAGTCTTATTTTTCTGCCAAGTGTAGGTTCAGGATAGTAGGTTATCATTGAGAATACGGAAGGTTGGTATTGCATCCTCCAAGACTTTGGTATGTCCTCAAGTTCCAAGGACAACATAATGCCACTAATGTTTATTTTATTTTTAAATAGACTACTTATGTACTTCATATTTTGATACATCTCATTACAAAGGGTTATTGTCCTTATTTGAGACTTATATGTTGAACTTATATGGCTGATGAGATGACGTCTACACATTCAATTTCTTTATATGAAAGAATTTGACATTGATTGTTGAAATGTTTTTAAATTCCACATTTTCAATATCTTCTGCAAGGATGATATGCTCAGGGCTTGTATAAGATCCCTTCGGGGTCGAGTACGACGTATTACAACAAGGTGGTGCTCTCGGGTCTTAACAAACTTGATATTAGAGTATAAGGTTTTGGGATGATACTAGGATTGATACCTCATTAACCACGTCTATTACAGTCTTGATCATGAGTATGAAGCACGCAACACATAAGAATGAGAGACTATGTGATATTTAGGAACTTTCCCATTTCTTATTATTATTGAAGTTGTGCCTAAGAGTCTTAACTCTATAAAGTCCTTATCTTCTAATGCTTTTCTTGTCGATATAAGAAATTAGTACTAGAAGGGAAGCCACAAGGAGAGTGGCAAAAGAGATTGCTATTGAAGGAGTTCCTCCTAAGTCAATCAAGTCCCTCAAAATGTCCCTCAAGGTGAACAAGTTCCTCTCAATTCTCCGGTTATGACAGATGGATAGATAAGGCTGACTTTCCTAACCTTGACTAAGTCATGGATACTCAAGCTCTAGTTGTAACTACACAAGATCAAGCATTGACGACACAAGAAAATAAGGAGGTTGAGCATTGTGTGAAGTGGAGTGTAAGTACCATGGCCTCGAGATTGAAGGACTTCACAATGATGAACCCTCCAATTTTCTTTGGATCTAAGATAAATGAGGATACTCAAGATTTCGAAGACGAAGTCTATGAGATTGTGCATGCTATGGGTGCAACCTTTAATGAGAAGGCTGAAAGAGTCGTGTATTAACTCAAGGACATGGTTCAATCATGATACACTCAATGGAGAGACAATAGGGATATAAGAAAGGGTCCCATAAGTTTGGAATTTTTTTAGAAAAACATTCTTGATAGTTTCTTCCCTAGGAAAAAAAGATGTTAAAGTTGAAGAATTCATCAACCTTCGTCAAGGAGGTACGAGTGTTCAAGAATGCTCGTTGATGTGACTAAGTTTTCCATGTATGATCCATGTTCGGTGTCTAATCCTAGAGATGAAATGAGAAACTTTTTGATAGGTGTGTCCAGTTTTATTAAGGAAGAATGTCACCAGGCAATGCTTCCTGATAATATGGACATATCACGTCTTCTAGTGCATGCTCCACAAATTGAGGAGACTAGGTTTAGAAAGAAGATTAGAGATTCCTAGAGAGCAAGGTCAAAGGATTGAGGTTCTTCCAAGGGTAAAACTGAGATTAAAGATAAGCCAAAGTTTAGGTTTTCTAACCAAATTCCTTCAAATGCTCTAAGGGTCAACAAATGTAGGGTTTGTAACCGTAATCCACAAGGATAAAAAGGTGGTGGTTTATATGTTGAAAGACCTAATTGTGAAAAGTGTTGTAAGAAGCATCAAAGAGAGTGCGTAGTTTGCACAGATAATTGATTTAGTTGTGGGAAGATTTTTCATATGAAGAGAGATTGTCCCATGTTAATATCTCAAGGGAGGGAGAACAAGCAAGTAGTTCTAATGATGATTCTACTAAGAAGAATTGCTTTTATGCTCTCCAATCTTGAGGTGATAAAGAGAGCTCTACGGATGTTGTAACTGGTATGTTGAATGTATTTTCAAATGATGTTTATGCATTGTTATACCCCAGTGTCACTTTGTCTTTTATAACTCAATTAGTGGATAAGAAATTTGATGTACTCCTCGATGTCTTAGATGAACCTATTTCGGTGTCTGCTTTGATTGGTGATTCGGTTGTAGCAAAGAGAGTCTATAGAAGTTGTTATATATCATTATTTCATAAATTAATTTTGATTGATTATGTAGAACTATACATGCTTGATTTTGATGTAATTTAGCCATGGGTTAGTTGCATGCATGTTAAGCTTCCATTGATTGTAGAACTCGAATAGTTAGATTTTAATTCCCAAATGAATCCATTATAGAGTGGAAAGGGGGTACACCATGCCTAGAGGTCAATGTCGGCATACCTAAAAGCCACAAAGATGATTGGAAAGGGGTGCATGTATCACATTGTTAGGGTCAAAGATGTTGCATCTGAGTTCCCTTCATTAAAGTCGGTCCCTATAGTGAGGGAGTTTCTTGAAGCCTTTCCTAATGACTTGCCCTGGATTCCTCCCGAATGAGAAATATAATTTGGCAGTCATTTTTTATTGCATACTAACCCCATATGTATCCCTCCTTACCAGATGGCTCTGGCCGAGTTGAAGGAATTGAAAGCTCAAATCAATTATTTGCTAGACAAGGGTTTCATCCAACAAAGCATATCTCCATGAGGTAACCCTGTATTTTTTGTAAGTAGGATAAGTTCTTAACTCAGTATTGATTATCGCCAATTGAGCAAGGTCACTATAAAGAATAAGTATCATCTTTCGAGAATTGATGACTTGTTCGATCGATTGCAGAGGTCTAGTTACTTTTCACAGATCGACCATCGTTAGGTGTACCATAAACTTAGGATGAGAGAGGTTGACATCCCTAAAAAGGCTTTACAAACTAGGTATGGGAACTATAAGTTCTTTGTGATGTCCTTTGGGCAAACTAATACCCCTGCAACATTTATGTACCTTACGGATATGGTCTTTCGCAAATATCTAGGCATGTTTGTCATTGTGTATATCAATGATATCTTGGTATTTTCTTGAAGTGGGGATTATCACATGAACCATTTGAGGATGGTATTGCAAACCCTCAAAGATTAACAATTGTTCGCAAAGTTTAGTGAGGGGATGGATGTTTGTGAGAAAGGCTTCCAAGAATTAAAAAAACAGCTTACCTCCGCTCCTGTTTTTACCTTAACAGAGGGATATGAAGGGTTTTTAGTTTATTATGACGCTTTCCAAGTTGGTTTGGGTTGTATTTGCATGCAACGTGGTAAGGTGATAGCTTATGCCTCAAGGCAACTCGATATCCTGGAAAAGAATTATCTGACACATAATCTTGAACTAGCGCTTGTAATATTTGCCTTGTACTATACAAACATCAACTTTATGGGGTCCATGTAGATTTGACCACCGATCACAGAAGTTTCCAATATGTATTTACTCAAAAGACTTGAACCTCCAGAAAAATAGGTTGTTAGATCTTTTGAAAGACTATCATATGAGTGTACTTTACCACCCCAACAAAGCCAATGTAGTTAAGGATGCCTTAGGTTGTATGTCCATGGGCAGTGTCACTAATGTAGAAGACAAGGAGAATGACTTAGTATGTGGTGTGCATACGTTGGCCTGGTTAGAAGTTCAACTAGTATATTCTCCAAATAGATGTTTCATGATCAAACATAGATATGTTTCCTCCTTAATACTTGATATAAAGTCTAAGTAACACCTTGATCCGATCTTAGTGGAGTTGAAATAATCTATGCTTAAGAAATCCGTTGAGGCGTTCTCTTTATGGGGAAATAGGGTACTTAGATATCAAGGTAGGTTGTGTTTTCTGGATGTATATGAATTCAAAAGACAAATTTTGGAAGAGGCTCATGGTTCGCGATATTCTATTCATCCGAAAGACACAATTATGTTCCCTGATCTATGGGAGGTCTATTGGTAGAATGGCTTGAAAAGAGATATAGCGGATTTTGATTACAAGTTTCCATATTCTCAACAAGTCAAGAAATATCAATAGCTGGGAGGTTTGTGTCCAGATATAGGTATTCCAACATGGAAGTGGGAGGACGTTAATATGGACACTTTTGTGGTTTGCCTCCCACCCGAAGGAAACATGATTCTATTTGGGTCATCACTGATAGAATGACTAAATCAACGTGTTTTTTTCTCATAAAGGCTTTATATTCAGCGGAGGAATATGCCAAGTTATATATTAAAGATATAGTGAGGATGCATGCGGTTCCCTTGTCTGTCAAATTAAATAGGGTACTCAAATCAATTTTCATTTTTGAAAGGCTTTCCAAAATGGCCTTGGTGCCAAGGTGAAACTTAACACCGCATTTCATCCCCAAATGGATGGTCAAGACAAACATACTATCCAAACCCTAGAAGATATGTTGAGGGCATTTTCATTGACTTTAATGGTAAATGGTATGACCATATACCGTTTATAGAGTTGTCCTACAATAAGAGTTACCACTCAATTATTTCAATGTGTTCATTTGAAGCACTTTATGGAAGAAGGTGTAGGTATCTGGTTTGGGTCATTTGTAGGTGAATTTGCTCTTATTAGTCTCAAAATAGTTTATGAGGCCATTGAAAAAGTTTGACTGATTAGAGATAGTCTAAAGACGACCCAAAGTCGGCAAAAGTCTCATGCTGATACTGGAAAGAGAGATCTTAAATTTTAGGTATGTTATGGGGTCTACTTGAAAATCTCACCATGAAAGGGGTTATGAGGTTTTAGTAAAAAGGGGAAACTTAGTCTCCAATATGTGGTCTAGTATGAGATATTGAAATGTGTTGGTAATGTTGCTTCTGAGTTGAACTTGCCTACTGCGTTTGATCTAGTTCACCCGGTGTTCCATGTCTTAATACTTATGAAATCTATATGTGATCTAGTATCTATTATTCCCTTATAAGGGTTAAGGGTTGATGAGAATATAACTTATGAAGAGGTTCTGGTTGAGATCTTAGACTAGTAAGTGAGGAGGTTGAGAAATAAAGAGGTAGCTTACGTTAAGGTTCTATAGAGGAACCATATCGTTGAGAGTGATCCATGGGAGGGAGAGACTTATATGATGTCTTTCTATCATCATCTTTTACCTCCTACTTCTATTCAAACTTGAGGTAAGTAGTTTCTCTTGAGTATGTAGTGAATTGTGAGTTTTTTTATATTGTGTGAGTTTTGGCCATGATTTTCTTTCTATGGTGTGAGTCCATGTGAAGAAGATTTAATGCATAACTTGAGTTTTCTCATGAATTTTATGTCCCTCTAGTTGAAATTCTCAATTCATATGATAATTGCATATTTGACTTATGAGGTGAATTATGAACATACTAAAGTGTGTTTTGAAGTAACATTTTCAGTCCATATTGTGACCTTCAAATTTTCATTGATTGGAGAAGGTAGTTCCTCCTACGAACATGATATATGATATATTTCATTCATATTGAGTTGGTAGATGTTTTTCCTACTTCCTTATATTGCTTCAATATGCCTTGACTAGGATTCGAAGTTTCTCCTTTAAATAAGTGCGTATGATGAATTGTGCATTAGATGTTTTTGCAAGTACCCATGCTTGTTTTTGGTCTAGAGCTTCTATCTTTGTTTGGTGTCTTGGTCGGCATTCAGGGACGAATGTTCCCAAGAGGGAGATAATGTAGTACACCAGAAATCTAACGATCGAAGCTAGATCCTCATATGATGTCGAATTGAACAAAAACGATGAAAATGATGTTTTTATACCTAATCTAATGTAACTAACTTAGTAAGAAAGTGTTTGTGTATAAACGTTAAGAAACGACCATGACATCCAAAAACTAATAAATTGGACTAGTGTGGTCTTAGGTCTTGTTATAAGGTTTGGAAGTATCATATGAGGACTAAATTATGTAAAAATTGTTGGTATAGGTAGAACTAAATGTTGAGGGCCCTAACGTCTGGGTACGACGCCCCAAAGACAACCTTAGGGGTCCAAGAGGAGGACCCAACCTTGGACCCAAAAAGCTGTCAAAAAGAAAGCACGACCTACAAAGGTCATTGACGAGCCGTCAATGGATCCACGCCCCATAGATTCGGGTCATCGATTATAATTGCAACAGACCTTTAATCCCCTTAAAAGAGGAGTGTCTGAGAAAAATGGTGGAGGTGCAGTATGCGGGAGTTAACCCATCGACGGTCCGTAGATGGGTAGCCGTTGATGCTTCCAAATATTAATTTTTTGTTTTAGTTTAGGGGTCTTAATTTTAGTTAGTTATTTAATTAGGGGTTAAGAGGGGTGGTTATTTAAATAATTCACTTTCCAAAACTAACTATCAGACCCTAATCCAAAAACTTTATGTAATTCCACTAAACTCACAACTCAAAGACAAAAACATAACTTTCCTCTCCGAAAATAACCTCTCAAAGAACTCCATTGAAGAAGAAGAAGACCAAGGTTAAACTAGTTCTGAAAGAACTCGTTTTTTCTCCATAAATTCTCAAGGAAATCAAGGTATGGAAGCTCTTCACTCTTGGGATGTTTTCACCAAGAGGTTGTCTAAAATGTTGAATTTCAAAGTTCCCCAATTTCTAGGTTTTCACTCAATTTCGTGAGTCTCTTGCTAAACTTGTTTCCATTGATATAAATTTATTACTTATGATGAGATATGAAGTTTTATGGATGAATTCAAGTAATTCTTGTCGTTTTTGAGTTCCCACAAGAACCATGAATCTCCCTTCTTTGTCAAATATAATGACTAGTATGCTTTGATAGATAAATGAATGATGAGAATCTAATATGTTTCTATGTAATTCATTATTGTTTTATGATGTTACTCTATATGATTGATGAATATCATGATGTTCCAGTTGAATCTTGAAGAAAGCCTTGAAGGGTATGAATGGAGGTTTTCAATTCGGTTATAGATTAAAGTTGATTTGTCGATCCACTTATGGTGGAGGTATTTACATAATATATAGTCTTATATTGAAATGTTTATCAACTTATGGTTGAGTTTCTTACTTGATTTATGAATTATGATGTTGAGTCTTGTTCCTCTTCTATACAATCCTAATAATAATAAAGTTTACTATGAAAGGAACATGTATTTTATGCTATGATATGAACATGAATGTTATGCTATGATACAAATATGGATGTATGTTATTATATGAATAATAATGCAATGATATGATTATGTTAGTATTTATACGTTGAATAAAAGGAAATTCTCCTAAACATTATATGAATATGATACGAAAGAACATTCTGACACGTTCTTTGTTCTTTGATTGAGAGGTTATCCTCATCTTTGATGCTTTTGAGCATACACTATATGAGTAGTTAAGTCCTTAAAGCATTCTTTATTAACTAATGCATCACTAAAGGCTTAATGATACTTTACTGGAATTGTGCTTAGAAATGAATGAATATGATTATGGGATTGGTTCCTTCACGCTAGTAGTTTGGTTCAAATTAGGGTGTTTGATGAGATGGAAACCCACACGATAGAAGCATGATATTTCAAGATGAAATCGCCATATCCCATTACTATGTGCTCGTATAGCTATTATCTAGTGGATCCATATTATATCTAGGTATGTCCATTTCACCCTAAACAAGTAAAATACCTCTTTTCGATGTGAGGGTAGAACACCGAATTTCATGTATCTCACAAGCTCTATGTAAGTTATTGTTAATCGTCATATGTTTTACAAATATAAACTAAGATATGAATATGACTTATAAAATATGAATATGAACTCTAACTAGTGCTTCTTGAGGGGTACTACTTATTGTAGGTAAGAGTATGAGACTTTACTTATGCATTGCACAAGTGTGTTTCTTGAGTAGCTCTTGTGTGAGTCTCTTATGGTTGATGACTTATGTATGATGTTAAGGGGTTTTTCACCTATTATGATTTAAATTATGTCTGTGACTTTACTTATGTCTTCTACATGGTTTTTCTGAGTATATAAAGGGGTATGGGACATCATGTGTACAGTGCACAAGTGAACTTGAAAAGGTGGTCATGAGTGGTGTCTTTATGGTAAGATGTTGATTGAACTCAAATATGTTAAGATATTAACTATGCCTATGTATAATGTTACTTATGATCATCAAATTCCTCTTTATCATATGGTATATATTAAGTCTGCCTTACTTGAATGTGCATTATGTTTCTACCTTGAAATAGCATGGTTTCAACTAAAATTACCCTTTGTGCATATTTCAGTGGTTTTAATTTCATGGTTTTCATACTTAGTACAAGTTCAATTTACTAACCTATATTTCTATTATATTTCTACCAAGTGTAGGTTCAGGCTAATAGGGTATCATTGGGAAGAAGGTGTAAGACCCCAAAATTAGATAGGGTGTCTAGAGACTAACATTTTTGTATTTAGGTTATAAGGTACTAAAATTACTAATATGGTTTATAGGCAGTTTGTAAAATTTGAAGGGATTTGGAAGTCGAACGTCAAGGGACGACAAAAACATTGGATGACTAGTCGCCTATGTGCCTCATGTGTCCATATGTGTTTATATACTGTGTGTCATGATATTATTAAGTCTTATAATGATTTATAATCATTTTTAAAGATATCATATGAAGTTTCGAGAAGTTTGTAGGTCAAACGACCAAGAACGTCCAAGGCGTTTGAAAGATAACCTTTAGACGTTCAATGTATGTCTTAATGGGGCCTAGCCTGTTTGAACGACTTGCAGGTGTTTGTTTCGGGTGAAACTTATTTGGAAGGTCAATAACTTGCTAATGGTTGTATTAACGTTGGAAACGTCCTGGTACAAATTTTAAAGGGCCTTGCAGAAGGCCCCACAAAAAGGACCCAAGGTTGGTCGAGGCACTGCCTTCAGTGTCAACCGACGGACCAAACGACGGCTAGTTGGTCAACCAACGACCCGTAGGTGAGGTATAGTTGATTGGTACTTAACTTGGGCATGTATAAAGCCAAAAGTTGGGTACGTAAGTACAAAGACGAAAGCCAATGCACGGCCCGTCGACTGAGAAACGGCTAGTAGATGGCTCCGTCGATGGTGGCTTGTAAGTTACTGTTTGCGTCTGTTTTAATTAAGGGTGAATTGGAAATTCACCCCACGTACTAAAATGATTCTAATAGGTTTATTTAGATAATTTTAGGTGTATATAAGGGAGTAAAAACGTGATCAACCTCACTCCCAATACAATTCACCAAATTAGACTTTTCCCTCCAAAAATATTCTCTCTAGAACCTCCATTGTTGGTGAAGCTCAATAATAGCTTGGAGATTGGATTTCCACGGATGAATCATCATGTCTTATAGTATTTTATGTATACAAAGGTATGGTGATCCTTCATCTCTAGTTATCCTTCCATCTAGAGAGTTAATCTCAATGTTTTCAAAAGAGTTTGCATGATCAAAGTTCTCCTACTTCAATCTAACCATGGGTTCTTTCTTAAATCGATTTAAAAAGCTGATTATACACTGATTTGGACATGATTTTCAATGCTATTGCATGATGAAC
This sequence comes from Solanum pennellii, assembly GCF_001406875.1. NCBI lineage: Eukaryota > Viridiplantae > Streptophyta > Magnoliopsida > Solanales > Solanaceae > Solanum > Solanum pennellii. Next base: position 14,330,154 of record NC_028639.1, read on the forward strand.
CCATGCATCTTTCACAAACTCGATTTTAGCCTGTATGGCTTTATGATCTTGATCTTATGCATGTCGATTTGTGATTCAATTATGTTAATATTCTTATGTATACTGTTTATTATGTATATTTATGGTGAATCATTGATGAATTACTCATGTGAATCAATGTATGAAGATTTGAACATGTTTATCTAGTTTTCCATGATTCACTATAATGTTGGTTTTGATGATTTAATGGGGAATTCGATTGTGTAGGTCTGGTTGTATCTACTGTATTAATTAGATATTATGTATGAATTATAAATAAGTGATTTCATGATTGATCAATGTTGGTTAGCCTATTATTCTTCTACTCCCATGGATGTCGTAAATAACATGTTCACTGTAATCTAAAGGTTATAGCAATGGTAGTAGGATTTTGTGTAGATTATATTGTCCTTATCTACTGCCTTATATTGATGATATTAATGGATTGTTGGTTTTAATTCTTGATGATAAAAGAAAATGAATCTTGGCATGAATTGATCTACGTTATTCTAGCCTACAATTTGAATGTTGCAACGAACATTATGTGATCTTAATCTAGGATAGATGAAGCATGATTCGATTTGATTTATATCTATTTGGGTACTGCCCTAAATGTATATTGTTGGTACATGATGATTGATGAACTAAGCTAGGGAGATTAGTTGATGACCTAGGACTCTCTACTTCCTAGTACACGTGAGATGCCTTGTATTATGTTATAGTATGAACTTGTTGCAACTTGTACATGGTTCCTTTTATGATTAAAGTACATTTAGACAATTCCCTATATATGAATTTTTGGTCAACAAGGTGTATTGATCAATGATGATCAAAGGGTGAGAAATTTGTAAGAATGCTTATCTCTTCTACTTTCCTTATAGTATTGTAGTTGATGAAGCCTTGTATGACATTGTGAGGTATGGTCTACTTATGGTGGCGCTGTTTACGTTATTGTCAATCTATATATGTGTTGACCATGGCAAAGAAGGCAAATTGATGAATATATGAACATGTGCCTATGATGATACTATGTGAAGCTTATGCCTACTTTCCTATTCTAGTTGTGATTTCGGTTGTATGGATATTTTGTAAGCATGTGTATGTCCAGGTTAGGGTAAGGTATAGGTGCTAACATTGATGAGTTAGAAATGGTTTATAATCCCTTACCTATGTACCCCTATGTGAATGCATTAATAGCACAAGTTAGGAGTCTTAAGTGTAATATGAAGTTCGATTGTCACCTATGCTATTGTGTGTTGTGTAGTTTATGCTTGATAGAGTATTATGGTCTAAGAGGGTGGCTGACTCATCATGTTGTTAATAGGCATTATGAGATCATATTGACCAATGTACACAAACACTCACTTTACATGCATGTTACAAGTAGTATAGCTCATGGTGTCTAAATGAACGGTAGTTCTCATATTCACTAGTGTCTACTATTATGCATGTTAAGATGATGTTTATGAAAGCATGATATGTTTTTCCTTAGCTAGGGTGACTTGATAGGTGTACTAGTGTGGGCAAGGGTATGAGATTTTGTCTATGCATTGCACATGCGTACCTTGATAGAACAGTTCGAGTTTTTGTTTCTATATGTATTAATATTTATGTATGAACATGTGTGTCTTAATTTGTTATGTGAAAGTTTTTCTCAGATATATGTATACACACATACATGTATAAAGACCTAGTCAAGAGAGGGGCCTTGAATGGTGTGTTAATGTGTACCCTAAACTACATAAGGTTGTACATATGCTATGTTCATGTGAAGGGATTCTTTATACGATTTAGGTTGATGAAATTTCAAATATGACCTATGAGTTAAGAAAATGAGGGGACGACTATCCTTAACCTATGTTTTATAAAGAAAATATAATAAAGGTTTTCAATGAAGTGAACTTAGCTTTGCAGTGAGTGAACTTGAATATGAGTGTGTGCCCCTTCCTATGGTAGGAAGGTAGGTCACCATAAATCTCATGAGGTGTATAACCACAATGCCTCAATGGGCGTAAATAGGGTTAAAATAAGTTAATAACTACAATGCCTAATCTTGGCATGAAGACGGTTTTCACATGTACCTCCAAGTTCCATAACTATGTTGGCACTATAGTATACTAGCTAGTGGATCCATCTAGAAAGCTATGTCCTATTTGGTTCTACTTTTGCCGGTAGACCACCTCTTTTCGGTGTGGGGTTCTATGACACCGGATTCTATGTTTAGCATCACATGGTCTATCTCGGTTAAGGCTATAGCTTCCCTAAAGTAAAATGGACAATGGAAGTAAATGACTAGGACCCTAAATAGAATGACTTAAGGGAGGTTACCTAGGATACATGGAAGTAATGAACCCATCTAAGTAGATCCTTAATAAGTTCTAGGAAGGTGTTCTAATGCATGTCTCTATGTATGTGTTCTTTATGCAGGACATTGTAGTATTTATCTACTTATTATGAAGATGTGCATGATATGAGTCTTAATGCATGATGTTAACATTGTTGACTATATGATGAAGGTGTTGATTTAACTATGTCTATGTTGTACTAGACTTCTATGATGGTATGTGTTGCCTTGTATAGTAGTACGTATGTTTCCTTGTGGCCTTAAGGTGATGCATTGCAACAAGTATCACTAGAGGGTTACTTGGGAAGTTAATGAATAAAAAGGAAAATATTTCACTATTAAGGGAATTGAGCTCACTGTAAATTGACTCAATCATGTAATAAATTGGATAAGTGATATTATGAAATGTTTGGCCTTTGAATATGCTTATATGAAGTATGTGAATGATATAAATGCTACTCTTCAAAAGGTTTTATAAAGATTTACTCAAAAAGACATGAAGTATGATTTCAAGAAAATGTCCCTTTTAAATGCATGTTTTTGCATGGTTGTCATACTTAGTGCATTCTTGTACTAATCCCATTCTTCTCTAGTTTATACACAAAGTGTAAATTATCAATTCTTAAAGGATGTATTGAATGGTGAAGAGCTTGATAGATGATTTCCAAGCTCAATTAAAGGAATCCTTAAGTTCAAGGATCTCCTACTTATATCTTTACAGTAAAGTGTCTCAATATTGTATAGCTATGTAATGTGTTTTTAAGAGTTGTGTCTCTAATGTATTCTAATGTTGTTTATCCTAAGATGGCAAAGAGTCTTAGAGTATATATATGTATTATATGACTAAAATTCTATATGTATATGAGTTAAAGTTTCTAGTATATGAGGTGTTATTAAAAGTTTTAAATTTTCCGCTAAATTTACTATGTAGATGCGATGAATGATAACTATGGGGTTGTGTAAGACCTCCGAAAGATCAAGTACGCCAAGTTACTTCTAGGGAGTGCTCCCAGGATGTGACAGAAGGAAGGCTTGGATTGCATTCTCCTAGAGTTCGGTATGTTCTCAAGTTCAGCGGACAACATGATACTACTTATGTTTCTTACTATTTTGTAATAGATTACTTATGTACTTCCTATTACGATATATTTTATTGAAAAGGGATATGGTCCATACTTGAGAGTTCAATGTTGAACTTAGATGGTTGATGAGACGACGTCTAGATATTCAGTATTTCTTATATTAAAAAGTTTGACATAATATGTTGAATGTTCTGAAAATCTACACTATTCAATTTCTTATGCAATGATGATATGCTAAGGGTTTGTATAAGACCTCTTTGAGGTCAAGTACGCTGTGTTACGGCTTGGGGTTCTCTTGAGTCGTGATGACAATTTACTCTCCTAATATTTCTCTTGTGTATTCAGGAAATAATTACAAGAAGGGCTAATGTAAGAAGAATGGAGAATGATGATGTGAATAAAGGAGATATTGCTCATGATAATGAAGATCTTGTTGGTTCCGCGGTTGAGAATGTCACCAGATGGAGTTTAAGTCTACTATTCAAATGTTGACTGAAACCATGAAAACTCAAGATCATGTCATGATAACTTAATCCCAAGCCGTGACAACTTATGCCAATAGAGACTTTGGGACACATGTGAACCCTAATATGAATTTGGCCACAAAATTATGGATTTTTCAAGAATTAACACTCCAAAATTTCATGGCTCCAAAGTATAAGAGGATCCCCAAATGTTTTTTGATGATGTTTAAGATGTGCTTAACATTATGGGAGTGTCTCTACAAGAGAAAACAGATTTAGATGCCTACCAGTTGAAAGATGTGCTTAAGATTTATGAATAGTAGAAGGGTCAAAGACTCTGTCACGACCCGACCTACCCCTGAGATGCAGACATGAGACCTAGGACCGCGAGTGATCCCAAGTTAATCCCCCTTGCATGATCATGAGCATACTAAAGATAAAAAACTGATGCGGAAGTTAATTATACTTAAAATGAAAAGATGGAGAATACCCATATCCTAAAGTTGAGATATTTGAAACTAATGAGTTCAATACAAAGAGCACATTAACTCAATACTAAGTTGAAACTAACTACGTCTGAAAGTAGCCTCTAACTGACTAAAAATGTTGGGACAGGCCCCAGCTATAAAAAAAAAAGAAACTGAAGGACTAAAAAAACTGAAAATAAACTCATGACTATGTCCTCGAAGAATAACGACTAACCAGTGATTCTACTGAATTGGAGATTGGGAATTGCTCTAAGCGTGATTCGGATGCTGAGAACCTGAACCTACATAACGAGAAGATGACGCACACGTATCCGTTAGTACTTGAAAGGTACTGAGCATGTAGGATAGAGTAAATCTGAAATAAAACATAATTGAACAAGCACAAAAAGTAAGTATAATATTCTAACTATGATATACTGAATTCTGAGCTAACTGGAAGCAATAACCAAATAACATGCTCAGTCTTAATACTGACTGAACTGTTAATAAGGTTAGTGCAATAGAGTCCAATTGAACTACGAGAGATACTAATAACCGATAATAAAACCACATGAGCTAAATGTGTGTCTGATGTATACGCTTCATAGAGAGGACCCAATATACCCTGTGAGAGGTATAAAGACATGCTGGCATGATCACTAAACGAATTCCACAGAGGGGACTTACAACCTACTTGGATGGTAGTTTGGGGACTACTAGGGTACGTTGAATCCTAGTTCAACTAGGTATTATGCTACTTCCAATTAACTAAGTAGTTAACTTATCATGACTGAGTTTTTGTAAATACTAGATAGCTCAAGTTGAACATGCAAATTGAGAATGCAGCAATTAATCTTGTAATGATGTATTAATAACTGAGGCATGTCTAAATGAATAACTAAAATATCTAACCTAGAATGTGTAATTCAAGAACCAAAGAATTACATAGCTAGGGTTCTGAACAATAATATGAGTCTGAGGCATATATATCTGAAGTAACTAAAATATCTGACTAGCATGTTTAATTCATGAACTAAAGAAATACATATCTAGGGTTCCAAATTTCATGTAATAATTTGAGTAGTAACATAGTAATCTAATTTGGATATCATAACTAACTAATTCATGATAATCTGCTAAAGTTCTACAAACCCTATGTCTAATCATGATAAGGGAATCAAGAATCTGACAGATATTTAGGGACCTAATGGGTGAAAGGAACCTACTAGTGGAATCTTACAAACCTGGTGATGAGTTCCATTCAGAAATTTTTAGACTTATGGGCTGGAACTGATGGAACTTTGTTGCATTCCTGAACTAGGATTTTTGACATTTTTCTCCTCGGTTGCTTCTAATATTCTATGATTGATTAATGATTTGACTTAGGTAAGTTATAGTTATGTCTCTCGTCTTAAACTGACTAAAATCTCATGATTTAGGGTTTAAACGACGTATCTTAGGGTTTAAATGAACTAGGAAAAGAATAAAATAACCCTAAAATAATTATTATCGGAGCAAATGACGGATTGGACTGACGCCCGTCGTCCAACCGATTGTCCATCTTTTGAGTCTGCTCGATAGGATACACTAAAATGGGTATAACTCTTTGCTTAAAGGTTGGATTTTAGCGAAATTGGTGGCCTTGGAAAGAGGATTCAACTATCTATCATATCAAAGGTTATGGAACATCTAATTCATTTTGTGCTGAGAGGTATGACCATTTGAAATTGACCCAATCAGCAATTCCCTTGTGGGAGAACTTTCATAATCTCTTTCGCTCTCAGTTCTAATTCCCTAACTAACAGCTAACCTTCACCTACGGTCCGTAGGTCCATATACGGACTGTACTGGTCAATTGTGGTTCATGTCAGAGGCTGGGTAGTAGGGTCTTAATCCACGTTACAAACACAGACTATGGTCTAACTTACTGACGGTAGGTCTGTCCGTGGGTCGTGACTTAGCAAATTTTTTGATCTTCACATTGGGGAAGGGTTGCAGTGGTGAACTACGGACCAATAACACATGCCATAGATCAAACTATAATCCGTAGATGGTGACCGTAGATTTCACTTTAAAAGCTAAAATATGGTCTGATTTTTTTATATGGGGTGTTACATTATCTATCCCTTGGAAACATTCTTCCTCTGATGACTAAACTAGATGAAATAGAGGGAGAGAGCTGCAATCCCTACCACTAAACAGTGAGAACTGAGTTTCTGACCGAATTCAGTTCCAAGAACATGCAAATACGCTAAAAATGCAAGTACAAACTAAGGGAACATGATTCTAAGGCTGAATTCACACATTAATGACTAAAAAATTTAAGAGGAACTATTACCTCAAGCGGACTATAATCAAAAGGAAAGAGGGGATGATAGTTGGCTTTCATGGCTTCTTCTTCTTCCCAAGTAGTTCCCTCTACAGACTGACTCCTCCGTAGAACCTTGACTGAAATGGCTTCTTTGTTTCTCAAACTTTCAATCTAATGGTCAATAATATCAACTGGTACATCCTCATAAGAAATACTATCTTTAACCACCACCCTATCTAATTGCACTACAGAGGCTGGATCACCCACACACTTCTTCAAAAGCGAGATATGGAAGACTGGATGCACTGTTGCTAGTTCTGCTGGAAACTCTAACTCATATGCCACCTTTCCAACCCTTCTCAAGGTCTTGTAAAGGCGTACATATCTAGGATTGGGCTTCCCATTCTTGCCAAATCTCATAACACCCTTCATATGTGACACTATCTAGAAAACCCAATCATCAACTTGGAACTCTAGTTCCCTTATGCTTACATTTGCATAATATATTTGACAACTCTGGAACTATTAAAGTTTCTTCACCTACTTAAAACCAACCAATATGAGATCTACATCTACGCCCATAAAGTGCCCCATAAGGGGTTATCTGAATGTTGGAATGGTAGTTGTTATTGTAACCAAACTGAATAAGAGATTGTTGATTATCCAACCTACCCTTGAAATCGATCATACAAGCTCTCAACATATCCTCTAGGGGATGAATGGTACGCTCTGCCTTTCCATTTGTCTGCAGATTAAATGTTGTGCTAAGGTTAACCTGAGTACCAAGAACCTTCTGAAATGACTTCCAGGAATGAGAGGTACACTGAGGACCTCTATCTAAGATTATAGACAAAAAAACCCATGCAACCTCAAAATTTCATTAATGTAAAGCTTGGCATAGTGCTTTGTCGAATCTGTAGTCTTGACCGCCAAAAAGCGAGAAGACTTAGTCATCTGTCAACTATCACCCAAATTGAGTCATGTTATCTGTGAGTTCGAGGTAACCCTATGATGAAATCCATACTAATAACTTCCTACTTCCAAGTAAGAATTTCGATCTCTTGAGTCATACCCATTTATGTTCTACTTTGACTTGTTGTCAATTGGGGCACTTACTCATAAAATCTGTTAAATTCCCTTTCATGCCATTCCATCAGTAGACTTCCAGCAGATCACGGTAAATCTTCGTGGCACCTGGATGAATAGAATATCTGGTATTATAGGCTTCTGTAAGAATATGTTGTCTCAAATCACCCACATCAGAAACACACACTCTACCCTAATAGCAAAGTACACCATCTCCCCTTTGGGAGGAAACCTCCACTATTTTATTATGGACTACACCCTTAAGTTCAAGCAAGATTGGATCATTGTCTTGCTTTTCCTTAACCTCCACTACCAAAGAAGATTCTGCCCCATTCTAAATTGTTACACCAGTATCTGATATGCTCAAACGGTGAACTCCCAAGCGACTAAGCCTGTGAATATCCTTCACTAGTTCCTTCCTTTCTTCCTAAACTTAGGCTACACTACCCATAGATAATCTGTTAAGAGTATCTGCTACTACATTCACCTTACAAGGATTGTAATGCACACTCATATCATTATCCTTAAGGAACTCAAACCATCTTCTCTAACAAAGATTCAAATCTTTCTTGGTGAACACATATTAAAGGCACTTATGGAGTGAACAAATCCACATGAACACCATACAAGTAGTGTCTCCAGATCTTGAATGCAAACACCACTGCTGAAAGCTCGAGGTCATGAGTTTGATAGTTCTTCTCATGAACCTTAAGTTGTCAAAAAGCATAAGATATAATCTTATTTTCCTGCGTCAACACACAACCTAGGCCAACTCTTGATGCATTACAATAGATTACATAACTATCTGAACCCTCTGGTAGATTCAAGATAGGAGCAGTAGTTAGTCTAGTTTTCAATTCTGAAAAGCTTTTCTCAGTCATCTGACAATTGAAACTTGACCATCTTCTGAGTCAACCAATTCAATGGTGAGGATACGAATGAAATTCTTCCACGAACATTTTATAATAACCCTCTATGCCTAAGAAACTTCTTATATATGTAGCAGAGGTAGGTATGGGCCATTGTTTCACTACTTTTATCTTCTGCCAATCCACTCGGATCTCCTCACTATATACAATGTGACCGAGGAAAGCAACAGATTTTAACTAGAACTCTTATTTGCTAAACTTATTGAATAATTTGAGATATTTGAGAGTCTGCAGAACAACTCTCAAATGACTCACATGTTCTTCCTCATTCCTAGAGTAAATAAGGATGTCGTCAATAAAGACGATAACAAACAAGTTCAGGTTCTATTTAAACACTCTGTTCATCAAATCCATAAAAGTTGCAAGAGCATTGGTTAGTCTAAATGATATAACGACAAATTCATATTGACCATACCAAGTTTTGGAGGCTACTTTTGGAATGTCACTATATTTGACTTTGTGCTAAAGATAACCCGATTTGAGGTCTATCTTTGAGAAATGACTATCACCCTAAAGTTGGTCAAACAAGTCATCACTCCTGGGGATGGGATACTTATTCTTGATTGGGACCTTATTTAGTGTCTATAGTCATGCGCGTTATGAGAGAACCATCTTTCTTCTTTACAAACAAAACTGGTGCACCCCATTGCGAAATACTAGGTCTGATGAAGCCCTAATCTAGAAGGTCTTTCAACTGCTCTTTCAATTCCTTGAGTTCCATTGTATCCATTATATAAGGAGGAACAGAAATAGGTTAGGTATCTGAAGGAGATCAATTCCAAAGTCGTTTCCCTTTTGGGAGGGACTCTGGGAAGATATTTTGGAAACACTTCTTGAAACGCACTAACTACTTGAACTGACTCAAGAGTTGAGGTTTCAAATCTAGAATCCTTAACCAAAACTAGATGATAGAGATAACCCTTAGAGATCATCTTTCTTGCCTTAAAGTATGAAATGAATCGATCCATAGGCTCTAAGCTACTGCCTTTCCACTCTAATATTGGTTCATTTGGAAACTGAAAATGAAAAATCTTTGTTCTAAAATCGACTTAGGCATAATAGGAATGTAACCAGTCCAGGCCTAGAATGACATCGAAGTCTACGATTTCGAACTCTACAAGATATAATGAGGTGACTTTTTGAAAGACTGTGACAAAGCAATTTCGCTATACCCATCTAGCTATAACTGGGTCACGAACTGGAGTAGAGACTGAAAAAAGGTTCGGATAGAGTTTCTGGACTGATATTGAATTGGACTTGAATGTAAGGAGTACAAAATATAAAGTCAACCATGGATCTTTACACTAAGTGTACCGTATGTGTGCCACATCCTTAAGCTGGTAGGATACCAACTCAACCCTACCATTACCTGTCACTTTTATCACTCTAATGATTTTCTTAACCTCATCAATGAAGTTTTGTGGGTCGTGACCAACTTATAACCTTAAAAATCAGGTGTATTCATCTTTAAAAAATCATCAACTCTAGCTGCCACTGATCCATCATTTATGTTAATAGGAACCGAAACATGTTTATTGATCTAGTTGAAAACTCTCTGAGCCAAAAGTTGAATTGGCATTTCAAAACTTTCTTATATGGTACTAGAATAAGTGCATTAGTGTTGTGTGCATTACCATTCCTAGTGTTATCTCTACGAGGAGTCATGATCTAAAATGTAGAACATCGAGTTAGAATGGAATTAGATCATACCTTACGCATGAGAAGAGTAACAAGAAGGTGAGTTTTTTCCTAAAATACTTCATAGACTCTGTCTCATTAGATGTAATGCACTTTACATTCATGAAAAGGACTCTACTTAGTGCAGCTTTTCAGACATCCTAGGACATTTAAACCTAGTGCTCAAATATCAAGTTTTTCATGCCCCGAGCTATCTTTAGATGTGTATACGGGACCTAGGACCACGAGTGATCCCACGTTAACCTTGTTTGCTTGATCATGACCATACTAAAGATAATTAACTGATGTGAAATCTAATTCATACTTAAAATAAAAAGATGTGAAATACCCATATACTATAAATGAGATATTTGAAACTAATGAGTTTAATTAAAAGAACATATTAACTCAATACTAAGTTGAAACTAACAATGTCTGAAAGTAGCCTCTAACTGACTACAAAAGGCTGGGACAGGCTCAAGCTAAGTCTAGTGATACACTCAAATTACACCTCCCTAAAGAAGCATAAGCGATTGTTATCAAGTAAGGAACCCAACTAGTAGGTTAGGGTCGATCCCACGAGGAAAATAGTTTAGACTTAACTTTAACCCACAATTATATATGTTTAATCAATGTCTTTCTAAAATAACGTAGTAATGGGGGGGGGAGGTTATGAAACAAATTCTTCTAACAGAGTAGTTACAAGGTGAACAAAAGTAGACTTTGGTTTTTATCAATATGAGAGAGTGACTAGGGTATATGTGTTCCCCACAGGTATATAACTCAGTATTCCTATCAATAACAATCCTTCCCTAGTGTATTACATGCAAAGTGATAAGTTAGGTATCTCTAAATCCTTGGTCCTACATCTAGAGAATTTCACCCACACCTTTGTCCGGCTAAGTGTGTATAATTTACTAACCCTTGTCATTACCTCATATCATACATCATAATCGATGTATGGCTTAGTTATTACTTCACACCAATCGACACTAGCCTATTAAATAGTAGCATACTAAATCTATGTTTATAAATCTATTCTTATTAACTACCTCATTGATACTGCTAGTAACAACAACGCTAGTTCTAACGTTGTCCACAGTTAAAAAGACTTCTAAACGAAAGAATTATTAATGCAAGCAGAACATTATTCAAGAATTGCTTAATTGCTGGTCATACTTTGTTAATTACCTATGGTTCCCACAACCCTAGTTGTGGATTAAGTTACCCATTTTAGCAAGATAACAATTCATATTTTTAGATGAAGAAATCATGAACTTAATTTGCAACAAGAATACCAGAAATCACACTCGAAATTCCAATCACAAGCTTCAGAAACGAATATGGAAGTCAATAAATTGCTAAACTTGCATAAATCAATCTCCAATACATAAAATAAGACAAAGTATTAGTACCTAACCCCAAAAACGAGGGTTAATACCCTATTTATAGAAAACAAAGTCTTAATGCAAAAGATATTCAAACTAGGAAAGTCATGTCCAGGTACTCGACTTCGATCGACAAACCAATCAATGGACTGTTGATCAATCGATAGTCCGTAGTTTTCTTCTGTCAATCAAGACTTAGAAAATATTTTTGCTCTCTGGATGGAACCCTCATAAATCTAATGACGGACCAATAGTACGGTCCATCGATCCATCTACGGTTCGTCGATGCTCCTTCGTAGCTCTATACTTAGAATCTTAAAAAATCATGTACTGAACCTTCTCTAAACCAAACAACGGTTCACCAATACGGTCTGTCGATCAATTAACGGACCATCATTGCCTCTCGTAGTTCCATACTTAGACAAACTTTCCTGATTTTCCTCCAAAGCTTGAGCTTCTCTTCTACGATCACCACTTACAGTCCGTTGATTGAACAACGAACCGTCAATTGCCTCCGTAGGTCTAGTTCTGCACTTTTTTTAAGTTTTTTCTTTGCTTTCTACCAGAATATCTATATGCAAAACAAGACAAAAAACTTCGTAAAACCACTACAAAAAGGCTTTAGACACACACAACTCTTAAGTGAAATGCATTTGAAATACTGTGAAAGCAGGGTACATCAACACCCTCAATTTAATTCAATGTTTGTCCTCAAGCGACACACTATGAGTCAAAATGACACTTGCATAGAAGCACACACTTTAAGTTATCTCAATCATGCGCCTATCTATCCCAACTCTTTCTTGATTGAGTGTAGGCCTAGGCTCTCAAGCTCATCACGCTAACTCATGTGGATCACATCATGACATAAATTCACCATGCAACAGACGCTTCTACTATTTTTCCTCTCACCAAGGTTCAATTTTTCTCATAATGCAACTAGTGCCCTAACTTCATAAGAAATCCTCAGTTTGCACACACTAATTATGCAGTTTTGGTACAAGGATATTTATCAACACTCGCACTTAGGAATTATTTCAAATACAGTTAGTTCTCCACACGATAGGCTTGCCCTTATTTTCGCCAAACTAGACTCTAGGATCACAGTAGGACTTTCTTGGCTTATAATGTAGGCTCAGGGCCAGGTGTGGTACATTTAGTATATTTAGTGACTTTCGTCCCTCCTTGACATTACCACTAAGCTTTATACCTCTTTTTATTTCTCTTGACCCCTATTTAACTTCCTTTATTTCCTTAGCCTTATTTCCCCTCTTAGATGTGACTTACTGCTTTCTTTCAGAAAACTCTATTTTCTCTTCTTATTTTGATATTTGTTCTTTTCAAACATTTTTTTTAAATTCACAACTTTCTCTTACTTAAGCTTTTCTTTTCAATATCAAACTCTTTTCACACCCATTTGTGGGTCATCTCTCATAATAACAACCTGCAAATCATGGCTTTTCCATGAGTGGAGGTGCACATTACCCGATGTCAGGTCTGGGCAAGATAAGGTCACTTTTTGCATTAGACACCCTAAACCTAGGCTTTTCACCTGAGTCTAGGTGAACATGTCCAAGGAGGGACTGGATCCAAAATATTAGACCCTATAAAGCTGAGTTGGTGTATCAAAAAATTGGTCTATTACAGGCTCAACATATTTGGATCAAAAGGGACAATTATTTCATTTGGTCAACTTCTTTTAGAGTAAATATGGGCTATTTCAAACAAGGGCCTAGATCAATTCCTAGCTTCTAGAGTTGATTTCCTTCGCAAGACTAACCGGGCATGTTCTAGTTAGGCACCAAGTGTTGAGCACTCGAATATCCTCACACTCTCTTGGTACATCATTGCACTATCAGATTATCTGATTTCCCAGTTCAGCTTTTGGTTGTAGGTAATGTATTTGGTGACTATTTGTGTCATGTTTAGAGCCAACACTTTAAACTTATCTTAACCTATAGATGCAAGAACTACCATAGATAGAGTATCATTTTCATTAGCCATCATGATTTCATCTTTCCTGCTTCTACACTTATACTAACTAATATATGTCTGCTCAACAGAAATTTAAAAGTCTCTTGGGGAAAAAGAATACGTGCAAGAAAACCCCAAGAGAGGATTGTTAGTTGGGCTACTCAGACTTCACCCTACCACTCACATTTCATTCACCTTACTCCCAACAAATATTTTGTGCAGTTGTCCCTAATGCATACTGAATCAAAGACACTGGTTGGTAGGTAAAGCAAAAATTTGGTGCATAGCGTCGAAGATAGCTCAACAAGTGGGTGGGTCCAATAACCCAGAACCCGCAGGATCAACAATGGGGGCACCATTAGTGGAGGCCACATCTCTAAAGATGGCACCATTAGTGGTGCCATCCGCTTGATCTCTACACCATCAACAGTGCTCCTCGCTCTGCTCACCGGCACAGAAATGCATGTACCAGCAGCTATCTCTTGGGCCCTATTCTGGCGCATCTGCTCATCTACTAACAAGGACCTCATAGCCTGCTTCATCTCCTTCTACTCTTTCTTTCTTACTCGAGCCTCATTACCAGCCTCATTGGTGTGAGTAGAGCGGTGCTTTTTCCTATGAACATGTGCCTTGGGTTGTGTCTCAGCAGGCCCCTTGAATAGGGCCTCAAGTGTAGTGTCCTCAGCTAGCTCAGTCGGAGAACTCTCTGGATCATCCCCCCATATCTCTAAGATGGCATGAAAGTCGGTTCGCGTGCTGGCCAACTCAGTCTAAAGGTAGTGAGGTCAGTGGCATAGGCTGGTCGTGTTAGAACACACAGGTCGAATGCATCAAAACATTTATAAACCTCCTGAATTTGATGCTTGGCCACCCGCTTCTCTATGCGGTCCTTTGCCTATGCTATGGAATTCTGCATCCATGACTGAATATGATGGAGCAGGGTGGCCATTTGTGCCTCTAACTTCTGGACAGGAGCTAGAGGGATTACTACTGTCGCTGGTGGTGTGGATTTAGACAAACTGGGGTACCTACTGGCTGCATATGGCATGAGAACGGAGTGGGGTGAGCATGCTCTGGTACAAAACTGTCAGCCACTTGGGCTAGCTCTACCATGTCTGCCAAATTCTCGCTCTGCAGGGGAACCTTTATTTGGGGCCCTTTGCAGGGTGCCGCTACATTAGCCTCATCCTTGAGGAGGCCTATATCAAATATCCTCGTTGGTCAACGGAGTGTGTCACATTGCCATATTGGCACTTCTGCGTCCATGCACATCCAAAAATAAGACAATGGAAGGGGTTAGTGGTATAGGTCATTAATGCCCTCTCCTAATTCTCTGCTAAAATCATCAGTGTGAAGTCTATCTCCAACCCAGCTACCAGCATTGCCACCATCACGGCCCTATCCCATGTGAGTACATTATCGACCTTTGTGGGCGATACTCGATGTCTAACCAACATCCAAAAATTTGGACACAAAGGTGTAGCATTTTATATGGTCCCTCGGGGAT
The DNA here is from genome assembly GCF_001406875.1 of Solanum pennellii. NCBI lineage: Eukaryota > Viridiplantae > Streptophyta > Magnoliopsida > Solanales > Solanaceae > Solanum > Solanum pennellii. Next base: position 14,345,401 of record NC_028639.1, read on the forward strand.
CTATAACCCAGTAAGCTCTTTCCCCATCCGCTGCTATATACCAAGCTAACCACAGTTTTACCGCCTCCCTCTTCTCTATTCTCCTTTGAAAGTCATCACCCCGGACTGTGTCCCACCAACAATCAAATTTGGCGGTGTTAATTCTCCATATGGTACCAGTGGTGGGACCATATAGGAATCAACGTATAGTGGCCAGTGCGATGTCCACCTTGTGTCCTCGAACCATAATGTATATGAGGGGGTCTTGCTTTGCACGTTTGTCCTACTTGTGGAAGACCCCCGGAGAGTAGCACCATAGGAGGCGTAGAACTCCTGAACAACCTCCTAGCTTTATGAGTCCAATATCCATGCCATCCATTCGCACCTGTGTAAACTAATGAGTCGGTGAACCTCTGGGACTGCTTGCAAACTCCCTATGAGGACTCAACGTTCCTCAGTAACCAATCGGGTCATAACCCCCTTGTTAGTGAGCATTTTGGCATCTCTATACATCTGCCATTGTCCCTTTATGCACTACCGATTTTATTCTGCTATAATAAGAGTGGGGTCATACATTAGGTGTGCGAGTTCAGACTCCAAACTAGTCTCCTCATCAGACGAGGCTTGGTGGTCTTTATTCCCAGATTCGGTGGCTCCGTGAGAATTGGAGTCGGATGTGGTGGCCACTTTGGTTCTTGAGGATTGATTCGACCCTGATGTTGTAGTAGATTAAGAGCATGGCGCTGAGAACCCTTCTAAATTGGAAGTAGTCCCGGTTGGTAAGTTGATCAGTGTGCGCTCCACATCAGACATAAGCCAAAGACTACGTCGGGAATCACCTTCCGGGGGTGCCCATGGTGGCTCAAGAAGGTGGTGTAGGTCTTGTAGTACCCGCTGGAAAATATAAGGCCACTTTTAAAGAATACTTGGACACTTTCCTCTAAGTTGTTGGTAGGACCTCATGTCCTAGGATCATACCTTTTACTATTCTAAAGATGTTGTTGTTATGTCTAAGACACTCTTTTCTTTCCTTTATCGTTTAAGACTTATTAATGTAAGCCTATAACAACATTTTGAGTTGTATCGGCTATGTCCAAAGAATTGTACTCGTTTAGATGGTTTAATGTGAGACAAGGTTCTTAGGCTAATTCTTATGTTTTTGATGTCTTTTAAGTGAGAGGCTTATAAAAGATACACTACGTAAATGTTTTAAATTTTCCTTGTCTTTGACCTATGACATGTAATGACGAATGCTAAGAGCTATTCTAAGTCCTCTTCGAGGACGACGATGCAAGTTACTTTTAGTGGGTGCTCCCCGATCGTGACATCCACCCATTTCGACACATAGTCAACCGTCACGTGAATATACTTCATCCAATGAGAACTCACAAATAGGTCCATAAACTCAATTCCCCATACATCAAATAGCTCAATTAGCAGAATAGGATTCAACGGTAGTTCTTGCCTCTTTGAAGTTCTTCCATCTCGTTGGCACCGATCACATGATTTGGCAAACTCATGAGCATCTTGGTGGATGTTAGGACAATATTACCCACACTGCAAAATAATGTGTGCATTTAGAATACCACTACGGTGCCCACCAATAGGTGATGAATGACACGCCTCCAGAACACTCAACATTTCAACCTCAGGTACACAGAGGAGAATAATCCCATTGGCACAACTCCGATATAAGGCTCATCCGAAAATAAGTTTTTCACAACATACATGAACTTTTTCCTTTGGTGGAAGGTCAAATCCGAAGGGACCAAATCACTGGCCAAATAGTTTGCAAAGTCTGCGAAACATGGGATCAGAACCTGATAAGCAGCCAATACATGATCATCTAGGAACGGATCGTCAGTTACAAGCTTTTCCCCCAATTCATGAATAGCTTCATCCTTCAATTTGGAAAAATGGTCGGCTTCTTGATTTTCAGTCCTCTTTCAATCTTTCACCTCAAAATAAAAATCTTGCTGTAACAATACCCGTCTGATCAAACAAGGCTTCACATCCTTCTTCGCCATCAAATACCTCAAAGTAGAATGGTCACTATGCACTATGAACCTCGTGCCAAGCAAATCGGAGAAAAATTTTTCAAATGCAAACACCACCGTGAGAAGTTCTTGTTCAATTACAGTGTAACTCTTTTTGGCTTCATTCAGGGCTTACTCGCATAGTAAATTTGGTAAAGGATTTTATCCTCTCTATGTCCTAATACCACACCAAGTTCAACCCACTTGCATCACACATCACCTCAAATAGGTCACTCCAATTTGGTGAAATAATAATTGGCGCGGACACTAACTTCCCTTTTAACTCGCCAAATACGTTCAGACAGGTTTCATCGAAGTAGAACATACATTTTTTTTTGGAGAAGTTTCCACAAAGGATGTGCAATTTTGAGAAATCTTTAATAAACTCCGATTAAAGGCAGCATTACTGAGAAACTTCTCACACCCTTTACAGAGATGGCTGGAGGAAGCTTCTCTATCACCTCAACTTTGGCCAGATCACCTCTATCTCCTTCTCTAATATTCGATGGCCTAAAACTATATCTTCTTTCACCATAAAGTGACAATTCTGTCAATTAAGCACCAAATTGCGATCCTCACATCTCTTGAGCACCTCAGTCAAATTATTCAAGCACTGACCAAAGGAGTCGTCAACCACAGTAAAATCATCCATGAATACCTCAACAGTGTCCTCCACCATACCAGAGAATATCAACATCATACAACAGTGGAAGGTGGCCGGTGCATTACATAGACAAAACAACATCATTTTGAATGTGAAAGTCCCATAAGGACAAGTGAAAGTGGTATTTTCTTGATCTTTCGGGGCAATAGAGATCTGGTTGTAGACCAAATAACAATCAAGAAAGCAATATCATCCCTTTCTTGCAAGTTTGTCTAACATATAATAAATGAAGGTCATGGGAAATGGTCCTTTCGATCAAAGAATTCAACTTCCGATAGTGCATGCAAACTCTCCATATGGTCATTGGACGCATCGAAACAAGCTTGTCCCTTTCATTAAGTACCACACTCATCCCACCCTTTTTAGGCACGAATTGAGCATGACACACCCAACTGTTGTCCGCAGTAGGATAAATGTCTCCGTCATCTAACCACTTGATGATCTCCTTTTTCATTACTTCTTGCGTCGGTGGATTCAACCTTCTATGGTGCTCAATAATCGGTTTGTGATCTTGCATGAGTTGGAATTTTTGGGAACAAAAACCTTTAGGGATCCCAATAACATCCTCAATAGTCAAACCAATGACTTGTTGCTCATTCAACTCTGGTGCAATAGTCACCGGAAAAGTGTCATCTCTACCTAAGAACACATACCTCATATGAGGTGGTAGAGCCTCAAGCTATAATTTTGGGGTCTCCACAATAGATGGTCTCACAGGAGGACTCGTGATACTTCATATCTAACTCCAACTTCTTCAGCTTTGAACGATATTCGTTTCTTTCAAGTGAGGCCACCAAAGAATCAAACTCTTCAATAACATCAGTCTCAAAATTCATGATGACCGCGGCTAGTGCCTCCACAGCTAGTCACTCTTCAATTTGCACTTAGGATAGACTCTAAACTCTGTAGGATATAGCAGATACTATTTGGAGCTCACCACTTTGCTTCATGGACCTAGAGATATTGAAAGTTTCTTCTTCATTATTCAACCTAAACTTCATCTGCCCTTTTTCCATATCAATTAATGCATGCCCAGATAAAGGAATGATCTCCCTAGAATAATAGGGACCTAAAAATCAACCTCAGAGTCAAGAATCACAAAGTCGGTCAGAAAGATGACTGACTCCACTTTCACAAGCATATGATGGAGTACAACTATGGGCCTCTTCACAATTCAATCGGCCATTAGTAATCGCATTGTAGTAGGCTTCGGGTCTCCCAAGCCTAACTTCTTATAAATTGAATGTGGCATGAGATTTATGCTTGCACCAATATCATACAGCGCCTTGGCAAATTGTAGCAACCCTATAGTACATGGAATAGTGAAGGCACCCTGATCCTCTTTCTTTTGCATAAGAGATGTTGTATCAATAACACTACAATGTTGCATTTTGTCATCATATTCAAAACTCACCGGCCTTTTCTTTGTCACCATATCTTTAATATACTTAGCATATTCAGCCATTTTCTCCAAAGCTTCTATCACGGAATATTGATGGAAAAATGCTTCAACATAGTGATAAATCAGCGATATTTACCATCTTTCATTTTCTTCAGTGATCTCTGTAAAAATGGTGGTGGAGGTCTAGGTATGGGGACCATTTTCTAAGATAACCCTGCTTCTTGTGTTGTTGCATCCCCCAACTCTCCACTAGCTTCTACTACATCATCATCCTTTCTCATGTCACCTACTACTACAGACGACATAGGTGTATTAATGGTCTGCTTACCTCCTCGAATAGTGACTGCCATGTAATGCCTATCATTCTTTGGGTTCTAGATAGTGTTGCTTGGAAAATTTCTGGGTTGGTGTGGGTTCACAGTAGTAGACAACTAAGTTATCTATAACTCAAGATGCTTTATCGAGATCGCATGTGCATCATCTTTTTGTCCAATGCCAGATAGGTCATTTATCAACTCCTTGACATTCTCTTAAGTTGACTCAAACTCCTCATCATCTTGTACAGCACCCGCGTCATAGAACCACTATTGCCCCTAAGGGCAGCTTCCCAATTTTGAGGGGGAACACATGGCCCACCCCAATCATTCATGTTATCATAGTTATTCGAAATGAAGTTGTCCTCATCATTATAGTTCCCATCTCAAACATATTGACCCTCTCAGTTGTAATAACCATAGTTCCGACCTTGGATTTCTTTACCTTAGCGCCAATTGTCCTAATTGAAACCTTGGGCATTTCGTCGAAAACCCACCATCTGATTATTAAATACATATGCATCCGCTTCATAGTAATACTCATATGCCGGTTGTGGTGGTTTAGTGTAATAGTTTACCACATTTACCTTCTCTACGTCTCCGTTCACATGCTTCAAGACCAACCCTTATTCAATTCTCATTTGTGCCATCTATTCATGAATCTCATTTGTGGTTGCTTGTTTATAGCCTGTACAGAGAAGGTGTTTCGCCCAGTGTCCGACTTTCTAGTTCTCCAAGCCTTATTGTAGCGAGATATCTTCTCTAACTTCTCTGTAATTCAACATAAGTGCATTCCCCATAGGATCCACCAGGAATAGTATCAAACACCGATTTTTTGTTGTCATCTCGACCTCTATAAAAGAACCGCTTCATTTACTCATCATCAATGTAATGATTCTAGACACCCCTCACGAATGTAGTAAATCTGTCCCAAGAGCTACTCACCGATTCTCTAGGTCATGCCACAAAATTGTTCACCTTATCCTTATGGTTGAGCATCCTTGAAATTGTTTAGTACCTTGCTAAGAACACATCTCTCAATTTATCCCAAGTATAGACGGAGTTGTAGGGCAGCTTAGTTAACCATAGCATGATCTCATGTCAGTGATAGAGAAACGCTCGCAGCCTGATGATATTCATATCCAAGTCTTGTCTACCTACACAACTCTTGCAAATAGACCTTATCTTAGCTATATGAGCATGTGGGTCTTCATAATGCAGTCCCGCAAAAAAGCCCCTCACAGTGAGCATCTGCATCAAGCTACTCTTCGCTAAGAATATGTGCACATGAGTTAAAGGAGGTAGGACAAGAAGTCCATCAGAGTCTGCAATGTTCACGTTGCCCCTTTAGTATTATTGAGGTCGTGGGGCTACTAGAGGTTGCACCCTCCAGCCATCACCTAACTGATTCTCAACATGTGCCAGGTTATATGCATCAACTGGTATGGGAGGCTGGTGGACTGCTCTATCAACTACATTCCCTCTCTTTGGTCTAACTAGGACCCTTGATTGTCCATCCTTTGCAAGGTTTGATTCAATTCAGGATCGTATAGAGTCAGTGGTTCTCCTCGGCTCTTCTATATGGCATACACTAGAGTTAGACCTGAGAGAAACAAAAAAAAAGAAAAAATAAAATCAGGAAATATTTGACTAAAGTTCAATAATGTTGTTAAATTAATCCAAAAGCCGAATTCCTCGGCAGCGACGCAAAAATTGTATACGCTCAAATTACACCTCCCTAAAGAAGCATAAGCGATCGTTATTAGGTAAAGAACCCAACTAGTGGGTTGGGGTCTATCCCATCAGAAAATAGTTTAAATTTAACATTATCCCAAAATTATATTTGTTTATTCAATGTCTTTCCGAAACAAGTATGTAAAAGGGGGTGGGGAGTTTTGTGAAGCAAATTCCTTTTGACACCCAATTTTGGCCTAACATTTTCGAAATTCATAACATTAAAGTTTTATTTATTTAATAGTTCAAAATACTTTTTATAATTTCAAATTAAGTTTATCGATAACTATCATTGTATATCAAAACTTAGGATATTTTATATCTTAATTCTAAAATTACATTTTCCACATGTCATTAGTTACGTTCAATACATTTTTAATATTCATTTTATTTATTACATTAGATAATATTTATTTTTCTATTTTTCACAAAATAAAAATTTGTTCAAATATGCATAAGATTTTAATACATGGATATTTTATCAACAAACAATTTTGGGCCTCCGTTTTGAACCCATAAATTAGGCCCATTATATAACAATTTTCTATTTAGGCTTTATTAGGTCAAAAATAAGGGGGTGGATAATATTTTGGGACATTGGGAGAAACAATTTCAAACAGAGAAAACCCCTAATTTTCCCCCCTCCCATTTACCTCCCTCAGCCGCCACCCTCCAAAATCAACTCCCTCGCCATTTTTTCCGGCAAATATCACAACCAAACTCCACCATAGCCTCTACATTTTTCTCAACAAATAACCCAAAACCATAAACAGCCTCCGAAACCAACACGAACACCAAATCACCGTCACCGATGAAAACCACCACAATGCTACTGCAACTCTGGCAGCAAACAGCAACCAGCACCCTACCTCTTTCCTCGCATTTTCCAAGAGCAAAACAACCCAAAGCCACCTGGAACAACCACTATTTCCTCCATCCAAACAACCTTAAACCACCATACTTTCCTTCATCTCCATTCCAACAACTAAAAATCACCAGATTCACATCCAAATCGCACCACCACAAATCAATCCACAAACCACTGATTTCTTGAAAACTCTCAGCCCTGTTTCCTCTTTTGCTTGCTGTAGCGAGCCTCTCCAGTGAGGAGCGAGGAGCTCCAATGAACCAGAGCTAAACACGCAAACTATCTGTTAGGATTGAATCCACACATACGCACTTGATGAATAAAGAACACAAGAACTTTAGAGAGAATGGGATGAGAGATCTGGATAGTGAAAGAGAGAAACCAATATTTCGGGTAACACCCCTTGAGTAAACTTCCACGGTTGTAAGGTATATATATTGATAAATCAAGGTATTTTTGGTTACAGAGAATAAATGGGGAATAAATTGTACAACCTAAAATTTAGGTCGGGCCGCTGCCCCGAACACCTCCTTCGGATATATATTAATCTGGTTAAATCGCGTAAACAATTATATATATTAATAAGGCTCCACAACCTAACAATTCTCCCACTTGGGGACTAATTCAGTCATCCAAAAAATACATTCTCAAAAAAAATCTCTTCATCATCAACATCTTTACCGCACCGCAACATCTGTAGAAACAACTACAAAAGACCAACCGAGGTTTTGCATAACCCCAGTTTCCCAACATCAACACATTTCATCAACATGTCTGCTGGGTTCTTTGCAACCTCTATCTTCTCCAAGCACATATCACCATCCTCCACTGCCATGCGAGTGAAATGGTATCGCCTTCTGATATGCTTTGTCTTCAAATGATAGACTGGATTTCTCACCAATTGTATGTAACTCTGGCTATATGAGTAAAGAATCTTCTTGCTCTGCTTCTTGCCCAATTCCTCCAGATAATCTCCCAGCCATATCATCTCTTTCCTAGCTTTATCTATTGCCACATACTCCGCTTCGTAGATGAAAGAGAAATACACTTCTGAAGCCTGGACATCCAACTCATTGTTGTTCCACCTATGGTGTAAATGTACCCGGATGTACTCTTGCTCGAGTCAAAATCCCCACCAAGATCAGCATCCACAAAGCCCTATAGAGTCACCTTGCCTTTGCCAAAACAAAGTGAAGTACTGTATGTACCTCTCAGATATCTCAGAAGCCACTTCACAGCTTCCCAATGCTCTTTCCCCGGGTTCGCCATGTACCTGCTAACAACTCCCACTGCATGTGCTATATCAGGTATAGTGCAGACCATAGCATAGATCAAACTCCCAACTGCTGAAGCATATGGAACAAGTGCCATATGATCACGCTCCTCGGCAGTCTTGGGTGACTGCTCCTTTGACAATTTAAAGTGATTTGCCAATGGAGTAGTCCTGGGTTTAGCATCATTAACCCTGAATCTGGTCAGCACCTTCTCAATGTACAACTCCTGAGATAGATTTTAAGTGTCAGCAGATCTATCCCGAGAAATCTTCATCCCCAAAATCTGTTTCGCTGGACCCAAAATCTTTCATCTCAAACGCTGCAGACAACCTTGTCTTCAGATTGTTAATATCCCTTATATTAGATCCTGCAATCAACATATCATCCACATACAAGAGTACAAAGACATATGAATCAGTGTATTTCTTGAAGTAACAACATGGATCCTTTTCAGCTTTGCAGAATCCACTCTTGGTCATGAAGGAGTCAAACTTCTTGTACCATTGCCTTGGTGCTTGCTTTAGTCCATACAAGCTCCTGGTGAGCTTGCACACCATGTGCTCCTTGCCTGGAACCACAAATCCTTCTGGTTGCTGCATATTGATCTCTTTGTCCAGATCTCCATGTAAAAATGCTATTTTTACATGCATTTTCTCTAGATGCAAATTCTCTGAAGCAACAATACTCAGCAGAATTTGAATAGAGGTTAACTTCACAACAGGAGAGAATATTTCAGCATAATCAATACCTTTACTTTGTGAATATCCTTTAACCACTAAACGAGCCTTGAACCGTCTTTTGACATCTGGTTCAGTCTTGATTCTGAACACCCACTTGTTCAGCAAAGCTCTCTTCCCTGCAGGAACTCAGTCAACACCCATGTGTCGTTCTTCTCAAGTGAACTCATCTCATCATCCATCGCTTGCTCCCACTTGATCGAATCCTCCACCTGTAGGGACTCATCAAAAGACTCTGGTTCCCCCTCATCAGTCAGCAATAGATAGTGTAATGAATGTGAATACCTATCTGGTGCCCTAATGGTTATGGATGATCTCCTTAACACATGCTCAGGTGTAACATGCTGCACTTCAGATTCTTCAGTAGGAGTTGGTTGAGTATTTGCTTCGACATCTCTGGGGTTACTCTTCTCTAACACAACCTCAACTCCCACTTGCTATGTAAACTCTAGAACCTTCTGCTCTCTGTCCTTGTACAGGACAGACTCATCAAATTTCACGTCACAATGTCTCAGGGTCTTTCTGTTCTTGTCATCCCAAAACTTGTAACCAAAAAAATCAGAACCATAGCCTATGAAGTAACACTTCACAGCCTTGGCATCAAGCTTGTTTCTTTTTTCAAGATCAATATGAACATAAGCAGTGCAACCAAAAGTCCTCAAGTGTGAGTACTTGAGTTCTTTTCCTGTCCACACCTCCTCTGGAATCTTGAACCCTAAAGGAACTGATGGTCCCCTGTTGATCAAGTATGCAGTTATGCTCACAGCATCCGCCCAAAATGTTTTGGGCAGCCCACAGTGTATCCTCAGACTCCTTGAACGCTCATTCAATGTTCTGTTAATCCTCTCAGCAATTCCATTCTGCCTTGCCTTACCAGGAACTGTTCTCATAAATCTGATTCCCTCATCTGCACAGAATGCCTTGAAATCTGATTTTTCATACTCTCCTCCATTGTCAGATCTTAGGCATTTGACTTTCAAACCGGTCTGATTCTCAACTTCAGCTTTCCACTTCTTGAAAGTTGCAAACACATCTGACTTATGTTTCAAGAAGTAAACCCATACCTTCCTGCTAAAATCATCAATGAAGGTAACATATAATCTGGATCCTCCAAGTGATGGTACTGGAGATGGTCCCCAAACATTTGTATAGACCATTTCCAACCGCACTTTCTTTGGCTCTCTAGGAGTCTTTGTGAAGCTTGCTCTTTTCTGTTTGCCCATAACACAGCTCTCGCAAAGACCCATATCAACAGACTTCAGACCCTCTAATTCTCCTTTTTTAACAAGCATCTTCATTCCTTTAGCACTCATGTGTCCAAGTCTGTTGTGCCACAGACATGAACCGGAAGCACCTTCAGCAACAGCGGCCATGTTAATACACGCTGCAGTGATGTACAAGGTTCCAGATTTGGTGCCACGAGCTACTACCATAGCACCTTTCACAATCTTCCACGAACCTTTCCCAAAATCTGCTGCATATCCCGTGCTATCCAGCTGACCAACAAAGATCAGATTTTTCTTGAGCCCAGGCATATATCTGACATCCACCAATATCCACTGGTTTCCCGAGGTGGTCTTTATGCAAACATCCCCCTTTCCTTCAATATCTAAGGCTTTATTGTCAGCAAGATATACCTTTCAAAAAATTCCAGATTTGAAATTTTTGAACAACTCCTTGTTTGGAGACGAATGGAAAGATGCATCAGAATTCAAAATCCATGATTCAACCGGGCTGTTCACACTAAGGATTAGAGCATCCCCAATGTCCTCTGCTGAATTTACAGAATCATTGTCATCTCCAAATTTTTGATTCTGTTTCTTCTTTGGCTTTGTACAGCTCGTATGAAATTGCCTTTTTTCTCCACAGTTCCAACAAGTCACGTTTGATCTGTTCGGGGATTTTCCTCGATTCTTTGATTTTGATGGACCATGTGGATTTTGGCCTTTCGTCTTACTTCTCCCCATTCGGTCAACGCTAAGAGCACTGCCCGATGAATCTCCCACTTCTCATTTGCGAATACTTGTGCTAAGAACAACATCACGAATTTCATCAAACTTCAGTTTCTCAGATCCACGAGAACTGCTGATCGCAGCAACAACATTATCACAAGACTCGGGCAGACATGACATAAAAATCAACGCCTTAATTTCATCTTCGAAATTAATATCCACAGAATTGAGTTGACTCACAATCATATTGAACTCGTTTATATGATCAGAAACGGATCCATTCTCAGACATCTATAAATTGAAAAATTTACGAATCAAATATACCTTGTTCATTGCCGATGGTTTTTCATACATGTTTGACAGTGCCTTCAATAGACCGGACGTAGTCTTCTCCTTCACGATGTTGAACGCCATGTTTCTTGACAAAGTCAATTAGATCAACCCTAGATCCTGGCGATCCTAGAGTTTCCACTTCTCCTCCGTCATGGATTCCAGCTTCACCCCGGTCAACGGTTCGTGAAGATCTTTCTGGTACAGATAATCTTCGATCTGCATCTTTCAGAAACTGAAATCGGATCCATCAAACTTCTTGATTCAAAGCTTTGAACTATCCATCTTCAGTGATCGTGTTGAATATCCTTAGCTCTGATACCAGTTTTTAGAATCGAATCCACACACCCACACTTGATGAATAATGAACACAAGAACTTTAGAGAGAATGAGATGAGAGATCTGGAGAGAGAAAGAGAGAAACCAATATTTCGTGGTAACACCCCGTGAGTAAACTTCCACCGCGGTGGGGTATATATATTGATAAATCAGAGTATTTTTTGTTACAGAGAATAAATGGAGAATAAATTGTACAGCCTAAGACTTAGGTCGAGGCGCTGCACCGAACCCCTCCTTCGGATATATATTAATCAGGTTAAACCGTGTAAACAGTTATATATATTAATCAGGCTCAACAACCTAACACCATCCCTTTCCCTCCCCCCCCCCCATGATTGTTCTTTTGTTTTGCAGATATCACGTGAGCTAGGAGTTTCAAAGTTTCGGTAATGTAAGCAAACAAAACACATTCATTTCTACCAGATATGGTCAAGTTTTGCCGGTGAATAGCAACAAAAATGGTACCAACAACTCACACAAACATCCACTCCAGCAAAACAAAAGAACCCTAGCGAGATCTCACATGAGTAAATATGCCCAGCTCGTGAATCTCCGAGGAAATCCCAACAGTAACTCAGTTTCTATCCTTCTCCCCTTTAATCATTGTGTCGTCGTTGTTTTTGATCGATTCTTTTTATTAGAACTCTATTGCTGATGCTGGATTTGCAACTGCTATCTCGTTACTGTTGGCACACATTTTGTTTTTATTATTGCATTGAACTTTTCTATCATGTAATTTATTGAAGTTTCTTCACTGATCCATCTTGTTTAATTTTCTTTAGTCAATTTTTAATATTTGATGAGTTATTTGTTAATATTGGTTGTCTATTATTTATTATTATAGTTGTATGAATTATATATATTAAATACTATGATTTCTTTTTAGTATATCTTATTATTGACTTGAAAGAAAGACGTCAATATTGTTAATGATATTGTTGTTGCAGTCACTTGAGAAGTATTCGGATTATATATTCTTTTATAATACTATTTTTATTGGTTTACAATACTGGATTCGTTTATTATAGGTGTTCCTCGTTTGCTAGTTTTATGTTTATTTTAAATTGTTTATTGTTATTATTTTGAGATGAGTAATTTATTTGATTAAGTGATTCTTATATGCTGGTTATATTTCTCAAATTATTAGGAATATTTTGCCTTTTTATTACATTATATATTGTAGGTTTAAAATTTGACCAATGAAAGAATCTCTCTGTCGGTTTTGAAAGCCTCCACATTGTAAAAGACAGAAATTTAGTTAAGTTTATATTATTTACTTGTTCAAATGGTCGATGAATTAATTACCGTCGATTTCCAAGGCCTCAAAACAGTTTTTTTATTTTGAGGTTATAATTTGATTTATTTATTTTTTTATTTATATTTATTTAGTACTAACTCTTTTACTAAGTGTCTTTACAGGTACACCGACTTGCTTTCCATCGAAGCTATTCGAACAAAATTGAAATTGTAATTTTATTGATTGTTGTGTATATTATTGGCGATATGCAAACTTAGGTCGGTTTTTATTGTTGTTTTATTTTATTATTTTTGTATATGGCATGCATATTATACTTGTGTATAGTTTTATTTACTCCTCAATTTGAAAAACAAATAAATTTGTCGGAACCCTCATTTGTGGATTTCAAAGGGTGCTTAACACCTTTCCTTCGGAATAATGTGAGCCCCCTTACCTAGAATTTAATGATTTCGAAGATATTTAATGGTTTCCTAGTTTTCTCCTAAAATTAGGTGGCGACTCCTTTAAAATTAGTTTATTCATTAAATTCTTTAAAATTAAGTTAATTGATTATTTTTTGAGTCACTACAATGTTTCGCACTATTTGAACAGAGTATGGATGTAAACGATTCCTTTTATAAGTGTATTTATCTAATGAACAAAAGTATATTTTGGTTTTAATAAAGATGAGTGAGTAACTAGGGTATATGTGTTCCCCGCAGGTTCATAATGCAATATTTCTAGCAGTAGCAATACTTCCAAAGTGACAAGTTAGGTATCTTTAAATCCTCGGTCCGGAATCTAGAGAATTTTACCCCACACCTTGGTATAGCTACATGTGTATAATTTACTAACACTTACCATCGCCTCATATTTTGACATCATTATTGATGTACGACTTAGTTATTACTTCGCACCAATCGACATTAACCTATTAGATATTACCACACTAAATCTACGTTGATAATTCTTTTCTTATTAACTACTTCGTTGGTACGGCAAGTAGCAACTAGGCAAGTTCTAACGCCGTCCAACGTTAAAAAGACTTCTAATTTAAAGAATTATTAATGCATGCAAAACACTATTCAAGAATTGCTTAATTGCTAGTCATACTTTGTTAATTACCCATGGTTCCAACAACCCTAGTCGTGGATTTAGTTACCCATGTTAGCAAGATCACAATTCATATTTTTAGATGAAGAAATCATGAACTTACTTAGCAAGAATAATAAATTAAGAAATCCCACTTGAAATTCCAATCATAAGCTTCAAAAACAAATCTAGAAATCAATTAATTGCTAAAGTTGCGAAAATCAATATCAAATACATAAACTAAGATAAAAGTAATAGTAGTTATCCCCAAAAAGGAGGCTTAATATCCTATTTATAGAAAACAAAGTCTTAATAAAAAAGGAATTCAAATAAGGAAAGTATTGTTCAGGTACGCGACTTTAATCAACGAACCAACTGACGGACCGTTGATCAATCAACGGTCCGTAGTTTGCTTCCGTCTATGAGGACTTAGAAAATATTTTTGCTCTCTGGATGGAACCCTCTCTGAATCAAACGACGGACCAACAGTACAGTTGGTTGATCCATCTATAGGATGTCGATGCTCCTCTGTAGCTGCACACTTAGAATCTTGAAAAATTAGGTACTTAAATCTTTTTTGAACCAAATTACGGTTCAACAAGACAGTCCGCTGATCATGCACTTAGTCAGACTTTCATGATTTTCTTCCAATGCTTGAGTTGCTCATCTACGATCACCACATATGATTCGTCGATTGAACGACGAACCGTGGATAGCCTCTGTAGGCCTGGTTCTGCACTTTTTAAGTTGTTTTCTTCGTTTTTTGCCTGAACATCTTTCCTGCAAAACAAGACACAAAACTTGTTAAAACTACAACAAAAAGGCTCTAGACACATACAACTCTTAAGTGAAATGCATTCAAAATATCATGTAATCACAGTACATCATATAGCAAAAACTGAAACTCAAAAAATAAAAATACTGAAAATAAACTAATGACTATGTCCTCGGAGAATGAGGACTCACCACTTATTCTGCTAAACTGGAGATTCGTAATCGATCTAAGCGTGATCTAGATGCTGGGAATTTGAACCTACATCATGACATGGTGTAGCATGCATATGCATCAGTACATGAAAGGTACTGAGCATGTAGGATAGAGTAAATTTGAAATGAAACATAACTGATTAAGCACAAAACCAAGTATAGTATTCTGAACATGATATACTGAATTCTGAGCTAACTGGATGCAATGATCAAATTTATAACATGTTGAGACTGAATAGTAACTGAACTGTAAATATGGTCAGTGCAATAGAGTCTGATTGAACTGTAGGAGATACTAATAACCGATAATAAAACCGCATAGCTAAATGTGGAGTCTGATGTATACATCTCATCTAGAGGACCCAATATACCGTTCCAGAGGTATAAAGACATGTTGATGTGATCACTAAACTGATGCCCATATATGAGACAAATAACATATTGGGCTAGTAGTTCTAGACTATTTGGGTACGCTAAACTCTAGTCCAACTCGGTATTATGCTATTCCCAATGAATTACGTGGTTAACTGATTATGAATAAGTTTCTATAAATATTGGATATCTTAAACTGAACATGCAAACTGAGAATGCAACAATTAATCTTGTAATGATGCATGAATAACTTAGGCATGTATAACTGACTAACTGAACTATCTGACCTAGCATGTGTAATTCAGAAACTAAAGAAATACAGAGCTAAGGTTCTGAAATTCCTGCAATAATCTGAGTCTGAGGCATGTATATATGAAGTAACTTAAATGGGTGACCTAGCATGTGTAATTCAAGCACTAAATAAATACATAGCTAGGGTTCTGAAATTCATGTGATGGTTTGGGTAATAACATGGTAATCTCATTTTGCACATATAACTAACTAATTCATGAATCTACTGAAGTTCTAGAAACCCTACGTCTAATCATTATAAGAGAATCAAGAATCTGACTGATATCTAGGGACCCAATGGGTGAAAAGAACCCACTAGTGAAATCCCACATACCTAGTGAAGAATTCCATGGAGAAATCTTTAGATTTCGGGCCTGGAACTGATGGAACCTTGATGCATTCTTAAACTAGGGTTCTTGACCTTTTTCTCCTCTCTTGCTTTTAAATTTCTAAGTTTTGATTAATAATTTTACATAGGTAAGTTTTAGCTATGTTTATAGGCTTAAACTAACTAAAATCTCATTACTTAGGTTTTAAATGATGTATCCTAGGGTTTGAGCGAACAAGGAAAAGACCAAAAGACTCCTGAAATAATTATTGTCAGAGTAATCGACTGATTGGACTAACGGTCTGTCGTTTGAGTCTACTCGACAGGCCTTAGCTAAAATGGGTATAATGGTTTACTCGAAGGTTGAATTTTAGCAAACTCAGTGGCCTTGGAAATAGGATTCAATTATGTATCATATAATAGGTCATGAAACACCTAATTCATTTTGTGCTAAGAGTTATGACCATTTGAAGTTGACAGAATTAGAAATTTAGCCCTAACTAATAGCTAACCTTCACCTACGGTCTGTAGGTCCAGCTACGGACCATACTGGTCGATTGTGGTTCCTGTTAGAGGCTGGATAATGAAGTCTTGATACACGGACATAGAATAGGGACCGTGGTTTGACTTATGGGCATTAGGTCTGTCCGTGGGTCGAGACTTAGCAAATTTTATGAGCTGGGTTTTAGGGAGGGGCTGCAGTGGTGAACTATGGTACAACACGAGCTGTAGTTCAGACTACAGTCTGTAGATTGCACTTGCAATTTCTGAAAAGCTGAAATAAGGTTTGTTTTTGGGTACGGTGTGTTACAAACCCGTAGTAGAGGGGTCAGTAGAATGGAAATCTTTAAATTTGCATTTATTGATAGATTCTTCACCCTAATGTTGAGGGAACTAAAGATGCAAGGGTTCATTAACCTTCAACAAGGAGGTATGAGTGTTACGAGTATGCTCTAAATTTAACCCAACTATCCAAGTATGTGTCAATCATAGTGGCAGAATCAAAGGCTAAGATAATAAATTAGTAGTGGGAGTGTCCGAATTTGTTGAAAAAGAATATTGTACGACAATGCTTTTATGATTACATGTATATCTCAAGTATCATGGTATATTCTCAACAAATAGAGTAAGTCAATACTCAAGAAAAGGAATGGAGAGGTGAAGAGATCTATAACTGGTGATGGGAATTTCCCCAATGCTAGGTCCGTTGGACAACGTCGATAAAATTTCTCACAAAAGCTATCCAACCAAGGTTCCTCAAATGCATTACCAAGGTTCAACAAGAATAGTGTGCATAAACCTAAGACTCAAGGAGGTAGTAGTGGTTGTTCTATGTGAATAGGCATAATTGTGCAAAATATTTGAAGAATCATGATGGTAACCTAGACGAGACCAATGTTTCTATGGTTGTGGTAAGGGTGGTCATCAGTTGAAGAGTTTCCCAACCTTTACGGCCTAAGGGGAGAAGTCAAACAAGCTCCTCCAAGCGTTCCAAACTCTAACACCCAAAAGCAAAACTGCGTTTATGACCTTGGATCCCAAGATTACTAAGAGACCTCCACGAATTTGGTGACCGGTATGTTAAAAGTATTTTATATTGATATATATGCCTTGGTATAACACCAAGCTAATTTGTCCTTTGTAACACCATTTGTGGCCGCGAAGTTTGAAATACTTCTCGATGTAGTACAGACTTTATTGGTGTCTACCCAGTCGATGACTCGGTGGTGGCTAAGAGAGTCTATAGAAGTTGTATTATTTATTGTCCCATTAAGTTACTTGGGTGGATTATTTGTAGTTAGACATGTCATGAGTTAAGTGACATGGAGAAGGGGCCAAGAAAAATCCAAGGTTGTCCCTAGGCATTAACTACTGCCCTAACCTTCACGAGAGGGACCACGAATCTTGGTCCTCACCATGGCTCATGAAGGTGTCCACGAAAGTTTTACAACAAAAGTTCCTAGATACGACCTCAAATTTCACTTCCATCACCATTGTTCATGGTCTTTACCACGACCAAGGTGAAGCTCTCGTGAAGTTGACTTAGCAAATTAACCACATTGTCCCAATGGCAAGCCACTTTCTGAAACTCTACGTGCAGATGTCGTGGTCCACTTCACGAACCGTGAAGATCCCGTGGAGCAGACTTAGGCTCAAACGCCAAGTGCCAAAAAAACTTAGACACTGTACCAATCTTCACGGGAGGAACCATGAGTCGTGGTCCTCACCATGGCTCGTCATGATGGGCGTGGAAACTTGATGGGTCCATTTAATTAGGGGCTTTTATGTCAAGTCCTCTTTAAGGCCAATTAATGTGGGGGTGTTTTGGGAATTTTAGGGGGTGGCTTATGCATATATATATATATATAT
>NC_028639.1:14364152-14372628 GCF_001406875.1 Solanum pennellii
TATATATATATATATATAAAACCATTTTTAACCAATTACTTAGTCAAAAACATAAACACCCAAATAACTCTCCCAAAACCCACTTCTCTCAATATTTCTTTCTATACATGTTCATCCATTGAAGAACACCAAAAGCTTCGAAATTAGTCTTCAACAATAGGGTTCAATCTCCATGATTTTGGATCCAATTTCGTTGCAAATATTCAATTAAGGTATAAGGACATTCATTCATAGAACCTTTTTCTCCATGAATTCCTTCAACTCTAGTTTCTTAATTTGAGATAGTTTTCAAACATCTAGGATTTAGATTCTAGCCATAATTTCTTCTTAAAAACGGTTTCATTATGTTAATTGTCCTATATTATGATAAATTTTATGTTTAGTGAGAATTTTTATTGTGAAATTCCCCATGACCCCAAGTTTATGAAAATGTCATGGGTTCATTCATGTAGTATGAATACATAGAATTGTATGTATGTTAATTTAGTGAATTAATCTTGTTTTACTCATGATTATGGTAGTAATTATAAGTGTGATTGAAAAACATTGTTTATGAACCTTGAGGGGTAAATGGTAAGTGTTGATTCTTGATTGTGGCCTTCAAGGCAATGTATGAAGGCATTCTATGTTTAAGATTCTTATATATGAACTGTTGACCACTTGAAATGTGGAAGTGCTTACTTTTCATGTATCTTATGTATGAGCTTATGTTCCACTTGAATGGTGAAGGTGTGAATTATTGTATTGTTGAAATATTAGTTTCATTTACCACTACACGGGTTTATGTATGAATTGCATTGGATGATTATATGATGATTCTATGGGTGAACGGTATTTCTCACTGTGTTGAATTAATGAGCTATGTTATGATTTGGGTTGAAGGAAGGCTAATCTACTCCTTCACATATGAAATTTCAATTCACCTTAACTATTATAAATTGAATAATAATGCTTAACACCGAGCGAATATGGAAAATAAGGTAGAGACCTTCCTATTAGTATTAGGTCGGATCTTCTACATAAAATCTCATAATATGGAAATCCTCCCGCTAGAACAATAGACAAGTTTCCAGAAGAAATCTTACTATCCCATAATTGTGTGTCACATCGAAGAATTACCCCCTAGACGTAACTGGCGGCGGCGGCCTCTGAGAGGACTAAGAATAGCCTCTTAGTATTCATCATTACATTAATAGGTTAAAATAGGGAAAATATTAAACTTTTCATCTACATCTACTTTATGATGTTTAATTAGAATTCTCGCTTACAAATAATATATTCATTGTAAGTATACATAGACCATAGACTCCTTGTATAAGAAGATTACATATATATATATGTGTGTGTGTGTGTGTGTGTGTGTGTGTGTGTGTGTGTGTGTGTGTGTGTGTGTATATGTATGTGTATATATATATATATATATATATATATATATATATATATGTATGTATATATATATATATATATGTATGTATATATATATATATATGTATGTAGATATATATATACATATATATGTATATATATGTATATATGTATATATATGTATATATATATAAATATGTATGTATATATATATATATATATATACACACACAATATAGTCTTAAAAGGGATGTCTTATATTAAACCATCTAAACGGAGTTGAACAATAAAGGCATAAGCCCTTACACAATATATAAATGCCACTTAGGGCTTACGACAATATCTTGACACAAGTAGAATGTATTGATCGTCTTTAGACTATAACAAAGAAACCTAGCTAGAGTAAGAAAAAGGCATCATCCTCGGACATAAGGACATACCCATTTGGAGAATGATGCCAAGCATTCCTTGCAAATGGCCACAAACTCCTCATTGGACGGAACCTAAATTGTTAAGAAAAAGGAAGAAATGGGGTTAGCACATCAGTTGTACTAAGTATGGAATCATATGCACATACAACATAGAAATAATGCTAAAAAGGGATATTTATTCAAAAGCATGCAAAGTCACTTTGAAAAGACCTTATGCACATTCAAAAACCAATACAAGTAAATAAGCACATATTCCTTCTGTCAAAACCATGTACATTACAAGACCCACAATATCAAGTCTAGTCAAGTCAACATGCATATTAACATAATAGAGTACATAGTTTTGAAACCTCTAACAATCATTTATATTATCAACAAGCATGCATAAGAGTTCATTACATCATAACCTAAGCAAGACCACTACTCATCAACCCCCATTAATTCCACTAGTGCAATGACTAAGTAAGGCCCCTTAACCTTACTCAATCAAGAAAACCAAACAAGGACCATAAGCAATGCCTAACTCTACATACCATAACATCAAGAATAGTCATCATCATATCTAGCAATGCAGACAATAACATACTCATAATTGAAACCAATATTGCATAGTGTCATTTACATGTAAGCTCAATATATAAATATCATTTAGATTTATAAGCATATAAGTAAATAAGAATATCTCTCTAAGACTTCCCTCAAGTCTAACTAGTGCAATGTATAGGTAGATTCTCATACCCCTATCCAGACTATGTCAAACACATTAGGTCATCCTAGTTAGAGTTCACTTTATTACTTCGTTTTACTTTTAGGAACATCTTGATTTAACTGACATTGACCACATGAGCTAATGTGAAATCCACTGTCATGGAAGCTGCACCTAAAGAAGGTGGACTACTTGCAAGGATAGTACCAAAACATCAATGTAGCATCTATGTGTATCCACTACCTAGTATTCCTATGGGGGCAACATAGTTAAAGAACTAAGAGATGGGTTTGGTACCCTCTTTATGCTACATTCATTATAGTCTCTAATCGCATGAGTACAATAGTAATACTACCTTCCCTATGCGTGAAGGGACACTCCACACTACTAGTTCACTTGGTGCTAAGCTAGAGTCCTTTTTTGAAATGTCTTTCATTAATTATCATAACTTAGTTTAGGTCATATGAGATTACTCCTTATATAGTCATAGTCTTTATCTCATTAATAATTACATGAGAATATCCTTTCAATGAAATTCGCACATGTGAGGTTAGCACATATACGTAACAGTGTAATAATAAGGCACATAGACAATTCATCACCAACCTTATATCATTAAATCCTAGCCAACAACTCACCAGCCATAAATCAAGATATTTCAATTAGACATCATACCAACCCTAATTAATCTTATCATAAGGTGTACTTCAATAGAACTTCATCACTAAACACAAGTAATCTTAATTGAAGTAAAGGTTTGAGATGACAAGATTTACCTCAATCTCTTTCACAAGCCATTATCTAAGGTTTTACCATCAATCATCCAATTCAACACAACAATGGGTGTAATGTAATCAAACTATAGTAATTAATATAGTAATGAAGTCAACTGAATCAGTACACATCAATTCATCACTAGTTCATAACCTAGGGTTAGGGACTTGGGTCAATTTCATGATCTAATTCATATACTAGAGTAATCTATCAATAACTAACATAATTGAACAATAATACATCATAATCTAAACATAATAATCCCAATAAACCATATACAATACAATTCAGAAAATCAAATTTGTATTAGAAAGAAACCCACATGAAACTCATCTTTTTGAAATCAATTTTGAAGAACCCTTTGGGGAAAGGAATCCCAAAGGTGAAAGGATCCCATACCTTGTTAATTTTTGAATATTGATGGAGAAAAGTACCCTTATTTCTTCCCTAAATACCTTGACCTAGCCCTTCAATGGTAATCTTCTTTGGGTGAGAGAAAGTAGAAAGATGGAAGAGCAATTTGGGTTTGGGAATTGAGAGGTATTAAGTGAGGTTTTAAACATAGGGTAGGTTATATAGTTAATAAAATAACCTAACAACCAACCCCTAATCCCTAATTAACCCCCTAACTAACTAAATTAATTTAATGAACCAACTAAAAACTAGACAGCAAACGCGGGCCTGACATACGAGACCCCGACCTATGGGTCGTAGGTTAGTCAACCGCCAAGACCCCCCTCCATCATGTGTAACCGTCATATTGGTCAAAGAGTTTCCAAAATGACATTCTTGAAAATCGTTAAGTGACCATCGATGGAGGCAATCGATCCCCCATCGACAGGACCACTCCCCGTCGTCTGCCTTCATTGGAAAACGCTGTCCATGACAGCTTTTTGTTCAAAATGGAAGGATTCTCCTCAAGGTCCCTTTGGGTGGTCCTTGGGGTGTCGTACACAGACGTTTCAACCCTAAATCTACTCATATACGTGTTAGACACCTTACCACCAAATTTCAACAATTTACAACTCTTAAATCCTTGTCAAATAGGCTAAGGCAAACTAGAACCTTTTGCACTCGTCTCCGAACGTCATGGACGTTCCTTGACGTTTTACTCTAAAAACCCCTAAATGAATTATATACATTATTATTGACCTTAAAACAGTGTTACAGACCTTATACACTCATGTGAGGGTCTACATTAGGTTTTACACTTTCGAGTGTTACAATATTCCCCCCCCCCAAGGAACATTCGTCCTCAAATGACACTAAAAAAATTTTGAAGGGAGAGGATACATTCAATAATAGTAGCCCAACTAACCACATGCAAAAATCAATTTGAGTTACAACTAATATCATAACAACATGGCATTTACACAAAGTAACCCAAAATATCAATTACAACACATAAGAGACCACATCACAACATGAGGAATTTTCTTCTCATAACAACATGAGCTTAACATATCACTAAAATGTCAATTATGTCATAATCCAACCTATCAACATGCTCAATATAATTTCATAAAGGAAACAACATACCAAGTACACAAATAGTGAAAAATTGAGTAAGTAGCATTTTCACATGATAGTTATTTTTAGAAAAAAAACTTTTATCATAAATATGCATATCTTTTCAAAACAAGTCAAATTCAAATTAATATTTTCATTATTAATAGGAACAACTAACCTTATTCAACAGAGATGAGGGTAACGGGACTTCATGTTGGCCTCGGCCTCCTATGTTGCTCCCTCAACTAGGTGGTTCTTCCATAACACCTTTATAGAGCCACCTCTTTGTTCCTTAACTTCTTCACTTGTCTATCAAGTATTTTAACCGAAACCTCCTCATAGGAGAGGTTCTCTTCTACACCTGAATCCTCAATAGGAAGAACGGACTCAGGATCACTGATGCATTTCATAAGCATGGAGATATGGAACACCGGATGAACCAAAGCCAATTCACTAGGTAATCTCAACTCGTATGCAACCTTGCCAACTCTTCACGAAATTTCACAGGAACCCACATAGCAAGGACTCAATTTCCCTTACTTTCCAAGGACTCTTTTCGAATTCTAAGTCCCTTCTCCAATGGTCGGCATAAGACTTTTTTCGGCTATAGCCTGTTTACAACCGGTTCCTTGTTATGTGAACTTTCTCCAAAGTCTTATAGATTAATTCGGGACCCAAGAGTGAGGACTCTCCCACTTCAAAACATCTCCTTCGAGATCTACATCTCCTACCATACAAGACCTTGAAAGGAGACATAGATATAGTTGAATGGTAGCTATTGTTATAAGAGAACTCGACCAAAGGCAAATGTTTATCCCGATTTCCCTTGAAATCAATTCTACAAGATCTAAACATATAGTAAAAGGGTTTGAATAGTATGCTCCGCTTGACCATCCGTTTTGGGATGAAAGAGCTTCACCTTGCTACCCAACTTTTTTGAAATGGCCCCCAAAATCTAGATGTGAATTGTGCACCCTAATCTGATATGATGGATAATGGAATACCATGGCGACACACAATCTCATCTATGAATATCCATGCATAATCCTCTGCCGAGTAACTGGACTTGACGGGATTAAAATGAGCGGATTGGGTCAACCTATCCAAAACCACCCATATGGAGTCATGTTGTTTTTGTGTCCGAGTCAAACCTACCACGAAATCCATATTGATGTCTTCCCACTTCGAAGTAGAAACTTGTATTTATTGAAGTAAACCAGTTGGCTTTTTGTGCTTGGGTTTCACTTGTTGGATATTTGACATTTTGCAATAAATTCCGCTATGTCCCCTTTTAAGTCTTCTGACCAAAACACTTCTCTAAGGTCATGATACATCTTCGTAGAACCCGGATGAATAGAATAATGGGAACCATGAGCTTTTTCAAGAATCCGGTTTCTCAAGTCATCAACATTGGGCACACATAACCTTCCTTGATACCTCAAAACACCATCCCTCTTAAGGAGAATGACTCATTAAGCTTACCAAGAACAAATTCCTTCTACTCCATCAATGGTTGATCAAGCTGTTGCTTAGACTTCACCTTAACTGCCAACGATGATTCGGGGTTATGATAGACCATAAAACCACCATTTGGAGAATCTTCACATCTAACTCCCAAATGAGCCAACTTGTGAACATCATTCACAAGGTCTTTCTTGGCTTCTTCTACATGAGACACACTACCCATAATCATACGAATTAGAGAATATGCAACCACATTAGCTTTTTCGGGTTGGTAGAGAATACTCATGTCGTGATTCTTCAAAAATTTCAACCACATTCTTTGTCGGGGATTTAACTCCTTTTGAGTAAACACATATTGAAGAATTTTTTGATCGGTATACACATGAACATGGACATCTTACAAATAATGCCTCCCTATTTTGAAGGAAAATACCACGGCCCTTGATTCAAGATCATGAGTTGGATAATTTTCTCATGAACCTTAAGTTGCCTAGAGGCAAAGGCTACTACTTTCCCATGTTGCATAAGAACACACCCCAAGCCCACTGGGATGCATCACAATATACAACAAAACCCTTTGTACCCTCCCGTAAAGTAAAAACCAGAGCAAAAGTAAGTCTATCTTTCTAGATTTTGAAACTTCTCTCGCATGCCTCCGACCACTCAAATTTCATACTCTTTTGGGTCAGAGTAGTGAAGGGAGATGTAATGGATGCAAAACTACCCACAAACCTCCTATAATATCCCGCTAAACCTAAAAAGCTTCTAATGTCGGTTGGAGTCAATGGTCTAGGCCAACTCTTGACCACCGCGGCTTTCCTTGGATCAACCCCAACCCTCTAACTAGAGATGATATGTCCAAGAAACACCACCGACCTCAACTTAAACTCACATTTGCTATACTTGGAAAATAATTTGTGTTCCTTAAGCAGTTGCAACGCCTCTCTCAAACGGTCCATGTGTTCACCCTCATTTTTCGAATATACCAAGATATCGTCAATGAAGACAATGACAAATGAATCTAGATAACTTCAAAACACCCTATTCATGAGGTCCATAAATGTCGCCGGTGCATTAATGAGACCAAAGGACATTACTAAGAACTCATAGTGACCATATATAGTACGAAATGTCATTTTTGGTATATCATTGCCTCTCACTATAAGTTAGTGATA
This sequence comes from Solanum pennellii, assembly GCF_001406875.1. Classification (NCBI taxonomy): domain Eukaryota; kingdom Viridiplantae; phylum Streptophyta; class Magnoliopsida; order Solanales; family Solanaceae; genus Solanum; species Solanum pennellii. The sequence goes on from NC_028639.1 coordinate 14,371,577, forward strand.
CCCCGATCTCAAGTCAATCATAGAAAAGTAGCTTGACACTTGGAGTTGATCAAACAAGTCGTCAATTTGAGAAAGGGTATACTTGTTCTTAATAGTGACCTTATTGAGTTGGCGATAATCAATGCACATTCTAAAGGACCCATCCTTCTTCTTCACAAACAATGTAGTGCACCCCATTGAGAAATACTAGGTATAATAAAGCCTTTGTCTAGTAAGTCTTTGAGTTGAGCCTTAAAATCTTTCAATTCGTACGGATCCATTGATATACCGTGGTTTCACGGTTTTATTAATACTTTTTCCTTAAGTTTAGTGTGTCCAAAAGCCTTTTTGTGCTAATTTTTATATAAGTTTCTCCTTATTTGCAGGAAATCTGTCCATAGATAAATGCGGAGGTTTTTGAGCGAAGAAATGCAGAAGAGACCACCTACGGAGCTTGTGACGGTCCGTCGTGATTGTGACGGTCCATAGGTGGCAGCGTAGTGCAGCTGCTGAAGGAAGATGGGGAAGTCTGACCAAGTGTGGGGTTACGGAGTCCATGACGGTCCGTCGTGTATATGACGGTCCATCCTGCAGGTTCGTCATTAAGTTCAGAGAAGTAATCCCAGTACCCATATTCCAAGAGTTTAAGTGTTTTGGAACGAAGACCCTCGACGGACCATTGTGCCTATGACGGTCCGTCATACTTGCCGTCGAGGGTAATGAAGAGAGCAGCAGACGAAATTGCACAAGTATGGGACGACGGAATCCATGACGGCACGTCGTGACCACGACGATCCGTCGCGAGGTCCGTCGACCCAGCCGCATTTTGACAGATTTCAAGCAAATAGATTTCTTGTATAATTAGGTTTTTATTTTCTATAAATAGTTCGAAAAAACCTCGTTTTAGGCGTCGGAGTCTGGACCTTTGATTATGAGGTTAGACTCCAGACCATTGTTAGACTCTGTATTATTAGGTTATCTTGAGACTTTTTATCAGTGATTGTTGGTGATTTTTGTTGAGTAATCAAGCGAACTTTCGGATTTTACTCTTTCTCATTGAAGTAAGTACATGA
>NC_028639.1:14373015-14380349 GCF_001406875.1 Solanum pennellii
TAGCCGGACCAAGGTGCGGAGTGAGATTTTCTAGATGCCGGACCAAGGATTTAGAAATACATAACTTATCACTTTGCATGCAAGATACTAGGAAAGAATTGTTATAGTTAGAATTATCAAGTTATGAACCTGTGGGGAACACGTAAACCCTAGTTACTTTGATTAATTGATTAAACTCCAACATTCAAAGCTGTTAAGTGTCTTTTTCAATTTCGTTAGTTATTTTCATTCATTTAGAAATAGAAACCCCCCTTTTATTGTTTTTACTTTCCAAGGAAGTCATTGACCAAACAATAGTAATAACAGGTTTAAGTTAAGTCTAGACTATTTTCCTCGTGGGAAAGATCCCAACCTCACTAGTTGGGTTATTTACTTGACACGACCGCTTTACGTCTTATTTGAGAAGTAAGTTTGAGCGTATCAAATTTTGAAATGGGGTGGTATCCATTAGCAAGTCAATACCAAAATCAATTTCCCGTTCGGGAGGTATACCGGGAAGATCATTAGGAAAGACCTCCGAAAACTCCCTCACTACGGGGACTAACTCAATGAGAGGATTTTCAGGGTCTAAATCTTTGACTCTTACAATATGGTATAAACATCCTTTTGAGATCATTTTAAAAGCCTAAAGACAAGAGAAAATATGACCCCTAGAAATAGAATTTCCCAGTTTTCACTCGTAGACGGGTTCATTTGGAAAATTGAACTTGACAATTCTTGTTGGACAATCAATGGAAGCAAAATAATCATGTAACCAATCCATCCTCAAAATTACATCAAAATCGAACATATCAAGTTTTACTAATTCAACATGAGTAACTCTATTGGGAAACATGATTGGACAATTTCTATATACGCTCTTTGCAACCACCAACTCACCTACCGGGGTAGTTACCATGAAAGGTTCATTTAGGATATCAGGCAAAATATCAAACTTCTGAGCTATTAAGGGAGCAACAAAAGATAATATAGCACTCAGATCAAGTAAAGCATATACATCAATAGAGAAGACTTGTAACATATCGGTCACCACCTAGGGAGAACTCTTTTGTTCACCCCTAGAGCGAAGTTCATAAAAGTGATTCTTTTTTGGAGCATCAACATTAGAACCACTAGATTGAGCTCGCCCCTTCAAATTAGGGAATCCTTAACCGTGTGTCCAAAGCAATTGTCCATCCCAATAAGGCAATCACAATAATGCTTCTTGTCACACTTTTTACAAGTTGGCTTCTTGCTTGGTGAGCTAGTACCTCTTCCCTTTTGAGACTTAGGGTTAGACACCCTGTCATCACAAGCCTTGGGAAAATTGGAGGGAACTTGATTAGAAAACTTCTTCTTTAACCTAGGCTTGTCTTGAATGTCAATCCTACCCTTAGAAGACCACCCTTATAGGACCTTACCTTCTTGGCCTCCCTATTCTTCCTCCTTAACATAGTTTGTTCCACTTGTTGAGCATAACTCATGAGAAGATAAATATTCATATTATCATGAATCATAGTCGAACAAAATTCTTCAACCAAGTATACGGACACCCAGTGAGAAAATGACTCATCTCATCCCTTGGGTTAGAAACCAAGAATGGAGCATAGGCATAGTCAAGTACACTCATACCTACTTAACGAAGGTTGATGAATTCTTCCACCTTAGCTTCCCGCAACTCTCTAGGAAGATTACTATCGAAGAATGCCCTCTTGAAGATCCCCAAGTCACCAGATCACCCCTTAGTTCCCTAGTATCTCTTCATTGTACATGCCAATTTTGGGCCACATCTTTGAGTTTATAAGTCGTCAACTCGGCCTTCTTATTTGAGGTCACTCCCATAGCATAGAGAATCTTATAGACCTCATTGAGGAAATCTTGAGGGTCCTCATCCGACCGCGAAGAACGTAGGTGGACTTATTCTAGTAAAGTCTCTTAAATGAGAGGTCATAGTCTTAGCATATTGAGGCACTCGTTGTCCAACCTTCCTATTCACTTGGGCCGTCATAGCTTGAAATTTTGAAGTGACGAAATTATCTAGAGAGGTCATGGCTTGGGCCAAATTGAGAAAAGATGACCTTAACTCCCAATCGGTCATCGGTTGAAGAACAACCGAAACCTGATCACCCATAGCAACTTTTTCAAGTGGAGGCACCTTGTTGTCATGAGCCCCCGCATTAGCCATCTCTTCCTCTGCCCTTCTACCAGTTGCACTTCGAGTATTCATACCTATAAACACGATTCAAGGTTTAGGTGAAAGCACGACATAGGAATGCAACAAGATGAGAGTTTCTTAAGCATTATATAGTCTCTCATTCATAAGTGTCGCACACTTCACAATTTTGAATAAGAATCTACATAGATGTGGTGTAATGAGACATCAATTCTAGGGATATTCAACCTCATTCTCTAATACCAAGTTTTTCACATTCGGGAAGTACCCCCTAGACGTAACCGACATCGTCGTCCTCAGAGAGGACTAAGACTAGCCTCTTAGTATTCGTCATTACATTCATAGGTTAAAAATGCTGAAATTTAAAACTTTTCATCTACATATACTTCATCAAGTTTACTTAGACCTCTCGCTTACACATAATATATTCATAGCGAGTATAAATAGACTCCATTTATAAGTAGATTGCATATTCTTCTACTTTTATGGCACATATATATATAAGATACACAATATAGTCTTAAAAGGGATGTATCATATTAAACCATTGAAATAGAGTCAAAAAATATGGGCATAAGCCCTTACACAATGTATAAATGCCACTTACGGCTTAAAACAATATCTTGAAACAAGTGTAATGAAATGATTGTCTTCAGAATATAACAAACAAACCTAGCTAGAGTAATCCTCGGACTTGAGGACATACCCACTTGGAGAATGATTCCAAGCATTCCTTGAAAATGGCCACAATCTCCTGAATAGCCGGAACCTAAGGGAAATTTATTCAAAAGCATGCAAAGTCACTTTGAAAAGACCTTATGCACATTCAAGAACCAATACAAGTCAATCAGCACACATTTCTTAAGTCAAGATCATGTAGATTACAAGACCAACAATATCAAGTCTTCTCAACTCAACATGCATATCAACATAATAGAGAACATTTCTAAAACAACTCTAACATCAACTTATAATATCAACAAGCCTGCATAAGAATTTACAATATAATAACTAAGCAAGACCATTGCTCATTAACCCCGATTAAGTCCAGTAGTGCAATGACTTAGTTAGGCCCTATAACCTTACTCAATCAAGCAACACAAACAAGGACCATAGGTAATGTCTAACTCTACATACCATAACATCAAGAATAATCATCATCATATCTAGAGATGGAGACCAATAACATATTTATAACTGAAACCAATATTACATAGTGTCATTAACATGTAAGATCAACATATACATATCATTTACATTTATAAGCATATAAGCACATAAGAACATCTTTCTAACACTTCCCTCAAGGTTAACTAGTGAAATGTATAGGTAGAGTTCCGTACCCCTACCTACACTAAGTTAAACCCCTTAAGTCATCCTAGTTAGAGTTGAATTTATTACTTCATTTTGCTTTTGGGAAAATCTTTCCTTAAACGACATAGACCACATGATATAATGTTGAATCTGATGTCATGGAACCCTAAACCGAAAGAAGGTGGACTACTTGCCAAGGTAGTACCAAAACATGAACATAGCCTCTATGTGGATCCACTACTGGTAGTTCTATGGGGGAAACATAGTTCAAGAAGTAGAAGATGTGTTTGGGTCTTTCTTTATGCTACATGTGTTATAGTATCCAATCTCATGAGTGCAATAGTGATCCTACCTTCCCTATGTGGGAAAGGACACTCCTCACTACTAGTTCACTCGGTGCTAAGCTAGAGTCCCTTTTGAAATGTCTTTCATTAATTATCATATCTTAGTTTAGGTCGCAAGAGACTACTCATATATAGTCATAGTCTTTATCTCATTAATAATCATATCAGAACATCCTTTCAATGTAATTCACACATGTTTGTTTAGCACATTTACATCACCGTATCATAATAAGGCACATAGGCAATTCATCACCAACTTTATATCATTACATCCTAGCCAACAACTCACAAGCCATAAATCAAGACATTTCAATTCAAAATCATACCAACCCTAATTAATCTTATCATAAGTTGTACTTCATTAGAACTTCATCACTAAACACAATTAATCATAACTGAAGTAAAGGTTTGACATCATGGAACCTACCCCAATCTCCTTCACAAAGCATCATCAAAGGTTTTACTATAAACCATCCAATTCAACCCAAAAATTGGTGTAATAGCATAAAACCATAGTAATTAATACAATAATGAAGTCAATTGAATCACTATACATCAATTCATCACTAGCTCATAACCTAGGGTTAGGGACTTAGGTCAATTTCATGATCTAACTCACATACTGGGTTGATTCTTAAAGAACTAACATAATTATATCATAATACATCATCATATAAACATAATAATCCAAATAAACCATTGAACATGCAGTTTAGAAGATCAAATTCGTATTAGAAAGAAACCCACATGAAACTCATCTTTTTTAAATCAATTTTGGAAGAACCTTCGAGGAAAGTAATTCCAAAGCTGAAGGATCCTACACCTTGTTAATTGTTGAAGATTAATGGATAAAAGTACCCTTGTTTCTTCCCTAAATACCTTGATCTAGCCCTTCAATGGTGTTCTTCTTCGGGAGAGACAAAGTAGAGAGAAGGAAGAGCGATTTGGGTTTGGGAATTTAGAGGTGTTAAGTAAGGTTTTGGAGTTAGGGTAGGTTATATAGTTGATTAAATAACCTAATTAACCAACCCCTAATCAATAATTAACCCCCTAAATAACTAAATTAATTGAATGAACCAACTAAAACCTAGACAATAAACGCGGGCCTGACCTACGAGACCCCGACATACGGGCCGTAGTTAAGTCGACGGGAAAGACCCCCCCTCTATCCTGTGTAACCGCCATATTGGTCAGATAGTTGCAAAAATGACCTTTTTGAAAAATGTTTAAGTGATCATCGATGGAGGGAATCGATGCCCCATCGACTGGACCACGCCCCATCGTCAGCCTTCATTAGTAAACACTGTCCATTTTGGTGGTCCTTGGGGAGTTGTATCCAGAAGTTTTGACCCTAAACCTACTATAATACGTTTTAGACACCTTACCACCAAATTTCATCAATTTACGTCTCTCAAAACCTTGTCAAGTAGGCTAAGGCACACTAGCACCTTTTGCACTCGTCTCCGGACGTCCTGGACGTTCCTAGACATTTTGACTGTAAAAATTCAAAAATGACTTATATACATTATTATTGACCTTAACACGTTTTATAGACCTTAGACACTCATGTGATCCTCTATATTAGGTTTTAGACTTTTAGAGTATTACACTCTGTGCCCACATAGGTCTTAGATAGTGGATCCACATTATAGCTATATATGTTTAGTTTTACCTTAGGAAAGTAGGACTCCTTTTTTGGTTTGGGTTTATATGATATTGAATTCCATGTATTTCACATGGTCTATGTCGGTTAATAATATTTTCCCTATGTAATAAGATAATGAATATGACTTGAAATATACTTATGATTTCATGATAAGTTTACTTAGTAGGACTGGGGGTATGTGACTTCACTTTTACGTTGCAGAAGTGTCTTTGAAGGGGATTGCGGGTTGGTTTATATGCTATGTTATGAGATGAAGCTACGTATGCGTGATGAATGAATTGTTGGTAAGATATTTATTTCCTTATGTATATGTAATGAACATAATTATTCCATTATGTATGATTATGGATTATTGGTGAGGTCTAAAGTTACTATGTGTTACTAAGGGGATTTTAAATGGATGCTTAGTGTAATTGGTATTATATATGGGATGACAAATTACACATTGCACAAATATCATTTTAGGGCTTCTTAGGTGATTGTTCCACTATGTTATGAAGGTTTATGTAAAATATGATGTAATGACTTGTAATATGTCTTTACGCGAATCAATGGCTTCCAAACTTAATAAATGCATGATTTTCTCTAAAATGTCCTTTTTAGTATATTTAATGGTTTTTATGCATGTTTCCGTTCTTGGTTCTTTTGTACTAACCCCTTCTCTTCTACATATCCTATGAGTGTAACTCCCTGCCATTAAGGTGCACACAGTTCGTTCTAAATTAAAACTTGAGTTGATATCTCCAAGTTTTGGTAAGTCCTCAAATTCGACGAAAAGTGACTATTGATTTTAGTTTTAGCTTACTTTATATGTTTAAGTCTATATTGTACTTTCATGTGTTGAGTCCTTTCAATTGATGTAAGTGCTAAGTCCCAAACTTTGTACTCATATGTTTAGATGGTGTAATGAGACAAGTCTAGTTCCCTATTTTTCATATATGAAGAAAGTGTGACTTCAATTGTAAAACTTATAAATTTTCCGCATTATTCCATGTCTTATATAATGATGATCCATTAGGGATTGTATGAGACCCCTTCGGGATCAAGTATGCCCGGTCAATTCTTGGGTGTAGCTCCGAGTCATGAAAAATTAGTATCAGAACATAAGATTTTTGGGATAATTGTTAGGTTGACTTCTCATGAATTATGTCTAGTAGACTCTTGTTCATGAGTGTAAAGCTCGCCACACTTATGAATGAGAGGCTCTATGATGTTTAGGAACTCTCACTTTTTTTTTATTCTTGAGTCGTACCAAAGAGTCTTAACTCTATAAATTCCTTTCTTCTAATCCTTTTCTGGTGCATATATGATGTGACTACTACAAGAGCACCCATAAGATGAATGGATGAGGAGATTGATAATGTGGGAGTCACTCCCCAAGGCAATCAAGCTCCTCCAAATAAGAAAGCTCCTCAAGCTCAATCAGAGCCTCAAGTTCCTATTGAAGAGGGATCAATGTCTTATACGAAGGTAAGGACAACAATTCAAACCTTGAATCATGCTTTAGCAGCTCAAGTCACTAGGGATGCTAGGGTGAAAGTGAATCCCAATGCTAGCACAACCGCTTCAAGGATAAGAGATTTCACAAGGATGAATCCCCCTACCTTCTTATGCTCCAGAGTGGAGGAGGACCCACAAGTGTTCATTCAAAATGTTTTTAAGGTTCTTGATGTTATGGATGTGTCACCCCAAGATAAGGCGGAACTAGTCGTCTATCATATCAACTCAAAGATGTGGCTCAAGTATGGTATGAGCAATGGAATGAGGAGAGACCTATTAGAGTGGGTTATGTAGATTGGGAATTATTAAAGAGAACCTTTCTTTATAGATTCTTCTTCTTAGAATTGGGGGGGGGGGG
>NC_028639.1:14380785-14397911 GCF_001406875.1 Solanum pennellii
GGGGGGGGGGGTAGTAAGAAAATTCAAGAATTCATCAATCTCCGTCAAGGAGGTTTGAGCGTGCAGCAATAACCAAATTCACTCAATCGTCCATGTATGCTCCTACATTTGTGGCGGACTCTAGGGATAAAATGAAAAAAATTTCTATGGTGATACTAAATCCTGTGGTGAATAAATGTAGGCCATCTATGCTTATTCCAAAAATGAACATCTCTCATATTATGGTTCATGCCAAACAAATTGAAGAACAAAAGCTTAAGCAAATGGGTAGAGAGTTGAAGAGGTCAAGGACCGATGATGGGAATTCTTCCAAGTGTAGATTTCATGTTCAAGGTAAGTCAAGGTTCATGAAAACGTTTTACAGCCAAGACTCCTCTGGCACTCCAAGAGTCCACAAAGATAAGGTGCCAAATTCTAATACCAAAGGGGGAAATAGTGGTGGCTCTTATGTTGAGATATCTACTTGTGCCAAGTCTGGTAATAAGCATGATGGTAAATGCCTTGCTGGCACGGATGTGTAATTTGGTTGTGGAAAGAGTGGGCATCAATTGAGGGATTGTCTAACTCGTAAGGCCAAAGGCAGAGATGATAATCCAAATGCCCCTAGTTGTTCTAACTTCAATGATCGAAAGAATAATTGTGTCTATGCTCTCCTATCTAAGGTTATCAAGAGAGATCTTTGGATGTTGTGACCGGTATGTTACACGTTTTCTCTACTGATGTTTATGCATTGTTAGACCTACGTGCCACTTTGCCTTTTGTTACACCATTTGTGGACATAAAATTTGAAACACTCCCTGATGTATTAGAAGAACTTTTTTCTGCTTCTACCCCAGTTTGTTACTCGTTAGTGGTAAAAATATTCTATAAGAGATGTCTAATTTCTTTATATCATAAAGTTATTTTTATTGATTTGGTAGAATTAGACATCCTTGATTTTGATGTAATATTGTGCATGGATTGGTTGCATGCATGTTTGCTTTCATTAATAGTAGAACTCGGGTATTTAAATTTCAATTACAAAAAGATTCCATTTTAGAGTGGAAAGGGGGGAAATCTATTCCTAAAGGTCGTTTTGTGTCATACTTGAAAGCTGGAAAAATGACGCAAAAGGGAGCATGTATTACATTGTTAGGGTTATAGATGTGGAATATAAGGTACCTTCATTAGAGTTGGTACCCGTAGTGAAGGAATTTCTTGAAGTCTTTACTAATGACTTACCCAGAATTCCTCCCGAACGGGAGATAGATTTTGGCGTTGTACTTTTGTTGGATACACCACATCTATTCCTTCTTACCGAATGGTCTAGCCAAGATAAAAGAGTTAAATGAGCAACTCAAGTATTTTCTAGATAAAGGGTTAATTCAACTTAGCATATCTTCGTAGGGTTCTCCTGTTCTATTTATAAAGAAGAAAGATGGGTTCCTTAGAATGTGTATCGACTATCGCCAATTGAACAAGGTCACTATAAAGAATAAGTATCCACTTCCTAGAACTGATGATTTGTTTGATTAACTTCAATGGGCTAACTACTTCTCCAAAATAGATCTTTGTTCGGGTTACCGTCAACTTAGGGTAAGAGGAGTTGTGTAACAACCCGAGAGTACCCCCTAGGTGTCATACAACGTATTTGACCTCTCAGAAGCTAGAGTCAAAAAAATTGGTCTATTTCAAACTCAACATGTTTGGATCAAAAGGGACAATTATTTCATTTGGTCAACTTCTTTTAGACTAGATATAATCTATTTCAAACAAGGGCCCATGATCACTTCCTAGCTTCTAGAGTCGATTCCCTTCGTAAGACTAATGGGGCAAATTCTAGTTAGGAACCAACTGTTGAGCTCTCAAATATCCTCACACTCTCTTGCCACATCATTGTACTATCACATTATTTGATTTCCCAGTTCAGGTTTTAGTTGAAGGTCATGCATTTGGTGCCTATTTATGTCCTGTTAAGAGCCAATACATTTAACTTATCTTAACCTATACATGCAAGCACTACCATAGACGGGGTATCATTTTCATTAGCTATCATACTTCTGTCATTCCTGCTTCTACACTTATACTAACTAATACATGTCGGATCAAGAGAAATTTAAGCAGTCTCATGGGGAAAAAGAACACAAGCAAGAAAACCCCAAGAAACGATTGTGAGTTGGAATACTCACACTTCACCCTACCAGTCACATTCCATTCACTTTACCCCCAACAGATATTTTTTGCAGTTCTCCCCAATGCACACTAAATCAAAGACACATGTTGGTAGGTGAAGCAAACTTGTGACGCATAGCACCGAAGATAGCTCAACAACTAGGTGGATCCGATTTCCCAGAACCCACAGGATCAACAATTGGGGCACCATTAGTGGATCCCACATCTCTAAGGATGTCACCATTAGTGGTGCCATCCACCTCCATCTTTTCACCATCAGCAGTGCTCCTCGCTTCGCTCACCGGCATTGAAATGGATGTCCCAGCAGCTATCTCTTGGGCGCTCTTCTAGCGTATGTACTCATCTATTAACGAGGCCCTCATAGCCTGATCCATCTCCATACACTCTCTCTTTCTTGCACGTGCCTCATTACCGGACTCACTGGTGTGACTGGAGCGGTGCTTCTTTCTATGAACACGTGGCTTGGATTGTGGCTCAGTAGGACCCTTAAATAGGGCCTCAAGTATAGTGTCCTCATCTAGCTCAATCGCACAACTCTCTAGATCATCCCTCCACATCTCTAAGATAGCATCAACGTTGCTTCGCAGGCTGGACAACTTGGTCTGAAGGCATTAATGTTAGTGGCATGGTCTGGTCGTGCTAGAACAAGCAGCTTGAATGCATCAAGACGTTTATAAACCTCTTGAATTTGATGCACCCGCTTCTCTATGCGGTCTTTTATATCTGCTATGGAATTCTGCATCCACAGCTGAATGTGACAGAGTAGAGTGGTCATTTGTGCCTCTAACTTCTGGACTCGAGCTAGAGGGACTACTAATGTAACTGGTGGTACGGATTTAGACGAGCTAGGGGCCCTGCTGAATGCATATGGAGAAAAAACCGGACTGGGGTGATCATGCTCTGGTACGGAACTGTTAGCCATTTGGGCTAGCTCTACCGTGTCTGCCAAATTCTCCCTCAGTCGGGAACCTTTATCCGGGGCCCTCTACAGGGTGCCACTACTTTAGCCTCATCCTTGATGAGGCCTATATCCAATATCCCCGTTGTTCAACGGAGTGTGTCACATTGCAAAATTGGAACTTCAGCGTTCCTGAACATCCAAAAGATAAGATACAGGAAGGGGTAAGTGGTAGAGGTATTGAATGCCCTCTCATCAGTGTGAAGTCTATCTCCAACCCATCTACCAGTATTGCCACCATCACGACCCTATCCCATATGAGTACATTGTCGGCCTTTGTGGGCGATACTCGTGTCTAACCAACATCCAAAAACATTTGTCACGACCCTATCCCATCCTTTGAAATGTACCAATCTAACCACAGTTTTACCGCCTCCGTCTTCTCTGTACTCCTCTGAAAGTCGTCACCCAAGACTGTGTCCCACAAGTAATCAAATTCGGCGGTGTTGAGGCTCCATATTGTACTAGTGGTGGGACCATATAGGAATCAACATATAGTGGCCGGTGCAATGTCCACCTGGTGTCCTCGAACCATGATGTATATGAGGGGGTCTTGCTTAGCAGGTTTGGCCTGCTTGAGGATAGGCCCCCGGAGAGTAGAAACATAGGAGGCGTAGAACTCCTGAACAAGCTGCTAGATATATGAGTCCAATACTCAAGCCATCCATTCGCACCTGTGGAAACTAAAGAGTCAGTGCACCTCTGGGACTTTTTGCAAACTCCCTATGAGGACTCGATGTTCCTCAGTAACCAATTGGGTCATCACCCACTTGTTAGTGAACATTTTCGAAAGTCTATAAATCTGCCATTTTCCCTCTACGCACTACCGATTTGGTTCATCTGCAATAAAAGTGGGGTCATCCATTCAGTGTGCGGATGCAGACTCCGAACTAGTCTCCTCATCAGACAAGGATTAGTGGTCTTCATCCAAGATTTATTGTCTCCGTGAGAGTTGGAGTCAGAAGTGGTGTCCGTCTTGGACCCTGAGGATTGATTCGACCCTGATGTTGTGGTAGGTTCGGAGCTTGGCGCTAAGCCCCCTTCTAAATTGGAAGTAGCCCCGGTTGTTGAGCCGACTAGTGTGCTCTCCTCATTAGACAGGAGGCAAAGACTACATCGAGAATCACCTTCCGAGGGTGCCCCTAGTGGCTCGAGAGGATGGTGTCGGTGTTGTAGTGCCCAATGGAACATAGAAGGCCAGTTTTCAAGAATAGTTCGACACTTTCCTCTAAGTTTTTGATAGGTCCTCATGATCGAGGATCATACTTTTTTACTATTCTAAAGATGTTGTTATGTCTAAGACACTCTTTTCTTTTCTTAATAGTTTGAGACTTATTAATGTGAGCCTATAACAACATTTTGAGTTTTATTGGCTATGTCCAAAAAATTGTACTCGTTTAGATGGTTTAATGTGAGACAATGTTCTTAGACTAATTCTTATTTTTTTATGTCTTTTAAGTGAGAAGTTTATGCAAGCTACACTATGTAAAAGTTTTAAATTTTCCTTGTTTTTAGCCTATGACATGTAATGATGAATGCTAAGAGCTATTCTAAGTCCTCTTCGAGGACGACTATGCAAGTATGTCTACAGGGCGCTACCCGGTCGTGACATCCCCCCATTTCGACACCTCGTCAACTGCCACAAGAATATACTTCATCCCATGAGAACTGACAAATAGGTCCATAAAGTCAATTCCCCATACATCAAATAGCTCAATCAGCAGAGTAGGATTCAAGGGAAGTTCTTGCCTCTTTGAAATTTCTCCATCTCGTTGGCACCGATCAGATGATTTGGCAAACTCATGAGCATATTGGTGGATAGTCGGACAATATTACCCACACTGCAAGATATTGTGTGCATTTCGAATACCACTACGGTGCCCACCACATGACGCGACTCCAGAATACTTAGCATTTCAACCTCAGGTACACAGCGGAGAATAATCCCATTGGCACAACTCCGATTTAAATAAGGCTCATCCCAAAAGAAATTTTTCACAACATGCATGAACTTTTTCCTTTGGTGGAAGGTCAAATCCGAAGGAACCAAATCACTGGCTCTACAGTTCACGAAGTCTGCGAAACATAGGATCAGGTCCTGAGAAGCAGCCAATACATTCTCATCTGGAAACGCATCATCAATTATAGCCTTTTCCCTCAATTCACGCATAGCTTCATTCTTCAATATGGACAAGTGTTCGGCCACTTGATTTTAAGTCCCCTTTCAATCTCTCACATCAAAATCAAACTCTTGTAGTAACAATACCCATCAGATCAACCAAGGCTTCGCATCTTTCTTCGCCATCAAATACCTCAAAGCAGAATGGTCACTATGACCGTCGTTCCAAGCAAATAGGAGCAAAATTTTTCGAATGCAAACACAACAGCGAGAAGTTCTTGTTCAATTACAGTGTAGTTCTTTTGGGCTTCATTTAGGTCTTACTCGCATAGTAAATGGGGTGAAGGATTTTATTCCTTCTCTGTCCCAATACCACACCAAGTGCAACCCACTCGTATCACACATCACCTCAAATGTCTCAATCCAATCTGGTGAAATAATAATGGGCGTGGACACTAACTTCTGTTTTAACTCCCCAAATACTTTTAGACAGGTTTCATCGAAGTAGAACGTACATTCTTTCTGGAGCAGTTTGCACAAAGGATGTGCCATTTTTGAGAAATGCTTAATATACTCTAATTAAAACCAGTATTACTGAGAAAACTTCTCACACCCTTTACGGAGATGGCTGGAGGAAGCTTCTCTATCACCTCAACTTTGGCCCGATCACCTTTATCTCCTTCTCTAAGATTCGATGGTCTAACACTATATCTCTTTTACCATAAAGTGACATTTATCCCAATTAAGCATCAAATTGCAATCCTCACATCTCTTGAGCAACTCAGCAAAATTATTCAAGCACTGATCAAAGGAGTCGCCAACTACAGAAAAATTATCCATGAACACCTCAATTGTGTCCTTCACCATATCACAGAATATCAACATCATGCAACGCTGAAAGGTGGCCGGTGCATTACATAGACCGAACGACATCCTTTTGAATGTGAAAGTCCCATAAGGACAAGTGAAGGTTGTCTTTTCTAGATCTTCTGAGGAGATAGAGATCTGGTTGTAGCCAAATAATCATCAAGAAAGCAATACCAACCCTTTCTTGCAAGTTTGTCGAACATATGATCAATAAAGGGCATGGGGAAATGGTCCCTTTCCATCCAAGAATTCAACTTCCGGTAGTGCATGCAAACTCTCCATATGGTCATTGGACGCATCTGAACAAGATCGTTCCTTTCATTAAGTACCACAGTCATTCCACACTTTTTAGGCACGCACTAAACATGACACACCCAACTGTTGTCCGCAATACGATAAATACTCCGCCATCTAAGCACTTGATGATCTCCTTTTTCATTACTTCTTGCATCGGTGGATTCAACCTTCTATGGTGCTCAATACTCGGTTTGTGATCTGGCATGGGTTGGATTTTGTTGGAACAAATACATGGAGGGATCCCAATAACATACGCAATAGTCCAACCAATAACTTGGTTGAACCTCTTCAACACCACCACTAAGCAATCTACTTGTTGCTCATTCAACTCTGCTTCAATAATCACCGGCAAAGTGTCATCTCTACCTAAGAACACATACCTCATATGAGGTGATAGAGCCTTAAGCTATAATTTGGGGCCTCCATAATAGATGGTCTCACAGGAGGAGACTCGCAATGCTTCATATCCAACTCCAACTTCTTCAGCTTTGAACGATATTCGTTTCTTTCAAGTGAGGCCACCAAAGAATCAAACTCTTAAATAACATCACTATCAAAATTCATGATGATCGCTTCTAGTGCCTCCAAACCTAGTCTCTCATCAATTTGCACTTTGGATAGAATCTCAACTGTGTAGGATATAGCAGATACCATTCGGAGCTCACCAATCTGCTTCATGGATCTAGAGATATTGAAAGTTTCTTCTTCATTGTTCAACCTAAACTTCATCTTCCCTTTTTCCCGTATCAATTAGTGAATGCCCAATGGCAAGGAATGATCTCCTTAGAATGATGGGGACCTAAAAATCAACCTCAGATTGAAGAATCACAAAGTCGTCCAGAAAGATGAATGACTCCACTTTCACAAGCACATCACGGAGTACACCTATGGGCCTCTTCACAATTTGATCGGCCATCAGTAATCGCATTGTAGTAGGCTTTGGAAATGGAAAGTGGGATAAGATTTATTCTTGCACCAATATCACACAGCGCATTGGCAAATTGTAGCAACCCTATAGTACATGGAATAGTGAAGGCACCCGGATCCTCTTTCTTTTGCATAAGATACCTTGTAGCAATAACACTACAATGTTGCATTTTGTCATCATTTTCAAAATTCACTTGCCTTTTATTTGTTACCATATCATTAATAAACTTAGCATATCCGGCCATTTCTCCAAATCTTCTATCAACGGAACATTGATGGAAATATGCTTCAACATAGTGATAAATCAGCGATATTTACCATCTTTCATTTTCTTCACTAATCTCTGTGGGAACGATGGTGGAGGTATAGGTATGGGGACCATTTTTTGATATAAGTCTGCTTCTTTTGTTGTTGAATCCCCCAACTCTCCACTAGCTTCTACTACATCCTCATCCTTTCTTATGTCACCTACTACTACAGACGACATAAGTGGATTAATGGTCTTCTTACCTCCTCGAGTAGTGACTGCCATGCAATGCCTATCATTTTTTGGGTTCTGGATAGTGTTGCTTTGAGTGTTTCTAGGTTGGTGTGGGTTTACAGTAGTAGACAACTGAGTTATTTATAGCTCAAGATGCTTTATCGAGACCACATGTGCATTATTTTTCCACTGCCAAATAGGTCACTTCTCATCTCCTTGAAATTCTCATAAGTCTCCTTAAACCTTGTCATCATATTCTGCAATATATCATCAACCCCCGCCATACTACCTCCATTGTCCCTAAGAGAAGCTTCCCAATTTTGAGGTGGAATAGATGGCTCACCCCGATCATTCCTGTTACCACAGTTATTCCAAACAAAGTTGTCGTCATGATTGTAGTTTCGATATCAAACATATTAACCCTCTCAGTTGTAAAAATCCTAGTTCCAACCTTGGTTTCCTTGACCTTGGCGCTAATTATCTTTTTTGGAACCTTGGGCATCGGAAACCCACAGTCCTATAATTAAATGCATATGCATCCTCTTCATAGTAATACTAATATGCCGCTGGTGGTGGTTTAGTGAAATAGTTCACCGCATTTACCTTCTATACGGCTCTGTTCATATGCTTCAAGACCAACCCTAACTCAATTCTCATTTGTCCCATCTATTTACGAATCTCATATGTGGTTGGTTGTTTGTATCTTGTACAGCAAAGGTGTTTCGCTAGTGTCCGACTTTCTAGTTCTCCAAGCCTTATTAATGGGAGATATCTTTTCCAACGTGTCTGCAATCTCAATTTAAGTGCATTCCCCATAGAAGCCACCAGCAATAGTATCAAGCACTAATTTATTGTTGTCATCTTGACCTCCATAAAAGTACTGCCTCAGTGACTCATCATCAATGTGATGATTCGGGACACCCCTCACGAATGTAATAAATCTTTCCCAAGAGCTACTCACCGATTCTTTTAGTCATGCCACAAAATTGTTCACCTTATCCTTGTGGTTGAGTTTCTTGGAAAATGGCTTGTACCTTGCTAAGAACACATCTCTCAATTGATCTCAAGTATAGATGGAGTTGTAGAGCAGCTTAGTGAACCATATAACAGCATCACCTGTTAGTGATAGACAAAACACTCGCAGCCTGATGACATTCATATCAAAGTCTGGTCTACCTACACAACCCTTGTAAATAGACCTCATCTTAGCTATATGAGCATATGGGTCTTCAGAAAGCAGTCTTACAAAAAATCACCTCGCGGTGAGCATCTGCATCAAGCTACTCGTCACCATGAATGTGGACATGGGGCAAAGGAGGTAGGGCAAGAGGTCCATCAGAGTCTGCGATGTTCACGTTGCCCCTATAGTCATATTGAGGTCATAGGGCTGCTAGAGGTTGCACCCTGCAGGCATCACCTAACTGATTCTCAACATGTGCCTGGTTATATGCCTCAACTGGTATAGGAGGCTGGTGTCCTACACCATCAACTACATTCCCTCTGTTTGGGTTAACTAGGACCTTGATTGTCCATCCTTCGCAAGGTTCGATTCAATTCATGATCGTATGAAGTGAGTAGTTCCCTCGGCTCTGTGTATTTAGCATACACTAGAGTTAGACCTAATAGAAACAAAAAGAAAAAGAAAAAAGAAAATTAGGAAATACTGTACTAAAGTTCAATAATGTAGTTAGAATTAATCCAAAAGCCGAATGTCACGGCAGCGGCGCCAAAAGTTTATACGCTCAAATTACACCTCCCTAAAGAAGCATAAACGATCATTATCAAGTAAAGAACCCAACTAGTAGGTTGGGGTCAATCCCATGATAAAATGGTTTAGACTTAACTTTAACCCACAATTATATTTTTTTATTCAATATCTTTCCTAAACAAGCAAGTAAAGAGGGGGGGAGGTTTGTGAAATAAATTTAGTTGTCACCCAATTTTGGCCTAACTTTTTTGAAATTCGTAACTTTAAAGTTTTATTTATTTAATAGTTCAAAATATTTTTTTTTATAATTTTAAATTAAGTTTATTTTGATAACTATCATTGTATATCAAAACATAGTATTAGTTAATTCTAAAATTACATTTTTCCACATGTCATTAGTTACGTTCAATATATATTTTTTAATTTTTCATTTTATTTATTAAATTTGTTAATATTTATTTTGCTATTTTGCACAATATAAAAACTTGTTCAAATATGCATAAGATTTTAATACATGGATATTTTATCAACCAACGATTTTTGGGCCTCAGTCTTGAGATGAATTAGGCCCATTGTATAAAATTTTTCTATTTAGGATTTATTAGTTCAAAAAAATAAGGGGGTGGATAATTATTTTGGACATTGGAAGAAACGATTTCAAAAAGAGAAAACCCCTAATAGTCCCCCCTCCCATTTCCCTCCCTCAGCCGCCACCCTCCAAAATCCACTCCCTCGCCATTTTTTCCGACCAACATCACAACCAAACTACATCACTACCTCTACATTTTTCTCAACAAATGACCCAAAAACTCAAACGGCCTCCGAAACCAACACGGACACCAAGTCACTTTCACCAACGGTAACAACCACAATGCAGTTGCAACTCCGATAGCAACCAGCAACCAGCACCCTACCTCTTCCTTGCATTTTCCAGGTGCAAAATAACCCAAATCCACCTGGAACAACCACCATTTCCTCCATCCAAACAATTTGAAACCACCATACTTTCCTTTTTCTCCTTTCCCAATAGAAAAAAACCACCAGATTCACATCCAAAATGCACCACCAC
Source organism: Solanum pennellii (assembly GCF_001406875.1). Taxonomy (NCBI): domain Eukaryota; kingdom Viridiplantae; phylum Streptophyta; class Magnoliopsida; order Solanales; family Solanaceae; genus Solanum; species Solanum pennellii. The sequence goes on from NC_028639.1 coordinate 14,391,384, forward strand.
AAACCACCAATTTTCGGAAAACCCTCATCCCCGTTTCCTCTTTTTCTTGCTGCAACGAGCCGCTCCGGCGAGGAGCGAGGAGCTCCGATGAACCAGATCTAGCGAACCGGCCAGCCCTTCCCTTGCCCCCCCTACCTCATGATTTTTCTTTTGTTTTGCAGGTTTCACGTGAGCTACGCGTTTCAAAGTTTCGGTAATGTAAGCAAACAACACACCTTCATTTCCATCAGATCTGATCGAGTTTTGCCGGTAAATAGCAACCAAAACGGTACCAACAACTCAGACAAACATCCACTCCGGCGAAACACAAGAACCCTGGTGAGATCTCACCTGAGTAGATATGCCCAGCTCTTGAGTCTCCGAGGAAATCACAAGGGTAATTCAGTTTCTATCCTTCTCCCCCTTATTCATTGTGTCTTCGTTATTTTTTATCAATTCTTTTTGTTAGAACTCCATTGTTGATGCTTGATTTGCTGTTGCTATTTCTTTACTGCTGGCACACATTTTGTTTCTATTATTGCGTTGAACCTTTCTATCATGTAATTCATTGAAGTTTCTTTACAGATCCATTTTGCTTAATTTTCTTTAGTTATTTTGTAAAATTTAATGAGTTATTTGTTAAAATTGGTTGTCTATTATTTATTATTATAGTTTTATGAATTATATATATTAACTACTATTATTTCTTTTGAGTATATCTTATTATTGACTTTAAAGAAAGACGTCAAATACTGTTAATGATATTGTTGTTGCAGTCACATAAGGAGTATTCTGATTATATTTTCTTTTATAATACTATTTTTTATTGGTTTAAAATGCTTGATTCATTATTATAGGTGTTGCTCGTTTGCTAGTTTTATGTTTATTTTGAATTGTTTATTGTTATTATTTTGAGATGAGTAATTTATTTGATTAGGTGATTCTTATATGCTGGTTATATTTCTCAAATTATTAGGAATATTTTGCCTGTTTATTACATTATATATTGTAGGTTTAAAATTTGACCAATGAAAGAATCTCTCTGTCGGTTCACATTGTAAAAGACAGAAATTTAGTTAAGTTTATATAATTTACTTGTAAAAATGGCGGATGAAGAAATTACCGTTGATTTCCAAGACCTCACAATGGTTTTTTATTTTGAAGTTATTTATTTGAGTTAATTAATTTTTATTTATATTTATTTAGTACTAACTCTTTTACTACAGGTACACCGAGTTGCTTTCCATCGAAGCTATTCGAATGAAATTCGAATTGTAATTTTATATATTATTGTGTATATTATTGGCGATATGCAAACTTAGGTCATTTTTTATTATTTTTTTATTTTATTATCTGTGTATATTGAATGCATATTATACTTGTGTATAGTTTATTTCCTCCTCAATTTGAAAAAAAATAAATCTGGTCGGGACCACATTTGTGGATTTCAAAGGGTGCTTGACACCTTTCCTTCGGAATAATGTGAGCCCTCTTACCTAGAATTTAATGATTTTGAAGATCATTTAATGGTTTCCTAGTTTTCTCCTAAAATTAGGTGACGGCTCTTTTAAAATTCGTTTATTCTTTAAATTCTTTAAAATTAACTTAATTGATTATTTTTTGAGTCACTACGATGTTTCGCACTATTTGAACAGAGTGTGGATGTAAATGATTCCTTGAATAGTGTATTTATCTAATGAACAAAAGTAGATTTTGGTTTTAATAAAGATGAGTGAGTAACTAGGGTATATGTGTTCCCCGCATGTTCATAATGCAATATTTCTATCAGTAGCAATACTTCCAAAGTGACAAGTTAGGTATCTTTAAATACTTGGTCCGGCATCTAGAGAATTTTAACCCACACCTTGGTATATCTAAATGTGTATAATTTACTAACACTTACCATTGCCTCATATTTAGACATCATTATTGATGTAAGGATTAGTTATTACTTCGCACCAATCAACACTAACCTATTAAATATTATCACACTAAATCTATGTTGATAAATCTTTTCTTATTAAATACTTCCTTGGTTCGGCAAATAGCAACTAGGCAAGTTCTAATGCCATCCAACGTTAAAAAGACTTCTAAATGAAAGAATTATCAATGAATGCAAAACACTATTCAAGAATTGCTTAATTGCTAGTCATACTTTGTTAATTACCCACGGTTCCCACAACCCTAATTGTGGATTTAGTTACCCTTTTTATCAAGATCACAATTCATGTTTTTATATGAAAAAATCATGAACTTACTTAGCAAGAAGAATAAATTCAGAAATCCCACTTGAAATTCCAATCATAAGCTTCAAAAACGAATCTGAAAATCAATTAATTGCTAAAGTTGCAAGAATCAATCTCCAATACATAAACTAAGACAAAAGTAATAGTAGTTATCCCCAAAAAGGAGGCTTAATACCCTATTTATAGAAAACAAAGTCTTAATAAAAAAAGGAATTCAAATAAAGAAAGTATTGTTCAGGTAAGCGGCTTCAATTGAAGAACCAACTGACGGACCGTTGATCAATCAACGATCCCTAGTTTGCTTCTGTCAATCAGGACTTAGAAAATATTTTTGCTCTATGGATGGAACCCTCTCTGAATCAAACGACGGACCAACAGTATAGTTCATTGATCCATTTACAGGCTGTCGATGCTCCTCTGTAGCTCCACACTTAGAATCTTGAAAAATCAGTTACTTGAACCTTCTTTGAACCAAATGACAGTTCACCAAGACGGTCCACCGATCCCGCACTTAGTCAGACTTCCCTGATTTTCCTCCAATGCTTGAGTTTCTCATCTACGATCACCACTTATGATTCATCGATTGAACGACGGACCGTGGATTTCCTTAGTAGGTCTGATTCTGTACTTTTTTCAGTCGTTTTCCTCGCTTTCTACCTGAACATCTTTCCTGCAAAACAAGACATAACACTTGTTAAAACTAAAAAAAAGAGGCTCTAGACACATACAACTCTTAAGTGAAATGCATTAAAAATATTGTTAAATCACAATACATCATATAGCAAAAACTGAAACTCAGAATAAAAGTATTGAAAATAAGCTAATGACTATGTCCTCGGAGAATGGGGACTCACCATTGATTCTGCTAAACTGGAGATCGGTAATTGATCTAAGCATGATCTAGATGCTCAAACTTTGAACCTACATCACGACAAGATGTAGCACGCATATGCATCAGTACTTGAAAGGTACTGAGCATGTAGGATAGAGTAAATCTGAAATAAAACATAACTGAACAAACACAAAAGCATGTATAATATTTTGAACATGATATACTAAATTCTGAGCTAACTGGATGCAATGATCAAATTTATAACACGCTGAGACTAAATAGTAACTGAACTGTAAATGTGGTCATTGCGATAGAGTCTGATTGAACTGTGGGAGCTACTAATAACTGATGATAAAACCACATGAGCTAAATTTGGAGTCTGATGTATACGCCTCATCTAAAGGACCCAATATATTGTGCCAGAGGTATAAAGGCATGTTGACGTGATCACTAAACTAATGCCTACATATGAGACTTAAAACATACTAGGCTAGTAGTTCTGGATTATTTAGGTACGCTAAACCCTAGTCCATCTCGGTAGTTATACTACTCCCAATGAATTATGTGGTTAACTAATTATGACTGAGATTTTATAAATGCTGGATATCTCAAACTGAACATGCAACCTGATAATGCAATAATTAATCTTGTAATGATGCATTAATAACTTAGACATGTATAACTGAATAACTAATATATCTAACCTAGCATGTGTTCAGAAACTAAAGAAATGCATAACTAAGGTTCTGAAATTCATGCAATAATCTAAGTCTGAGGCATGTATATCTGAAGTAACTGAAATAGCTGACCTAGCATGTGTAATTCAAGAACTAAAGAAATACATAGTTAGGATTCTGTAATTCATGTGATAATTTGAGTAATAACATGGTAATCTAATTTGGAACATATAACTAACTAATTCATGATAATATACTAAAGTTCTAGAAACCCTAGGTCTAATCATGATAATGGAATCAATAATCTGACTGATATCTAGAGACCCAATGGGTGAAAAGAACCCACTAGTGAAATCCCACATACCTAGTGAAGAATTATATAGAGATTTCTTTAGATTTCGGGGCTCGAACTGATGGAACCTTGATGCATTTTTGAACTAGGGTTTTTTACCTTTTTCTCCTCTCTTGCTTTTAATTTTTAAAGTTTTGATTAATAATTTGACTTAGGTAAGTTTTAGTTATGTTTCTACGATTAAACAGACTAAAAATCTAATGATTTAGGGTTTAAAAGACGTATTTTAGGGTTTAAACGAACAACAAAAAGACCAAAAGACCCCTGAAAAATTATTGTTGGAGCAATCAATGGATTGGACTAACGGTCCATCGTTTGAGTCTTCTCGACAGCCCTTCACTAAAATGGGCATAACGCTTTACTCGAAGGTTGGATTTTAGCAAACTCAGTGGCCTTGGAAATAGGATTCAATTATCTATCATATAATAGGTCATGAAACACCTAATTCATTTTGTGCCAAGAGTTATGACCATTTGATGTTGACCGAATAAGAAATTTACCCCTAACTAACAGCTAACCTTCACATACGGTCCGTAGGTCCAGCTACGGACCATACTGGTCAATTTTGGTTCATGTTAGAGGCTGGATAATGAGGTCTTGATACACGGACACAGAATAGGGAGCGTGTTCTGACTTATGGACCATAGGTCTGTCCGTGGGTCGAGACTTAGCAAATATTTTGAGCTGGATTTTCGGGGAGGGGTTGCAGTGGTGAAATATGGACATACAGCACGGGCCATAAATCAGACTATAGTCCGTACATTGTGACCATAGACTGCACTTGAAATTTCTAAAAAGCTTAAATCTGGTCTGTTTTTGGATAAGGTGTGTTACAAGCCCATAGTAGATGGGCCAGCAGAATGGGAATCTTTAAATAGGCATTTATTGATAGATTCTTCCCCCTAAAGTTGAGGGAACTAAAGATGCAAGGGTTCATTAACCTTCACCAAGGAGGTATGAGTTTTAAAAGTGTGCTCAAAATTTAACCCAACATACTCAAAATTTAACCCAACTATCAAAGTATGTGTCAACCATAGTGGCAGAATCGAAGGATAAGATGAATAAATTTGTAGTGGGAGTGTCCCACTTGGTTGAAAAAGAATATTGTACGACAATGCTTTATGATGACATGTATATCTCAAGGATCATAGTATATTCTCAACAAATAGAGGAGTCAAAACTCAAGAAAAGGAATGGAGAGGTGAAGAGTTCTATAACCGGTGATGGGAATTTCTCCAATGCTAGGTCCGATGGACAAAGTCGACGAAATTTCTCATAAAAGCTATCCATCCAAGGTTCCTCAAATTCTTCACCAAGGTTCAACAATAATAGGATGCCTAAAACTAATACTCAAGGATATAATAGTGGCGGTTCTATGTGAATAGGCATAATTGTGCAAAATGTTTGAAGAATCATGATGGTCACCTAGCCGAGACCAATATTTTCTATGGTTGTGGTAAGGGTGGTCATCAATTGAAGAGTTCCCCAACATTTACAGCCAAGGGGGAGAAGGCAAACAAGCTCCTTTAAGCGGTCCAGACTCTAATACCAAAAGCAAAACTGCATTTATGCCCTTCGATCCCAAGATTACTAAGAGACCTCCACGAATTTGGTAACCGGTATGTTAAAAGTATTTTATATTGATGTATATGCCTTTCTATATCACAATGCTAATTTTTCCTTTGTGACACCGTTTGTGGCCATGAAGTTTGAAATACTTCTCGATGTAGTAGAGTCTTTATCGGTGTCTACCCCAGTCGATGACTCGGTGGTGGCTAAGAGAGTCTATAAAAGATGTATTATTTCTTGTCCTATAAACTTAGTTTGGCGGATTTTGTGTAGTTACACATGTCATGAGTTTAGTTACATGGAGAAGGGGCCAAGAAAAATCCAAAAGTCCAAGGTTTTCCCTAGCCATTAGCAATTGCCCTAACCTTCACAAGAGGGACCACGAGTCTTGGTCCTCACCACGGCTCATGAAGGTGTCCATAAAAGTTTTGCAACAAAAATTCCTAGATACTGCCTCAATTTCATGTCCATCACCATGGTTCATGGTCTTTACCACGGCCAAGGTGAGGCTCTAGTGAAGTTGACTTAGGAAATTAACCACATGGTCCCATATGGAAAGCCTCTGCCTCCAACTCCACGTGCAGCTGTCATGGTCCACTTCACGAACACTAAAGATCCACGTGGAGCAGACTTATGCTCAAACGCCAAGTGCCACAAAAACTTAGACACTTTACCAATCTTCACGGGAGGCACCATGAATCTTGGTCTTCACCATGGCTCGTCATGATGGGCGTGGAAACTTCATGGTTCCATTTAATTAAGGGATTTTATGTCAAGTCCTCTTTAAGACCAATTAATGTGGGGGTGTTTTGGGTATTTTAGGAGGTGGTTTGTGTATATATATGTATATACATGAATATATATATATATATA
>NC_028639.1:14398631-14409240 GCF_001406875.1 Solanum pennellii
TATATATATATATATGTTTGTATGTATGTATGTATATACAAGTTAATCCATTGAAGAAAACCAAAAGCTTAAAAATTAGGCTCCAACATTAGGGTTCAAGCTCCATGATTTTGAATCCAATTTTGTGGCAAAGATTAAATTTAGGTGTGAGGACCTTCATTCATGGAACCTTTTTCTCCATGAATTCCTTCAACTCTAATTTCTTAATTTGAGGTATTTTTCAAACATCTAGGATTTAGATTCTAGCCCTAAGTTCTTCTTAAAAACGGTTTCATTATATTAATTGTCCTATATTATGATGAATTTTATGTTTAATGAGAATTTTTATTGTGAAATTCCCCATGACCCCAAGTTTATGAAAATGTCATGGGTTTGTTCATGCATTATGAATACTTAGAATAGTATGTATGTTAATTTAGTGAATTGATCTTGTTTTACTCATGCTTATGGGATTGAAAAACATTGTTTATGACTCTTTAGGGGTAAAGGGTAAGTGTTGATTCTTTATTGTGGCCTTCAAGGCAATGTATGAAAACATTCTATGCCTAAGATTCTTATATATGAACTGTTGACCACTTGAATATGGAAGTGCTTACTTTTAATGTATCTTATGTATGAGCCTATGTTCCACTTGAATGGTGAAGGTGTGAATTATTGTATTGTTGAAATATTAGTTTCCTTTACCACTACAAAGGTTTATGTATGAATTGCATTGAACGATTATATGATGATTCTATGGGTGAACGGTACTTCTCACTGTGTTGATTCAATGAGCTATGTTATGAGTTGGGTTGAAGGAGGGATAAGGTACTCCTTCACAAATGAATTTGCAATTCACCTTAACTATCTATAAATTGAATAATAATGCTTAACACCGAGCGAATATGGCAAATAAGGTAGAGACCTTCCTACTAGTATTAGGTCGGGTCTTCTACATATGATCTCATTAGATGGAAATCCTCCCGCTAGAACAATAGACACTTTTCCAGAAGCAATCTTCCTATCTTATAACTACGTCACATCTAGGAAGTACCCCCTAGACGTAACCGGCGTCTTCGTCCTTATAGAGGACTAAGAATAGCCTCTTAGTATTCATCATTACCTTAATAGGTTAAAAATATGAAAAATATTAAACTTTTCATCTACATCTATTTCATGATGTTTACTTAGACCTCTCGTTTACACATAATATATTCATTGCGAGTATACATAGACTCATCGTATAAGAAGATTACATAGTCTTCTACTTTTATGGCGCGCGTGCGCGCGCGCACACACACACACACACACACACACACACATATATATATATATATATTTAAAAGGGATGTCTTATATTGAACCATCTAAACGGAGTCAAATAATAGGGGCATAAGCCCTTACACAATGTATAAATGCCACTTAGGGCTTACAACAATATCTTGACACAAGTAGAATGTAATGATAGTCTTTAGACTATAACAACGAAACCTAGCTAGAGAAAGAAGAAGGCATCATCCTCAGACATGAGGACATACCCACATGGAGAATGATTCCAAGCTTTCCTTGAAAATGGACACAATCTCCTCAATGGACGGAACCTAAAATGTTGGGAAAAAGGGAGAAATGGGGTTAGCACATTACTTGTACTAAGTATGGAATCATATGTACATACAACATAGAAATCATGCTAAAAAGGGACATTTATTCAAAAACATGCAAAGTCACTTTGAAAAGACCTTATGCACATTCAAGAATCAATACAAGTCAATAAGCACACATTCCTTAAGTCAAGACTATGAATATTACAAGATTAACAATATCAAGTCTAGTAAAATCAACATACATATCAACATAATAGAGTACATAGTTTAGACAACTCTAACATCAAGTTATATTATCAACAAGCATGCATAAGAGTTCATGACATCATAACCTAAGCAAGACCACTACTCATCAACCCCCATTATTTCCACTAGTGCAATGACTAAGTAAGGCCCCATAACCTTACTCAATCAAGCAAACCAAACATGGACCATAAGTGATGCCTAATCTACATACCATAACATCAAGAATAGTCATCATCATATCCAGCAATGGAGACCAATATCATATTCATAACTAAAACCAATATTGCATAGTGTTATTCCCATGTAAGATCAACATATACATATCATTTACATTTATAAGCATATAAGTACATAAAAACATATTTATAAAACTTCCCTCAAGGATAACTAGTGCAATGTATAGGTAGAGTCTCATACCCCTACCTAGACTAAGTCAAACCCCTTAGGTCATCCTTGTTAGAGTTCACTTTATTACTTCATTTTGCTTTTGGGAACATATTGCCTTAACCGACATAGACTACATGATATAATGTGGAATCTGGTGTCATGGAAAACTACACCGAAAGAAGGTGGACTACTTGCCAAGGTAGTACCAAAACATGAACATAGCGTCTATATGGATCCACTAGGTAGTATTCCTATGGGGGCAACATAGTTCAAGAAGTAGGAGATGTGTTTGGGACCCTCTTTATGCTACATGTATTATAGTATCCAATCTCATGAGTGCAATAGTGATCCTACCTTCCCTATGTGGGAAGGGACACTCCTCACTACTATTTCACTCGGTGCTAAGCTAGAGTCCCTTTTGAAATGTCTTTCATTAATTATCGTAACTTATTTTAGGTCATAGGAGACTACTCATTATATAGTCATAGTCTTTGTCTCATTAATAATTATATGAGAACATCCTTTCAATGCAATTCACACATGTTAGGTTAGCACATTTACATCACCGTATCATAATAAGGCACATAGGCAATTAAAAACTAGACGGCAAACGCAGGCCTGACCTATGAAACCCCGACCTACAGTCCGTAAGTCAATCGACGGCCAAGACCCCCCTCCATCCTATGCAACCGTCATATTGGTCAGTGAGTTGACAAAATTAACTTTTTGAAAAATGGTTCTACGATGATCGACAGAGGCAATCGCTGACCCGTCGATTGGACCATGACCCGTCGTCTTCCTTCATTGGTAGACACTGTCCATGACAGTTTTTTGGTCAAAATGGAAGGGTCCTCCTCAAGGGCCCTTTGGGTGGTCCTTGTGGATCCGTACCCAGACGTTTTGACCCTAAACCTACTTTAATATGTGTTAGACACCTTACAACCAAATTTCATCAATTTACGTCTCTTAAAACCTTGTAAATAGGCTAAGGCACACTAGCACCTTTTGCACTCATCTCCAAACGTCGTGGATGTTCCTTGACGTTTTGACTCTTATACTTCCTAAATGACTTATATACATTATTATTGACCTTAAAATAGTGTTTTAGACCATATACACTCATGTGAGGCTCTATATTAGGTTTTAGACTTTCGGAGTGTTATAATATGTGCCCACATAAGTCTTAGATAGTGGATCCACAATATAGCTCTATATGTTGAGTTCTACCTTAGGCAAGTAGGACTCTTTTTTTGGTATGGGTTTATATGACACCGGATTCCATGTAATTCACATGGTCTATGTCGGTTATTATTATTCTTCCTATGTAATAAGATAATGAATATGACTTAAAATATACTTATGATTTCATGATAAGTTTACTTAGTAGGACTGTGGGTATGGAACTTTACTTTTACGTTGCACAAGTAGTGTTTGAAGGGGATTACGGGTTGGTTTTTATGCTATGGTAAGAGATGAAGCTACATATGTATGATGAATGGATTGTTGTTAAGATATTAATTTCCTTACATATATGTAATGAACATGATTATTCCTTTATGTATGATTATGGATTATGGTAAGGTCTAAAGTTGCTATGTGTTATTTAGGTGATTTTAAATGCATACTTAGTGTAGTTGGTATTACGGGATGACAATTACACATTGCACAAATGTGATTTTAGGGCTACTAAGGTGATGGTTCTACTATGTTATGAAGGTTTATGTAAAATATTATGTTATGACTTGTAATATGTCTTTATGTTAATAAATGGCTTCCAAACTTAACAAATGCATGATTTTATCTAAAATGTCCTTCTTAGTATATTTAATGGTTATTATGAATGTTTCCATACTTGGTTCGTTTGTACTAACCCCTTCTGTTCTACATATCCTATGAGTGAAAGTCCCTACCTTTAAGGTGCACATAGTTCCTTCTAAAAGAAAACTTGAGTTGATATCTCCAAGTTTTGGTGAGTCCTCAAATTCGAGGAAAAGTGACTATTTATTTTATTTCAAGCTTACTTCTATGTTTAAGTCTATATTGTACGTTCATGTGTTGAGTCTTTTCAATGTCGTAAGGTCTAAGCCCCAAACTTTGTACTTTATGTTTAAATGGTGTAGTGAGACAAGTCTAGTTCCTTATTTTTATATATGGAGAAAGTGTGACTTTTATTGTAAAAGTTATAATTTTTACTGCATTATTCCAGTCTTATATAATGATGATCTGTTAAGGGATTGTATGAGAACACTTCGGGGTCAAATATGCCCGGTCACTTCTAGGGTATAGCTCCGGGTCGTGACAAACTTGGTATCAGAGCATAAGATTTTTGGGATAATTGTTAGGTTGATTTATCATGAACCATGTCTAATAGAGTCTTGTTCATGAGTGTGAAGTGCACCACACTTATGAATGAGAGGCTCTATGATGTTTAGGAACTCTCATTTTGTTTTATTCTTGAGTCGTGCCTAAGAGTCTTAACTCTATAAAGTCCTTTCTTCTAATCCTTTTCTGGTGCATGTATGATATGACTACTACAAGAGCATCCATAAGAAGAATGGATGAGGAGATTGCTAATGTGGGAGTCACTCCCAAGGAAATCAAGCTCCTCCAAATAAGAAAGCTCCTCAAGGTCAACCAGAGCCTCAAATTCCTATTGAAGAGGGAGATAATGAATTATATGAAGATAAGGACGACAATTCAAACCTTGAATCATGTTTTAGAGTCTCAATTTACTAGGGATGCTAGGATGAAAGTGAATCCCAATGCTAGCACAACCGCTTCAAGGATAAGGGATTTCACAAGGATGAATCCCTCTACCTTCTTTTGTTTCAAAGTGGAGGAGGACCCACAAGGATTCATTCATATTGTTTTTAAGGTTCTTGATGTTATGGGTGTGTCTCCCCAAGACAAGGTGGAACTAGCCGTCTATCAACTTAAAGATGTGGCTCAAGTATGGTATGAGTAATGGAATGAGGAGAGACCTATGAGAGTAGGTCGTGTAGATTGGGCATTATTAAAGATAACCTTCCTTGATATATTCTTCTTCTTAGAATTTTAGGGGGGAGGAAGAAAATTCAAGAATTCAACAATCTCCGTCAAAGAGGAATGAGCGTGCAGGAATAACCAAGTTCACTCAATCGTCCAAGTATGCTCCCACATTGGCGGCAGACTCCAGGTATAAAATAAACAATTTTTCTATGGGGATACTAAATCTTGTGGTGAATAAATGTAGGCCGGCTATGCTTATTCCAAAAATGAACATCTCTAATCTTATGGTTCATGCCAAACAAATTGAAGAACAAAAGCTTAAGCAAATTGGGTAGAGAGTTGAAGAGGTCAAGGACGATGATGGGAATTCTTCCAAGCGTAGATTTCACATTCAAGGTAGGTGAAGGTTCATGAAAACGTTTTATAGCCAAGACTCCTCTATCACTCCAAGAGTCCACAAAGATAAGGTGCCTAACTCTAATCTGCTAGGGGTAAATATTTGTGGTTCTTATGTTAAGATATCTACTTGTTCAAAGTGTGGTAATAAGCATGATGGTAAATGCCTTGCTGGCACAGATGTGTGATTTCGTTTTGGAAAGAGTGGACATAAATTGAGGGATTGTCCAACTCGTGAGGCCAAAGCCAGAGATTATTATCCAAATGCCCTTAGTTGTTCTAACTTGGATGATTCAAAGAATAATTGTTCTATGCTCTCCAAATGTAAGGTTATCAAGAGAGCTCTTTGGATGTTGTGACCGGTATGTTACACGTTTTCTCTATTGATGTTTATGCATTGTTAGACCTCAGTGCCACTTTGCCTTTCGTTACAATTTTTGTGGACATAAAATTTGAAATACTCTCTAATGTATTAGAAAACCCTTTTTCGGTTTCTACCCCAGTTTGTGACTCAGTAGTGGTACAAAGTTTCTATAAGAGATGTCTAATTTCTTTATATCATAAAGTTATTTTTATCGATTTGGTAGAACTAGATCTCTTTGATTTTGATGTAATATTGGGCATGGATTGGTTGCATGTATGTTATGCTATCATTGATTGTAGAACTCGGGTATTTAAATTTCAATTACAAAACGATTCCATGTTAGAGTGGAAATGGGGGAAATTTATTCCTAGAGGCCGGTTTGTGTCATACTTGAAAACTAGAAAAATGACTGCAAAAGGGAGAATGTATCACATTGTTAGGGTTATGTATGTCGAATCCAAGGTTCCTTCACTAGAGTTAGTACCCGTAGTGAAGAAATTTCCGGAAGTCTTTCCTAATTACTAACCCGGAATTCCTCCCGAATGAGTCTATTCGAGCTAAAAAGAGTTGAATAAGCAACTCAAGTATTTGCTAGATAAAGGGTTAATTCAACCAAGCATATCTTGATTGGGTTCTCATGTTCAATTTGTAAAGAAGAAAGATGGGTTCCTTAGAATGTGTATCGACTATCGCCAATTGAATAGGGTCACTATAAAAATAAGTATCCACTTCCTAGAATTGATGATTTGTTTGATTAACTTCAATGGGCTAACTACTTCTCCAAAATAGATCATTGTTCGGGTTACCATCAACTCAGGGTAAGAGCAGTTGTGTAACGACCCGAGAGTACCCCCTAGGCGTCACATGGCGTATTTGACCTCTCAGAGGTCTTATACAAGCCCTTAGACATCTTCCATCTCATTTGTCATAGAAATAGTGTGGAAATCTACAACCTTTTACAATAGAGTCAATAAGGAAACTCTTTTATACGACATAAGAAAACTAAATCTCATCATAAGACATCTTAGACACATTAATATCATAGGGTCACAGCTCTTACATTAAAAGAAATTTATGTCTATTACAAAGTCTGTAATAAAAGTAAACTAGAAACATAAACCATGTCCTCGAACATATGAGGACATACTAAGTATCTTGAGAGAATTCTACTTTCCAAGTTTCAACTCTAGGAATCCTCATTTCTCACCACGTAAACTTGTAGAAATATAGAAACATATGGATTTAGCACAATTCATTGACTAAGTATGGTGAATATGCAAGAAAATAATGCAAAAAGGGACATTTACTTATAGTTTTGATTTTCACGCTCTTTTGGTAAAAATCTCATAACACAAGTATAAGAAGCATCTTCAAGTCAATATTCACATATAAGGTAAGGCCCATACAACCTCTTCAACACAGACCTAGGTGTTCCTAATGACTACCAAAAATAAGGACATTTCGTTGTTCAATATAGTAACATTATGGGGACATACATCACATAAGTAGGGACTTCACATAATGATGGTCTAGGAACACCTACGAAACTCACTTTGGCATTTTCAAAGCCTACTCGTGTCATGTGTAGATAACATTCCATTCCACTACCCACACGTTGTAGAACCTATTCAATAACTAGAGTGCAGATCCCATATGATGAGAATAGGAGTTCACCGCCATAGATCATACTAGCTAGGTATGGAATCCGTGTCATAAGACCTCACACCGTAGAAGGTGTTGTACTCGCCAAAGGTAGAACTAAGGACACATCCCATGTCGGTACATGGTTTAAGGGATATCAAGGGTTTCGTTGTACTCTAGTCTCATTCTCAAGTAGAGATACTATCACAAGCATATCCCCTCAGTGCTTTGCCTTGATTTTCATAGAGTAAATTCATTCACATAATAGTATAATGAAAAGGTATTGTTTCTTAGTCTTACCAACTCATAATACTACTACCAAGAAAGGGTCCACAAGGATTGCCGATCAAGTTTCATTAGGATAGCCCATTCTTAACCTTCTTTTCATATTCAAGGTTCAATATTAGTCTTTCATAGAAGTTACCTACTTTAGGTCTACCAATCCTAGACTTTCATTCAAGACAAGGGTGCCTAAGCCTACCAAGTCAAGAGATCACATTCAAGAAGATTTCATGTATCAAGAAGAGGGACTTAAATCTACCAAATCAAGACACAACATTCATCATATAATTTATTCAATATAATTCAAGTACCAAGTAAGGACAACTAAGTCTACCAATACAAGATACAACATCATTCAATAAAGAGTCTTCTTAGTCCTTCATCATCATATATCATCAATTACAGAAGAAGTACTTTCAATCATAACATGATAGCATCCACATAAGACCATATAGACATCACATGAGTACCTTTACATTATACCTTCAATTATAAAATATCATCCTTCACTTTGTACACCCATATAAGCCATAACATGATAATACTATAATTCACATAATAATGTCGACAAGCTCGTGATCATAACATTTATCACAATGAAACACCGCCACCATAAGTGGATCATATCAATCAATAGAAATTCGATATCAATTCTACTTTGAATAAGGGAATTAGGTCAATTTACCACCATTCAATAGCCACGATCACCATCCCACAACATCTCACACAATTCCACACATTAGTAGAACTTACCAATTACAATGTCCATAAGACTAGACCACCAATTCATCCATATCAATAATTCAACAAAACCCAATGAAGATATCAATACTATAAAGAAAATTGTGAACAATGATCAAAATATAATTCAATAGCCCATAACAATCTAAACAAGAAATCAACATAATTAGATCATAATCAATATACCCACTTTAGAGCCAAAATCAGGAATTCAAGGAATACTTGGGTTCATGGAATTTTTTATCATAAAACCACCAATTAAATTTGAATACTTCATAAATCATCAATTCAAACTTTTTAATGCAAGAACTCATGCTTAGAATTCGAAATAGGGTTTTAGGATTTTTAGATCTTTTAAAAAGCCTTTGAAAATGGCTCCTTGAATGAGAAGAATCAAGGATGAAATCACCATACCTTATTGAAGATCTATCCACAAAATCTAGGTTGGAAACTTGAGAAATTGGTCTTCTTCCTTGGAATTTGAAGGGTTTTCAATGGAGGATTTGAGTGGAGAGAAAGTTTGGAGAGAGAGAAGATCTTCTATTTGTTTTTAATTCTAAATTGAGGGTTGGGGTTTTTGATTAGGGAATGGGTGTAAAATGACTTATATTCAATATATAATACACCCCCAAAATAGCAAAAACACCCCTACATTAATTGGACCTTTTTAAAGAAGTCAAACTTAACTTTATTTTTGGAATTATCATCGGGGAACAAGTCTGCAGCTGAGCAGTTACCAAAAGAATTCTGGAATTAAATTTTGGGATAGTAGATTCTGTAACACGTCGGCGATGCGGACCAAATTTTTTTGCCCATGGTGAACCTAATCTGCGACGCGAACTTTTTTCTTCCATGCCCAATTGCTTGCTACCTTGGGCGGCTTGTTGGCCAATGGTTTCGTCCTCCTCAAGGACTAGGTCGGTCCTTTGGAGTCGTACCCAAACATTTTGACCCTAAACATGTCCTTCTAGTTGTTAGGTTCATCCACACTGATTTTTAGACTCCAACGAACACGTAAAGGCACATACAACATACTAGCACACACAAGATTAGTTTGCGGACGTCTTGTTTGTCCTTTGACGTTTGACTTCAAAACTCTATAAAATTGCATAATAAAGCTATATTTCAAATGCACTTCACTAATAACCAGTAGTCTACACACACGGCTTCGTAGACACACTGAGACTCTAGAACTCTATGCGCTGATATCAAGTTTGTCATGCCTTGAGTCTATACCTTGGGTGTAACAGGCATTTAAGAAACATTTATGGTCCATAAGAGAACCCTTAGCCTGGATCAATACTCAGTGGAAGACTTACTCAACATTAAATGAACTCAAAAGCAAAGCTTTACTCATTGTCTTAAAATAAATAACTCATAAATGTATTAAAATATTAATCTGGCCAAAAGAAAGCACTCAGTCATACACATTAAAAATAGATAGAAAAGACTCATCAAAACACTATTGTCTAAGAAGCTTCTATTATCTATGATAGATGTCGGGACAAGAGCCACGACATCTTAGTAAGGTTGAAAGAAAAGTAGAATCCTCCAGAAATTAGGAGGCTCACCAAAGTTAGGGACGGCAATGGGGCGGGGTGGATGCGGGTGGGGTGGGGTTGTTTAAGGCTATGTGGAAGGGGCGGATTGAAGTCGGTTTTTTAAACTTGATGGGGGTGGGGCTGGTTGTGGGAATATGTGATTTTATGTGGGTTCAAAATTAATTTTAACTTTTTACATGTTATTGAATGATAGAGCATTTCATTAAAGCTACTAAAATATTCAAGATAATAAATGAAAATGATTCAATAAAAAATAATATAATTTCTTGCATGTATCCCAATTGACCTATAAAAAATAAAATTTTAAGTCACTATCCTATTAAATTGATACAACTTAATGAAAAAAGGATTTTTTTTTATGAATTCTATTTTAATTATCAAATATAACTTAGAATAAGTAAATATTAAAAAAATTATGG
>NC_028639.1:14409781-14435176 GCF_001406875.1 Solanum pennellii
GGTCATGCAGGTTGAAAATGAAAAGTGTTGATATGCAGGGCGGGGCGGGGCAAATTAAAAATTCTGCGGGTTAAGCTCAACCCGCACCGCCCCCGCCCTATACCGCCCCATTGTCATCCCTAACCAAAGCAACTCGAGAACTGCAACTGATATCAACAAAGCACCTATTGATTACCATGAAAACCTGTATCTACATTACAAAAAGATGCAGAACAAATGGCGTCAATAAATTAAATGTAAGAGCATTCAAGGAGAAATCTTAAGCATGGACATAAGCTTGAATGGATAAAGAGGAAGAACACACTCACATCATCACAACTCAACTCAAGGATATTCAACTCAGAAATACTCAACTCAATTCGATATAAAAGCAACAATAAAGATGTAGTATAAAGAAAGATTTTAAAATAACAGAGAATAACTCAATGTATATAAAATAATATATTAAACAATTTACTCTTATTTGGAGATTCTCTAACCGACAACTATCACTATAAGCTACGGAAACATTGTCTCGCCTAAACTGCCAGAATTGTCTTACGCCTTGCCGGAGTATAGAACATCCACAATTAAGTGGATACACTAAGTTATGCTTAAAATCAACTAGGAATCATCTAAGTGTATGAGGACTTTGATTTTTCTTAACTTGTCTCTATATCGATGCTCAATACTACACCGAATAATATAACACATGCTCATATGTTTTAAGGAATTCCTCATCCTCAAATTTGAGATCATTACTCAAAAGATTCTCTTAAAAGAGGTAGTGCTAAAAATTTCCTCGTGAACTCATTTGGAAACCAAGGTTTCCTCTCCTTTTAGATGTAAAAAATTACTCTTGGGGATACTTAGTTCCCTTATATTCACTTTCAAAACATGAAATCAACTCTCCTCATCCTCATACTCAAGTACTCAAGTCTTAAAAGATTGCAAAAGACTTCTCATTATGACTCAAAGAACATCCTCGACTTTACTCTTAACTCTATGATGAATTTAAATTATGAATTTAATGGTTATGATTTGGATATGCATGATCTCTCAAGGTTGAATGAAAATTTTAATTCTGGATATCAAGTAGAGAACATAAGTACGGTTCGAGGGAACACACAAAAGGACGGAAGGGTAGGGAACTTGGTTACCATGGCACACTAAGTGGAGCAGGGCGCCAGCCCCTAAACTATTGAATGTGGTTTGGGATGCACTAAGTGGTGTTGTGCGCCAGGCCCTAAACTACTGGCCCCCCACCCCTATACCTAGATTTTTGACAAATTTTCTTGCTCTAATTCCATATCTAACTCACCTATAATCAAACTATTACCCTCAAACTCTTTTGGATTCTTAAAACCAACAAAATTACAATAAAATCCACTCAAAATTCCTTATGAACAATAATCAACACAAGATCCTCATCTCAACAACTCAACAAAACTTCATTGTTAAAAAATGAAGAAAAAAACTTCAAGAAACTCATCAAGAACTCAGTATAGAAAATCATACGAACGAATTCAATTAGGAAACTCATGATAGATGTGAGGGTGAATGAACCCAATTCTATGAAAGCTTGCATACCTCTAAAGAATCAAATTTTTGGCGAAAATCCTTAAAGCTCACAAGAATCTTGAATGCTTGAGCTTTTCTCCCTTTTCTCCTCTTGAACCTCTCTCAAAAACCCTAAGTGTATTTAAGAATGAACAAAATTGATTCCAATCAGTTTAGACCCATAAAAGTTTAACAAAAAAGAGTTAGGCTAGAGGGGTAAGGAAATACCAAAATAATCGTCCTAAAAATCGATGAATTTCCTTAACTTGACAGGTTGTATTCAAACAATTTTATCTCCTTTATCTAAATTCGATGGCATTATAAAGAGGACTTAAGTATCTTTCATTTTATACCTTATGGGTCTCGTATCTCATACTTTACTGAAATTTATGATCGTTCGAAATTGACTCAAAACTCACATTGAAGACTAACTTCCCCAGTTCTCAGTTTAGCTATTTTAAATTAGCTCTTTCTAAGAAATAGTGTACATTAACTACTCCTAATATGCATTATGAATTGTTAGAATTATCAAACCATCGATATGAAGTAATATTTACCATAACTTGATATTCTTGAACTCTAAATCTTTAAATCAACTAGAGTTCTAATGAATAACTCAGCCATACTCCACAGTCCCTTAGGATCCATGCAAAAAAATTGACCCAATCATAAATCACCTTTTGGACCTTATGGAATTGTCAAAACTTGAATCCAAACTCATTAATCCAGAGTATTAACATTGGTCAAACTTCTCATTTACAAACTTTCATAAAATAAAATTTCTTCTTTGAAACGCACCCGATCACCTCAAAAATTATATCACCCATCCATTGAATTCATAAACAATATAATATAGCCACAAAAAGGATCGAATTGAAGAAAATTGTTCTATATCACGAAACAATCGTGTGTGTTGTTATATAGAAAATTATGGGGTTAAATTATTGATGTTTTAAATTTTCAGTTTTGATGATAGTTCATAAACATGAGCTCAATTTTAAGTAGGGTGATAATTTTATCCATGCACTTTATGTGATTGATAGGTGAAAAAACCTAGACACCAAAACAAGAATCAGGTTTTCTTTCAATAGCATAAATAAAACATAACAAAATAAATGGTGTTTTATCATGAAAAACCTTCTTGCTTAAGGGAAGAAAAACTACAACCTACACCTCGTAGGATTTCACCAAACATCACTAACTTCAAAGAGTGACTACATATTACAATTCTATAATCAAGGGAACTTACTCTAGTACCTCATCTCAGTAGTTCACTTAAATTGTTAACAATTCACTATAATCAGTAACTTTACCTTATTTCTTGTTATAAAACCTTACAAACTCACTGTCACATTTAGAACAATTATCACTAGACAATTATTCAAAGTTTAAATAACATAAACTAAGTCTTAGAAAGAAAACCTAACTCTAGTTCTTCTTTGTTATGTCGTCTTGCTCTCTTTCAGTGTTGTCACTTGCTCTTGCTGCAAAATTCTCTCGATTTGTGGATTGAAAAAGTCTTGATTTTCATGTTTTAATTGCCCTTTTATAGAAGTTTATGAAACTCTATTCAAGTCCTAAGAAAGAAATTCTCCACTTTGTTTTGAATTATTTCCTTATGAGAATTCCTCTTCCTTTTATAAGTGTTTTTATTCCTTCTTGTTTTTGCTTTACTCTGTTCACTAATTCCCATTTGTGAACTTGGTTAATTTAATCTACTTCACATTTTCATTATCAAAACATGGTCTGAGAGTTGTCATGTTATCAATAGGTCTAATATGGTAATGAATATAGGCTCAACTCAATGAAGTCTGTAATGGATATAGTAACCGAAAAAAAAATAATCATCAGAAATTCATTAATTGAAGGAGTTAATACCTCAGATGGTCACTCAACTATGTACTTTTCTCTCAGAAAGTCACTCAAGTTTCAATTTTAATTCAAAAGCCACTCAACTATACACTTTTCTCTCAGAAAGCCACTGAATTTTGAATTTTAACTCAAAAGTCACTCAATTATGCAGTCTTCTATCAAAAAGTCACTCAATTTATTTAATTAAAATTTGTTGACATTAATTATTTATATAACAAATCAAAATTTTAAAAAAATAAAAAATACCATTTAATAACCCATTCTACTTGACCCGACCCACTAAAAATATAATATTGATCCATTTTATAACTATTTCTCCTCTTCATGTGCGTTTTTTTTCTTTCTAAAAGAGAAAGAAGAAACAACAGTGGAGAACCAGAAAAATAACTTCTCCAGTCTCTATTGTGTATCAGTGTAAGAAAGAGAAAAAGAATGGATTTAAAGCAATGGGGTTCTTCTTTGTTTTATTCCTAGAAGATGAATCCACCATTATCACAAAAAACAAGCAAAAAAACAATCTTTGTTTGCTAAAATCGATCAACACTCTGTTTGGAGCACAATTTATAAACTCAATTTTGTGTTTTTCTCATCCTTCATTACTTTTATCCTCTTTACAATCTCAACTTTTAAACCATCTTCAAGATTCAAACCTCAAAATTCAAAATCTCCATCATTTGAACAATATGCATTTCAAGGAATGGGTACTCTGTCCGGAAAAGGAACAAGATTCATGAGTGATTTAATTGTAGCTTATGTAATTGAATCTTTAACTGTTCAAACTGAAATTGGTCACAAAACTCATTTACAGGTCCAAAATCAGCTCAAAATTCGACATTTTATTCATTTTCTCAAAAAGATCCATTCTTTTTTAAAACACTATTGTTGAAGAAAACACTTTGTTTTTGAAACTCATCAATGGCTATGAATACAATTCTACCATTTTGACTCGATCCATAATCAAGTGAATGCAAGTAAAGAACCCATCTGGGGTCGCAAAAAATTGAGCAATTTCATTGATGAAGACGACAACAGTATTGAGTCAATTCAATTGAGTTATTGGGTTTTACGCTGATGAACTTGACCTGGAAAATTCATTATCCGGGTTTATGGATCATGTTCCAATGAATTGAAGAAGAGGGGCTTGTCATCAAAAATTATTTGGTTGAATCAGAAGAAAATTCAAGCGTATAAGAAGAGGGGCTTGTTATCAAATATTATTTGGTCGAATCAAAAGAAAATTCAAGCATATAATATTGGAGAAATTCCAATGTTAATGAATTTACTAAGAGATGAAGAAGAAACATCAATGGAGAACTAGCAAAAAAACTAAGGAGAAAGAGTCATAAAATGGGTCATATTTTTAGTGGATCGGGTTAAGTAAAGAGGGTCATTAAATGAATTAAATGACATTTTTATTTTTTAAAATTTTAAGTTGTTATATAAATAATTAAGATCAACAAATTTTAATTAAAAATAATTAAATAAATTGAGTGACATTCTGAGAGAAGAGTGGATAGTTGAGTAACTTTTGAGTAAAAATTCAAAGTGAAGTGACTTTCTGAGAGAAAAATGCATAATTGAGTGGCTTTTGAGTATAAATTGAAAGTTGAGTGACTTTCGGTATTAACTCTTAGTTGAAGCTAGATCTACTCTCTAGCCCCCATATATATATATACACTAATTTATGCGCATGTACGTTGCACATGTACCCATCTAAATTGATATAAAAATTTTTTTAATTGTATTAAAAATAGTTTTATAATTCAATTACATGAATATAGTTCATTTCTAAACAAAAAATAGTGCAAATATTTGAAATCTACTCTTGGATGATAAATACTTAGTTCTTTAAAATACTATAATTATAAACACAAATTAATATATGTATATCCCTATCTCATATGTTAATTACCTGCAAAACAAAGTTTAGTGAAAATAAGTTGAAAGATGAAAAACAAAAAGAATTTGATAGGCACTTCTTAAGATTTAATTAAAATGAATACTACAATTAATAATCAATATTTTTTTAATTCTTAAGGGATCATATATTATTTTTTTCAAAAATAAGCTTAGAATGTAGTAACATAGAATCAACGGAGTGACAACTTAAAATATGAAACGATATCAAAAATTGAAACATTAAACCTGTCTTTCACAAAATGAGACAAATATTTATATGATGATAAACATTTATATCAATATTTATTTCGTGAATTAAAGAAATTATTAATAATTTAATTATATGTTACTTTCTCCATTTGAAATTATTCATTTTTGTTTCAATCTTGTACCCCCTTAAAAAAATTAATACAAAATATACATTTATATATTCTATCTTACACACCCCTTACTAAGAAATAAACATATATAAGTAATTAATAAAATCATAAGAACATATTAAATAACTTTTATTATTAATTAATATAGGATAATAATTTAATCATTGAAAAATCGAGTAAATTATAATTATTTTTATTTTACAAATTACATCACAAGTATATTGGTAAAGAGTTGTGATCTTATATTTTAATGCATGACCCTTTATTTTAATTTAAGAAGGAAATTATGTACTAAAAATCATATCCTTCCTAAAGATCATTCACATTTTTTCTTCTAAAGAAAGGTAACAATAATGCGTTGTTCATCTCTAAAGAAGTGGATCCCCCAACTCTTAACTTGTTCGTTCCTTATATCACATCATGTTGTTTCCTTCAATATTTTTCATATTTATAGATGAAAAATGTAGGGATAATTCAGAAATTATAAGAGAATGTGTATAGACAAAATTTACATAAGTGCAAATCATTTAGGTGAGAATATTAACATTTTTTCTTGGATGAGTAAATTTTTGCTAATACATTAATTATATTAAAGTGCTTGTAAATTTCAAAATAACCTTGGAAATTCGTAAAAGATGTTTTTTTTTTGTGTGTGAATTGAAACATTAATGATTGTGTATAATTTAGTTTCCAAGCATAAGTTATTAAAGGAAAAGTGTTAATTTAGTGAATGAAAAATGGACATTTAATTTTTTTAGAAATATTTAATATTTAATTAGTTAAATTTTTTATAAATAAGAATAATAGTTTAGTGTAAGGGGAAGATAGAAATCCAGCTCTACACTTTGGTTTTTCTACTTTTAATATAATACGATTAATACGATATGATATTGAATAATGATTAAATTTTAATTTACATATAGATGGGCGATAAGTACTATTAAATTAGATATTTTAATTAGAAATTGATCTAAGAAAGTGCAAGAGTTATTAACATCGTTATTAAAGTGATACAGTTTAATATTTGAAAGTAAACAGTTAAATATTATATAACATTTTAATTTATAATGGGGGCAAAATTGTAACTCAACTTTTATTTTATTATTTGTTGTCACTTATAATAATACTAGTTTTTTGACACGTGTGTTGCACGTGATTACCAAATTCAAAAATACATGATATAGTAAATACTATTGCTTATTTAAGCGAAGGTTTCAATAATAAGTTTAGAAAAAAATAATATTACAGATTCTTTTGTGAATGTTCAACTTTGATCGTCATATATTTTCTTATTCATGCAACCCTATGAAGATGATTAGTGAAAAAAATTATTAGTTAAATACAATAATGTAAATATTTATTTCAATTTGATGAGGTTAAATTATGTAATTAATCGTATCTCACTAATATTATCTTATACACAATATTTGGTTTGTATTTTTATTGTCATCTAACGAGATGTTTAGATGTCATATGAACATTGTAAAGCAAACAACTACATTTTATATCTTCAGATATTTTCACATTTGTTGTGAGCTATTTTTATTTTTTTAAAAAAAATTGGAACATTTTAAAATAATTTTTTTGAAGTTAGAAGATCTTGTTAACTTGATATTACATTTGTGACATAAATACTTAAGTTAAATGCAAATACCTACCCAAATATAAATATTTATTTGCATTAATAAAAATATTTATCTTATATAATTATACAAGTCATATGAACTTTTCTTCATCTAAAATACTGAAATATTAAGAAATAGTAAATAAGTAAAATAAAAAGGTAATCTTATATCTTATATTTATATCAAAGAGAACGTTGGGCCCGCCTATGTGGCGCCACCACAAACCAAGATTCTATTTTAACTTATTTATTTTCGAAATAGTCTTCCCTTTCATGAAAAGTTGTGACTATCAAAGTAGTGTCATGGACTACGCATGATTTTAAATAAGGTATTTTCCAAGACATCATTTTATCCAAATTATTGGAGCAACATACATTATTTCATTGAACTCTAAGATATGTGTTCTTATATTTTAATTAAATTATCAACTGCACAACTAATTATATAAGATGTATAATATTTAGATTCTGTTTGTAGAGGTCTTGAATAGGAGAAAAACCCTTGAAATTAATGAATAAAATGTTTGTACTACTTTTTGAAAATCCAAATATATATAATGAAACAATCGCATATCTTTTCTAAACACTTTGGTGATGAACAACTACAGTAAAATGAAAAATTAATAACAAAATTCATAAACGTTTTCATTTATTCTTTGAATAAAATATTCTTGATAATTTATCATCGGGTATTGTCAAATGTTCAAAAGTAGATCATTGACGTAGTTCACCACTACGCGAAGCGCGGTCAATTTACCTAATGTTTATATAATAATAAGTATTTTGGAGCAAACTTTATGATATTCTAAATCACACAAGTAGCATTGATAAATAAAGTCATTCTTTTGTCTTGAGCATCAAAAACAAATCGTAACAATTCTCTAAATTTTAAAAAAGATATTCAGAAGCACATAACTACATCACAAGAGATTGTTAAAAAACATAATTTAGACTACACCATGTTCACTTCATATATTGGAACATTAATACAATGTATATATTAGAAAAAAATATCTTGAGCAATAAAATAAATCGTAACGATTCTCTAATTTTTGGAAAAGATGCTCAAAAGCACATATGTACATCACAAGAGAAATTGTTAACAAAAAAATTAATTTAGACTACACCATGTCAACTTCATTTTTTGGAACATTACATACTAATGTATATATTAAGCAAAAAGTTATTATTATATCATTAAAATTATTGTCCTTAAGTACTCGAGGTTATGGAATATACCCTCTTAGGATAAAATGACTTACTTCATCTGAATAGTGGTACCTCATATTCCTCTAAACTACGAACAAACTCAAAGATAATAAATCACAAAAAAAATGCAAGAAGAAGACGAGTAGAAGATTAAAAAAATTGTGGTTGAAAAATGAGAGGAAGCTCCTTTATTTATAGTCAACAAAGGATAGTATGAACAAATGTTTTTTATGTCGTATCTAAAAAGTCATGACCTTTTCGAGAAGTCACAACCCTTTGGAAAAGTCACAACAATTGAAAAAGTCACAACTCATCGAAAAATCACAACCCTTCGAAAAAAGTCACAACTTATTGTAAAGTCACAACTCATTGAAAAAATCACAACTTACGTTAGAAATATATTAGTAATTTAACATACAAGTTAGGATTTCATACTTTTAAAGTAATACAGATAGATAGATAGATGAATATATGTAGATATAGACTAGTTCTCAAATACGTGTATTCTATATTAATTAGCATAAATTTCTTTTTCTTAAAAGAAACAGAAGTCATGTAATTAATATAAAATAAATCTAAAGATTGAAGATGCAAACAATGAACAACAAAGAGTAAAAGAGAACAAAAATTATTAAAAGCAGAACAGAGGTCTACACAACTTAAAAGGAAAGTTAATTGAAAAAAACTAATATTAAAATATACATTTATCCAGAGAGTGTTGATCATACATCAAATTTTGAGCATTTTAAAGAACAAAGAATTATAATAAATTTACAAAGGACCAAAGGCTAAAGCTATTGGTTTTGTAGAAGGTAAAAGGATATGAAAAGTTTTTTAACATATGGAAGCTAAAAAGAAGTAAAAACAAAAGAAATTTGTAATGTCATAATTAAAGAATTAAAGTACAACTCTTGAAATTCAAATTATCTTATTATGTAATTAAAATATTATTATTTAATTAGACATTTAATCATTTTAATTAAGTGGAATAGCAAAACGGTAATCCAACTTTGATGTTAGAATAAGTGGAACGAGAGAATGATAATCCAATTTTGAAATTAGAAGCTTCCCACTTTGAGTAATATATGATATGATATGATGGCAAGTATATTACTAGGGTTATTTTATAACATGTGTGATAGTTGTCCTTGTCCCCTTGATTCTCCTTATCATAAAAGGGTATGTAATAGAGAGGAAGACATGTATGATCCTTTCATTAGTTTGTAGTACGGCTAAAACA
Organism: Solanum pennellii; assembly: GCF_001406875.1. NCBI lineage: Eukaryota > Viridiplantae > Streptophyta > Magnoliopsida > Solanales > Solanaceae > Solanum > Solanum pennellii. Next base: position 14,419,545 of record NC_028639.1, read on the forward strand.
GGTAATTAAGGAATCATCCTTGCTCATTAATCTAAGCAAAATTTTGCGTCCTAATATCATGTTTGATCTTTGATTTTATTATCTTACAAATATTTTTAATAACTCTATATTCTTATAATTATAATAACAGACTTCAATTTAATTCTATAAGCTAAGTAGGGTCTAGAATTAGTAGGATGTACGAAGATCTTTTATTACTTATTTTTAAGTGATAGAAATACAATTTCCAATAATCCTCGGCTCAAATGATCAAGCACCTAATGCAGGATTATAAGAAAAGACCAACAAAGTAGCAAGATACAAAACAGATAAAACAATAGATATGTGTATATTAATAAGCATCGAAGAATAAAAAATTATGTGATAACCAAATTGTACTAATGAAAGGAAAAGAGGGGATGACAGGCAAGCCCACGCCCTCTCCCGCAAAGAATGCGACAACACTCACATATCTTTATGTCCGACCTTCATACTGTCCCATTTAAAATCATATCTATAAGAAAAAATTGTGTCATAACTTGTCAAATCACCTATATAGTTGTTTACATGAAGTCATTAACAATTGTACACATAATGGATATGATATAATAATAGGACAATGTTTTTCAATTTACGTGTCTGATTGATCAAAATGTATTGAAAAATATTTTTTTCAAGAAAAATATTAAATAAATGAAGCTTGCAACTGTACTTGTGGGAGTTGGAGAACATAGGAGTAACTTTTTCCAAAAAGATATGTTTTCTCTATTGTAGCTATGCATTTTTAGAATATACTAGCTACATTGGGGAGTTGTCGTGATTAATTTTTTGGTCAAAATGGTCGGGTAGATCCTTATGCTTGTATCAATTTGTATTCTGAACCCTTCTACTTACCCTTTCGTCATTTGGATCCTTAAACTCAATAAAACACAATTTAACAAATTACTCTGACCATTTACCAATATTATGTGTCTTTAAATGACTGAATTGGCAAAAGTGTGACTTCACGCACCTTAAGGCGAGTGAATAACTTTTTCAGGTTAATTTTTTTTAAAAACTCAAATGGTCGTATGGCCTATTATATTAAAAATCAAAATAAATGCAAAATATTTTCTTCAACATCTTGCCATGGCCCAGCTAAAAAGAAAATGAAGAGTCAGCACGTAAAACAAAACAATAGACATAATCTTAAAAAAAGGAAAGAAAAAGAAGTGAAATTAACATCTGAGCACATCGACATCTTGCCATGGCCGATCATCAAAGAAATATTTTTAAAAAAGTAATAATTAAAAAGTCATTTCTTCTTCCCCAAAGCTTAATTCATCAAAACGGAAGGAAATGTTTAATATGCCTGTCTCAAATTTCAGTCACTAGCTCAGCTTCCTGAAAATCCTTTGTTGTAAAATTTTGCTCTTTAATGGTGTTGTCAGGGAGAGACTTGAAGGATTTGACACTTAGAGAAGGAGAATCCTGTATTTTGCTTGAGGTCCATATCGCAACAAGCGCAAATAACTTAAAATTGCTTTCTCTCAGAGGATGTAAGAGTCAGCTCGTAGCATCCTCGGTCCCTTCTCCGGTAAGAGATGGATAGAATCGGTTGGCAAAAAGTGACAATGCTGAGTATTTGACGATCGGAGAAACATGAAGATCCTGAGCTGATTGAATGAGGGATTCTAAAAGTCGAGCTCACAAACAAGAGTAAACCTCCTTCTCCATTCTCGATCCCTCTCTCTGCATAGAACCTGTTGGCCGAAATGCTTAAGAGAACCAAATGTTAAAGAAAGTCAAAGCAAAAAAAATTATTTGTCCAGGTTATGTGGAACCCACTGCAAACGAAATCAGCACAAGAACAATCGATTGATTTGGAATCAAAAAGAAAATGAGTATGATTATCAAATTTGTATAGCGGATTTTTCTCACTGGCTAGTGGAGAGGAGAATGGAGTGGATGAGGGTGTGTTCATGACGGTGAAGAGGTTTTTCGGTCAGATGTAGTGGTGCGGTGACCAAGATTTTTTTTATGTGGAGGTTGGAGGAGGAAAGAAAATAGTATTGGTGTGCAGAGGAGATGAAGATAAGCAAGGAGAAAATATATGTCATGCCCTCAGTCTACACCCTGGACGTGGCTGGCACACAATGACCATTGTTGGTTTTGTGCGAACTCTTGACCTTATTTACTTAACCCAACGGAAGACTTAAACACAAGAGATAACTCAAGAAATAACATTAAAATAGTACTTAGCCGAAATGGCTATCCAATGTATTTACAAGTGAAATGAAAGACCAAATAAAACTAACATTGTCTGTCTATGAAGCATCTAAACTAAACAGAGATGTTGGGACAGCACCCCTAATCATCCTTACAACTAAATACTAAAGCAAATAACTAAAAGCTAAATATGCCCTCCGGGATGAAAGGAGGCTCACCAACTGACTCTGAGCTGCTCACTGGATCAATTGTACACCAGATGTTGATCCTAATTACCTGCGTGTGCATCATGATATGATGTAGGCTAACTGACAGCAGTACATTGAGTGTACGAGTATGCGAGTTGAAATACTAAATAATACTTAAGCTTGAGCAGTAGTTAGAAGGAACAGTTACCTTGGCTCTGCTCAACTCATGAATAACGAACTCATTTCAATATAAAGCAAATTTAAAAGAAAATGCACTATAAAGAAAAGTTGTCTGAAACATGTTGTAAATTCTGAATGTATACAAGATACAATAAACTTTAGTATGTATGTAAAAATACAAGTAAATTGATGTATATATGAATACAACCATCACTTAAGAGTTATAGTGATGATACAACGGTTTATCTCACGTTGTCAGCTCATCTTATACCCGGTCAAAGGTATAAGACCTGAACTGCCTAATGGATCCACTAGTCTACTGTGAAAAGAATTCATCTAAAAAGTATGAACATTTTCTACCCATGGTGGCTACATGGTTTATGGGGGTTATGAGTTGTCTGAACTCTCCCTCATATCGGTGCTCAATACTATTCCCAAAAATATGTGACTTTATGTTTTAAAAAAATATGTTGATTTTGTGGTTTTGAGATTAGTTCTCAAAATACTTAGTTCAAAGATATCTTGAAAATCATAGTTTCTCTGTTTGCTTCTTCTAGAAAGTTGTAGTTCTATTATGAAAATTAGCCCTAAGGCTCCTTGGAAATCAAAGTTTCCTTACTAGTTTAAATGTTAAAACATTTTAAGTTTCTTTGGAATACTTAGTCCCCATATACCTTTGAAGAAAAGAATTTAACTTAACTCTTTACTTAGCTTGAAACTTAAGTCTTAAAACAAAGTCAAAATGTTTAAATAAGACTCTTGAAAACCTTTAAGAATTTTACTTTGACTTACTTCTTAGCTTTAGACTTGACTCCTTAACTTCTTTGACTTTGATCTTAAATTTACTTGAATTGGATTATGGGTGTAAGGTTCATGATCTCATGTTTATGGATGATTTCATGATGTTTAGATATACCTTAGAGTATTGGAATCAACTAAGAAATGTGGTTACGTCACTTAGGAACTAGTGCTAAAAGAGTGAGAAAGAATGGGGTCTCCAGTAAACTTGACGCTCCAAGAGGCGCGGGGCGCTGAAGCCTGACGAATAGAGACTATCGGCCACGCGCCAGAGCCTGTCAGACAGAGTCTATCTTGTGGGACTCTGGCTGGTGCGGCACTCCAGGGCCTGACAGACGGGCGTTCCGACTTTTCTTCTATGTTTTTCATCTCTAAACCCTTTAAACTTCCATGAATTTTTTCTCAAACACTTAGGATCATTAATACCCTCAACACCCAATAGATTCGACTCGAAAAATCAAATAAACTAAAGGCATGGTACAATTCAACCAACAAGAATTCAACCATTTTTCTTCAAAAACTTCATTTTTCCTCAATCAATCTACTCATGACTCTTTGAATTACACAAGTTGGTGTGTGAGTGAACTAACCTAACAGATAAATATCTCACATACCTCAATAGGGATCACCCCCGACGAATTCCACAAGAATCCTTGGCGTTTCTAGGCGAAATCTTGATCTTCCTCCCTTCTTCTTCTTCTCTTCTCTTTTCTCCCAAGCCCTAAGCGTGAATAACTTTTTTAAAACTGACTTAAGGCTTATTTTTATTTCTAATAGACCTTTAAAACGAATTAGGAAATAGTTAGGTGAAAAGACTAATTTACCCTTACAAAAATCCGGATTGGAACTTTGTCAATCCAACAGCCCAAATTTCGAAAGGCATATCTCCCTCATCCTACATCAGAATCGAGCAAAAAAGGCGACGTTGGAAAGATCTTCCCAAGGGCTTTACAACTATACGAATAAGTGACTCTAACTCATCCTGAGCTAGAAGTAATGGCCGTTTGAAAATGACCAAAACTCACTTTTTAAACTTAGGAAATTTTCCAAATTTTTCCATTTCTTTCCAAAAGTGTATATTTTTTTCTTCTTAGCTTATTCCTAGCTATTTAGAGTTACGAGATGTTACAGTATATGTGATTTCACCGACAAAAATGGCGACGTCGGCGGCAATTGCTTTCTCTGGTTGATTTTGGTCGTGAAAATTTTGAATTAATGGAATTTCACTTTTAAAAATGCCAAAAATAAATTAAGATGTTATTATTTTACATTTTATTAAATAATTTTAGTTATTAATTTTAAAAAATAGTTACGAAATAATTATGATGTGACATTAATATATCTGACGTGAATATGACATGTCAATTATATAATTGAAAATGAGCTACACACATGGTTGGAGGGGCTTAAAAGTCTCATTTTAATTGAGTTTAAGAGTCCAGATGACAAACTGATAAAGTAGAAGGGTTCAGAATACAAACTGATACATGTATAAGGGTCTACCAAACCATTTCGCCTAATTTTTTTAATATAAATGATCAACTTAATATTTTGATATTTTAATATCTATGATGTTAAATATGTTTTTAGTTAAATTGAATTAGATCGACTTAAAATCTTAATTGATAGCTTAGACCGGAAGGCATTACAGTACTAATTAATTGATAGCTAGCTTAGACTTAGGACCCGTTTGGTAGGAGGTATTAATCAAAAGAATCCATGGATTAAAATTTAGTCCAACAAAAACATTGTTTTGTTACTTTATTTAACCTAATCCATGGATTAATTATACCTCATAGAAGGTCTTATTTTATCCCTAGGAAAGGGAGGGATAGGTAATCCAAGGTTTGTTAAACCTTGGATAAGATCCCTAAATTACTAAACTAACCCTTTATTCTTTTTTTAAAAAATTTCTTTTGTAATTTAATTTCCTTTTTATTTATATTAGAGTGGTTATAAATGTTCTTTTTTAATTCTCCAAATTTGTTTGGTGTAATTTAATGATTTTACTAATATTTTTTTCTCCATTTTTTCTTGATTTTTTTTATATTCAAGATAATTTGTCAATTACCCACTTGAACTATTGTTTTAAAAATAAAAATAAGCTTTAGGTATTAACAATTTAAGTAGTCTTAAATCTATGTTAAGTTTAAGATATATACTTAACCCACAAAAAATTAGAAATACATTGTGCCATCACTGATCTTCTTAGTGGTACATCATACCTTAAAATTAATAACAATTTTATATATATGTATTTGATTAACTAATTAAATGGAATAAATAAATCTTTAAAAAAATTATTCGATCCGATAGTAATCTACCTTGACTTAGTTACATGAAATAAACACTCATAATAACACAAGGGTATAATAGAAAAGAATTTTTTTTGTAGAATTATAAATTAAACACAAAATTAAGTGGAAAGTTGTGAACAAAACATTTGACAAAAAATAATCCCTCCACTATATATTAATCCCTACATTACTAATTCATGCATTACTAATCCCTGCACTATAAATGTTTGTACCAAACGACCCCTTAAAATTTCTTTCTTCGTAGCTTAGACCGAAAGGCATTACAGTACTAATTAATTGATAGCTAGCTTAGATTTAAAGTTTCTTTTTTGGTTTCTAATTTATTTGACATCTTTTCATTTTTTAAAAAAAATCAATTTGATTAATTATTAAAGTAAATTTGAATTAAATTGATCAACTTAATATGTTTTAAATTAAAATATATGTATTAAAACTAAAATAAAGTACTCTAAATTAAAATTATTCTTATATCAATATGATGAGATAATACATTTTAAATTAGGGAAAAGGGTCTTAAAAATAATTTAAATTTGATCGAAATTGTTGTAATGATATCAAACTCTATGGAGTACCTTTTACCTCTGCACTATTTAATAGTGTATTTTAAAGTATATACTCACGTGAACACGTTACTATTTATAATAGTGCAATTTTTATGATGTCTACGTGGACACATATATACCTTTAGAATACACTATTAAATAGTGTAGAGAAGTAAGAGGTCATTTCCAAAGTTCGATATTGTAACAATAATTTCGTTCAAAATTTGAATATATTTCATATCTTTTTCCCTTTAAATCATTACTTAAAGTTTTCACTATTTAAATCTGAAAAAAAAAAATAGGGACAAATACTTTACTTCTAAAGCAAAGCAAGAACGACATAGATAAAGCATAAAGGGAAAATATATAATAATCATAGCCTAGACCACAACAAGGAAAGAGATTTACCAATAAGGAGAGGAAAACTCAAATTATTTCTATCATCCAAGTATAAAGAAAGCAAAAACAGAAAGAAAACCATGCCAACAAGCATCATATATAGGGACTTAAAAATTTGTCATAATACGTAAACAAATATGGCTTTTAAATTGATCTCAGTTGGTATATATGTTCATCAATTTCGGATATAAGTAGACACTTAAATTTATACATAGTTGAACAAGTAGACACACACGTCCTACATGACATAATGCACGTATAACATTATATAAAACGCTAATTACTATGTAGAATGCATGTGTTTACTTGTTCTTCGTACAAATTTAAATAACTATATGTGCATACCCAAGTTAAAGAACATAAATATTAGATAAGGCTAATTAAGATTTATGTTTGTACTATTCATTTTGAGATGAACCACTACAGGGTTCATCGTCATCAAGTTGAAGTTCTTTTAAAGGATAATTAGGACCATTTAATTTGTAGTATGGCTAAAACAGGTAATTAAAGAATCATCATTTCTCGTTAATCTAAACAAAATGTTGTGTCCTATATCATATTTGATCTTCATTTTATTATGTTATCAATATTTTTAATTACTCTATACTCTTATAGTAATAACATACTTCAATTTAATAAGCTAAGTAGGCTCTAGAATGTGTAGAATGTACGAATATCTTATATCACTTATTTTTTTCATAGAAATACAATTTCCAATTATTCTCGGCTCAAATAATCAAGTACCTGATGCAAAACTGTAAGAAAAGGACACCAAAGCAGCAAGATACAAAACAGATAAAACAATAAATATATATATATATATATTAATACGCTTTAAAGAATAAAAAATTATGTAATAACTAAATTGAAAGGACAGGAGGGGATGAGGGAGCTAGCGCACTCCCCCTCCCACAAAGAATGCGACAATATTCACATATCCTTATGTTGAACCTTCATACCATTCCATCTAAAGTCATATTCATAAGAAGTTAAAATTATGACATGTCTTGTCAAATAGCATATATACTTGTTCACATGAAGACATGAACAATTGTATATATTAGTAGTTACATTTGGGGAGTTATCGTGATTAATTCTTTTTAATAATACAGTGACCTAACTTAATATTTGTAATGTTAATTTAATTTTCTTTTAGTTAAATTAAATAAGATCAACTTAAAATCTTAATTGATAGCTTAGACCGAAAGGCATTACAGTACTTAATTGATAACTATCTTTGATGAAAGTTTCTTTTTTCGTTCTAATTTATATGATGTTTTTTCACTTTTTTTTTATCAATTTGATTAATTATTAGAGTAAAATTGGATTAAATTGATCAACTTAATATTTTTTAAATAAATATTTATGTATTAAAAACTAAAATAAAGTACTCTAAATTAAAATTATTTTTATATCAATATGATCAGATAATACATTTTAAATTAGGGAAAAGGATGTGAAAAAAATAATTTTGATCGAAATTGTCGTTACGATACCAAACTTTATGGAGGACCATTTATCCCTCTACACTATTTAATAGTGTATTTTAAAGCATATATGTACCCAAGTGGACACGTTACTATTTATAATGATGCATTTTTTATGATGTCTACGTAGACACATATATATACCTTTAAAATACGCTATTAAATAGTGCAGAGGAGTAAAAGGTCATTTCCAAAGTTCGATAGTGTTACAACAATTTCGATTAAAATTCAAATATATTTCATATCTTTTTTTCCTTTGAATAATTAGTTAAAGTTTTCACTGTTTAAATCTGAAAAAAACAAACACAAATAGGGACAAATACTTCTATAGCAAAGCAAGAACGACATATATAAATCATAAAGAGCAAATATATAATAATCATAGCCTAGACCACAACCAGGAAACAGATTAACCAATAAGGGGAGGAAAACTCAAATTATTTACATCATCCAAATATAAAGAAAGCAAAAACAGAAAGAAAACCATGGCCAGCAAGCATAATATATAGGGGACTTTATAAAATTGTCGTAATACATATATAAATATGACTTTTAATTTGACCTCAGTTGATATTTATATTCTTCAACTTTGGGTATGTATAAGTAGACACTTAAACTTATATATAGTTGAACAAGTAGACAGATGCATTCTACATGACATAATACAGTAGGATGCCATATAGGACGTTAATTTTCACGTAGAATGCATGAGTTTTCTTGTTCTATGTACAACTTTAAGTATCTATTTGTGCATACCTAAAGCTGAAGAACGTGAATATCAGATAAGGCTAATTAAGTTAAAGCACATGCACATTTAGGTTTATTCTATTCATTGAGATGAACCACTACAAGGTTCATCATCATCAAGCTGAAATTCTTTCAAAGGATAATTTGGACCATTCATGAGGTGCATCTTAGTAACTATTTGACGAAGTCCAGCAGTTTCTTCTTTGAGTTGAGCATTTTCTTCAAGTGCTTGGTCATGGATTTTTGAGACGTGATTAAGTTTGTTCAGGAGTAGGTGATTCTCGTTCCGCAGGCAATTTACCTGGAATGAGGCGAATTCAAGATTTAGCCTTTATATATTTATAATTCTTTGTAAATGTGAGAAATGTTAAAACAAGGAGTAGCTTCCAAATATCGAAGGGTATGAATTTTTGACACAAACTAAAAAGTAATGAGTACCATAAATTAAATATTAATTTGTATGGAGAAATCAACTTAATATATATAAATAATTTATTCGAAAGCTAGTATTCTTTTCATTTTTATGATTCAAAATTTGGAATACATCTCTATACATTTGTCACTAACCTGTGCCCATAGTTCGTTCAAGTGCTTTTGCTTGCGCATGCGTGATCGCCTTGCGGACTCTCGATTAGATATCATTCTTCTTTTTTTCCTTTCATTTATTAGCTCATCAATTTCATCACACGTTGAATTGTTAGTGTTGAAATAAGTTGATTGTGAATTGAGTTGTTGAACTGGAGGACCAATTTGAAGGTGATATAAGGGACTAGGGATTCTATTAATGGATTGATCATGAAACGTTGGTGTGTAATTATATTGAGGAGGATTATAATATAATTCTGTGACATTAGTGGATTGCATGACTTAAAAGTATTATTTGAGTTTGCAGGGACAATGTGTAGTGAATTATAGGTGTAATTAGTGTGTGAGACAAAAGTTATTTGTACTTGAAAGGTGAATGGAAAAGTTATAGTAGGAAGGAGGCATTTTATAGGCTGGGAAAAAGGGTAGATGGCCCCATTTTTATGTTGAACATGTGCATGTAGGACTAAGTGTCCGTTTTGATTGACTTATTTTAGGTGTTTTTAAGCTAAAATAGTTTTTAAGCAGATTTGAAGTATTTGGGTAAAGTTAGAGCCTGTTTGGCTCAGCTTAAAAGCTGGTCAAACTGACTTAAAAGCTGATTTTTGACTTATTCAGCTGTTTGGCAAGACTCAAAATAACTTATTTTAAGTTAAAAAAAACTTATTTTAAGCCAAAAGTTAAAAGCTGGGGTAGGGGTGCTTTATTTTTTTTAGCTTATAAGCTGTTTTAAGTTGACCATATTTTTATCTTTTTGCCCTTAATATTTTTATACAATATCCAAATTACCCACATAACCCTAACATCTCTTTCTTCCATTTCTCCCTTTTCACGTTTGGCATAGCAACTTCAGCACTTTTATCCAAACACATAACTGCTTATTTTAAAAATAAGTTTCAGCACTTTCAAAAGTACTTTTTTAAAGCTGCTTTTATTAAGCCCATCCAAACGGGCCCTTAAAACGTGTTTATAAGCACTTATGTTAAAGTCAAAATAGCAAAAATAAGTCAAAAGTCATAAGTTAAAAATCGTAACTTATACCTTTTGACATATAAGTCATAAACCAAAAGTCAATCCAAATAGGCCATAAGAGCCCTTCCGAATTGGCTTAAAAGTTCATCAAATTTACTTTTAAGTCAATTTTTGACGTCTAAAGTATTTGACAAATATGAAACATAACTTAAAATAAGTCAAAAATGACTTAAAATAAGTTACAAAGTGTTGGCAAAGTAAAAAATGACTTAAAATAAGTCAAAAATCGAAATACCTCGATTTTTTTAGAACAGATCCGAGTAAAATAGCAATGATTCGAATAACTTAAAATAAGTCAGAAACCAAAAGTAGGTCTCCCCCTACTCTTTTTTTTATTTAAAAATCATTTCAGTTTGACTTTTTATTTTTAACTTAAAAATTACTTTTTTAAGTCAATCCAAACGGGCTCTCATACATATTGACTACACCTATACAAGTACACTGGTAAAATAACACTTTGAAAACTCAATTAGTAAAATATTCATCAATTTTGAAAAAAAAATGGTGAAATAGACACATCAGAAAATGAAGTTTAAAAGTTGTCAATTTTAGTATAAAAATATTTTAAAATTACTGCAAAATAGTTCCCATCTTCAAATTAGTTTTAATTATCTTATTTAGAAATCAAAAATCAATACGATTATCGACTACCCTCTGTGTTGACGATGGACTGAAGATAAGTACATCATAAATTGATCCATGTCAATTGTTGACAAATATGTTTTCTACTCAACTACTAAATTACTTGTCAATAATCGGCCACTTGGTAAATAAAGGCTAGACTACTTTTTAGGTAAAAAAAAAAGTAATTGATTAATTAATTAAGGCCAAAGTTATTTGTACCCCTTAAAGTTGTCTCATTATTCATTTAGACACCTCAATTTAACCTTTTACCTATTGAACACTTTTACTTATATAAAATTTTTCCTATTAGACATATTTTGATAATCAACAAAAAATGTCAAATGTGTGTGATGCACTTGTCATGACATGGCAAACTAATCAATTAAAAGAAGCCACGTGTCTTAAAAAAAAGCAATCTATCTTTTATGCTCGAAAATAATTATAATTAAAAAAATAAAATCCTAAAGTATGTATGTTTCTGTCTTTGCTCAGACCTGCTCCCCCTTCCACCCCCCCCCTCCCACCCCAACTTCATCTTCTTCCTCTTTTTTTTTTTTTTTAAAAAAAACACTTAAATCACCTAAATTTTTCTACTTCTTTTTATCTAATTAATGTTTTATTTTTAAGCTTAGATTCAATTCATGTTTGAGTTGATTTGGCATAAAGAAAAAGATGATTGGTGGCATTATTTTCTAATGAACAAATTAAAATTTGTAATTGATTGTTTGAAAAGCTAAAAAGAAAAAACGATATTGACGATGATAAATTTGGAGAAAAATGAGGTGGTGTTCGATGGTTGGTAAAAAAGGAGAAAGAAGATGATGGTCTGGAAAAAAAAAGGGAAGAAGATGATCGAAAAAATAAAGGAAAAGAGCACTGTGGATATGGTGACACATATTTAATTAAAAAACAGGGTGGCATAGAGAAGAAGAATGATTGCAGCTCGAGAAAAAATGGAATGAACTTTAATGGTGGGACACTGGTGATTGCGGTTGTGAGAAGGTGGTTCCAATGGTGGTTGAGTCAAAGAAGAAGATGAAGAGATGCTAATTTTATTTTATTTTATTTTTAAAAAAAAGAAAATTATTTTTTTTGGTTAAATGATGCCCTTTCACGCTCTTTTCATGTGTGTATTACACACATGCTGCCATGTCAGCACAAAATGTTTAATAGGTACAAATCTCTTACAATATAAGTGTTCAAAAGGTATACAGGTGAATTGAGGCGTCTAAATGAAATATGTAGACAAGTTTAGGGGGTTGTGTATGACTTAGGCCATTAATTAAACATGAAAATAATCAGTTATATCAAATGAGAGCATCTATCGATTAGATACATGATCTGATGAGTTTGAGAACAAGTAATAATGGTCCTTAAAGTACTATTTTTTGGCTAAAAAGCAATAAGTTATTTATAATAAGGACTTAATTGTCAGGATACATGACTATTCCCTAGTTGTGATACGGTACTTAGAGCTACAAGTGACCCCAAGTTAATTTCATGATTTATCATGATACTAAGATAAACATGAAATAACTAAAAATAACTGAAACTTAGTGAAAACTAAAACTGAATAGTCATACAAGAAATAGACACTCATCTGTTTTGTAACATATATAATTGAATCTACGTTGACTCCTTGAAAGCCTCTACTTAACAAGTTGCTAGGACAAGTCCCTACCTAATTACTTCACCAATCTGAAAACTGAAAGACAGCCTAATTGAAATAGTTAAAGGTAAGGGTCGTCCTCGAAGGATGAGGAATTACCAAATACTTCTGCTATGTTGGCTGAAATTTATATTAATCACGTCTTGAGCTTTAAATGTCTGAGGCCATATTATCAAATGATATATGCAGAAAGTATGCGGTTAATACTTTGAATGTACTAAATATGTAAGCAAAACATGATAAAATTAATACTGAACATGTTGAACTAAACAGATACATCGATGCATTAACCAAGTAAATAACATGAAATTTAATAATGTAACGATCCGAACCGTCATTAATTAGGAGAGATAAAAAATCAAAAAAAAATTTGGGTCACTGTCCCGCCACAGCGGTCCTGCTGCCGCTAGGGCGGAAGCGATAGAGCAAGATAAGCGAGACAGAACGTAAAGTGCGAGAAATGCTATTAATTTTCTCCATCTTCCTATAAATACCTAAACAAGTCGTAAAATACTCTAGAAACCTGAGAAAAAACTGTTCTAATCCTGGGAATGAAGGAGAAGGAGTTTTCTAGTGAGGGGATGGCGAAATCTTGCGGATTCATAGCCAAATTCACCATTGCAAGCCCGCAAAATGAAGTCAAACACTCCGTGCAACTATTTGGCGCCCTGGTATGATAGGTTTTATGAATTGAGTAGTTAAAATTTATGTTCACTGCGTAATATATGTGAATTTATGGTAGGATTTATGTGTAGGCCTTCGTGCACCTAACGATTTAGGATTTAAAACCCTAGAAAGAAGCTTTAGACGATGAATTAGGCTGAATGTGGTTGAATCAGGGTTTGCATGATATGCGCGACGAGGAACACAATGTAGGTGATTATTTTGATTCTATGATTGTGTGATGTATTCTTGTTATTGCTTCATTATGATCATTTATGTATGTGAATGTTGTAACGTTGATTCACACTTGTTGTAATGAGACAAACGAATGATTATATGTCATAAATCACTCTTGATTGTATGACTTGAAAGTATACTTGTGTTTGTGATTGTGGTGTAATGGATCGTATTGCCACGTTCAAGCATAACTAACTTGGATTGGATTGCCATATTTTGGCATAACTAACTTGGATCGAATTGCCACGTTCCGACATAACTATCGGATCGAGTACCACATTTCGGTGCACTAACAGTTTAGGTTTGGGTTATATGAGAGGAACAACTACTTGACATACTTGTGATAAATGTGTATTGTTTAAACATGTGATATTCAATATTGTATATATATTCTACTTCTGTATTTGATGTCATGGTTGTGTTAAATCATATGTGTTGTACTTGGTGGTTGTATGTTGTGATGGTTTATGTTTAATTGTCCTTGTGATTGAGCGAAGTCGTGGGGTATAGTGAAAGGGCAAGGGATTCAAGTGACGAGTAATATCTTGGGTTTTGGGGGTGTTGTAATTATGAAAAGGAAGCAGAGATAGTGTTTGTGAGGAAGTGTGCTTAGGTGGTTTTCACCTTGGGGAAGAGATTGGGGTTAGTGGTAAGGAAACTCGGGATAGCGAGCTATGTTACCATGATTGAGTAGGGTGACACGGAAGTAAGAGTAGGTTGATTGAGAAGGCGGTTAGTAATTACAGAATTTTGGTAAAGGTGGAGAGGTGGTCTAATTCATGATCTTATTACTTAATTTCTTATGTTATGTGGTGGGCGTCGGGTTGGCCGATGCTGCCTATTAGTACTTGTTTTTGTACTGATATTACTCTTGCTTTGTCTTTTTTATATAGTCTGGATGAAGGGTTGGTGACGTTTCTTTAGGTGCAGATGAAAAAAATTCTCCATCATCTTATGTTCTTGCTGCCGCATGGTGGGAGATATGTCTTTTATTTATTTTGTCCCGTTGTACTCTTAGTAGCTTTGTACCTATTTAGACTAGATACATGAGAGTTGTTAATTACTTTGTAAGTTTTAACTCAAGTATGTGTGAAAAAGTTTTGATAAAAGTCTCTTTCTGGATAATTATCATTATTTTCTAATTAATCGCACGTTTAAACTTTTGAGATATGAGGGTTCTCCTACTTAGGTGTTAGAGTGGGTGCCCGCACGACCCGGTGGGTTGGATTGTGATAAATTAGTATCAAAGCCTGGGTTACCGATCTCCTCGTACAAGAGAAAAATGTGTGCTAGACTCTTTTAGATTTATGCATTGACGTCCACATCTAATATTTAAGAGGCTAGAAGCATTCTAGGAAGTGTTCCATTTCGTCTCTCCTTTCGTGCGAAGTGTTGCTTGTGGTATGAGTTGAGTCCAATCGATAGTTCCTGATTCCAATTGGTATCTCAACCGGGTAAGTTGAACATCGTGATCACGACGGAGGGACAACAAGCAAGGTAAATTGGATCTGGAAGGGTCCAATTTTTATCAAGCCTTAGGGGCTGAAAGAGGGCATGGATCACCAGCAATGGTCATTTATGGAATGAGCTAACTAATCAATTGAACTTGTTCGTACATTGTGTCTTGTGAACTGTGAATGTGTGCCTTTTGTTGAGTAAATTACTTGTGAATGTAATGTTGAACTTGTCAAATGTGATGATGTGATTACGTGTATTATAATTGTGCATCTAAAACCTTGATGTGTAAAATGTGTTGGCTAATTGCTTAAATTACATGCGTCGTAACCATTAACTAGTCGTGTTGTTTGGGTGTATCCCGGGAATGCATGGATTAGGGTGCTAGTTAAAATAATAAAAAAATTATTCGAGTATCGCACGATTAACTGGAGGGTGGCCCGCGATTAGGGGTGTGAATTTGGTTTTACACATTAAGAAAATAAACTAAATCATAATGAAAGTAACTATATATATATATA
>NC_028639.1:14435378-14442623 GCF_001406875.1 Solanum pennellii
ATATATATATATATATATGTATGTATGTATGCATATATGTATGTATGTATGTATGTATGTACATATGTATGTATGTATAATTTGATTTTCATTTTTCTAAATCCGAAATCAAACAAAGTAAATTATGGATGCAAAACCAAACTAAGAATTCAAAAAAGTAAATCCAAATTAGAATTTGGTTTGATTTTGTTTGATTTTTCAATTTAATCCAAATAGTTCACACCCCTACCCGTGATACTCCTAGTAAGAGAATGTATTCAAAATGTGCTAGGTAGGTTGGGAACCTTCAGGGAATTTTAGAAGGTGAAAAGAACCCAAAAATTAGTGGCTTGGGTTCTGATTTTGTTTATGTCGTTGGGGAGGGATTATTCCCGCTAGAGCGGGACTACTCCTACCAAAGCGGGACAATGCGAGAAAGAATCTCAGCCCAGCATCCTATTTTCCCCTAAATAATTTTCCAACCCCAAATAGAAGCCTAAAAATCCTTGGAGTCTTTTTTCAGTGATCAGCAACAACAATAACAGATTATAAAAACTTCAAGATTAATAATGCATCAAACAGCAAAAACAAGAATCCATGTGCTACAAAAACTTAGGAAATCAAAAGGTGAAAACAAGAGTGTCTTAAAATCTACAAGTAAAAGGGGGGGGGGTGCAAAATGGCTGCCTAGTCAAGTACCGTCAGACTAGGTGGTGTCCATGTCGTAGTTGATGTCTTTGGGGAGTATCACACCAACCTAGGCCTCATTCAGTATGAGGAACTCGGCATAGTCCTCTGGCTCGAGCCAGGGAATCTCCCTTTCAGGGGAAACACAAGAAAAGATGACCTTAATAATTGTCTTTCACACACTGGCCATCAGTCCGTTCCTCGTTAAGCTCTTCCTCCTCTCCTGAAAAAATAGGTGGTGGAGAATCTCAACCTCCAAAGCGGTACTAGGTGGCACCGGAGTGAAGTTAGCATAGGTGCTCCCCAAACTCTTTCGGATCGCCTCCAGATTCTCCTTGACCCGCGCACCTGAGAGTGGGTCCTCCCCATCTAAACCCGTAGCCACCCTACTGCTTCTAGCCTTATTATTCCTCCTCCTCTTGCTCCTAGAATTAGATGTAAACCTGACCTAAAGGGGGTGGAAAGGGGGATACATAAAAAGTACCTCCTCAACAACAAAAAATGGCACTCCCGCCCGCTGGCATAGGGCAGTGATAAGATTAGGAAGGAAGAATGCCTTCTTGTTGCCTCGGTAGAACATCTTCCAATCGGAGATAATCTACGCCCCCACATTTAGCTGAATGGCGTGTATGGCGCACGCTACCACCAAATCCAAGGTAAAGGTCACGTCGGTACGGTTTTCCCATGGGCAGATCCTCCTAGTAAAGAGGTGTGACCACCTCTTAAAATTTGGTGACCACTCCGTACTGGTGATGCCCTCCGTTGTAGCCCAGTAGACCTGATCCTGCTTGGCAAGCTCGACTAGTGAATCCCTCAGTCACTCTTGATCTATCTCCCATAGCTTGGTCTCAAATTAGTGGTTTGGGACCTACGGTACCTCTAGAACCTCGTTAATAGCAGCAACATTAATGTGGATGTCAACTCCCCGACCCGCACGACAGGGTAAGGGTCCTTCCAGCGGACGATAGGAAGAATAGCATAAAACTCTCTCACCCAAGTAGAGCGTGCATCGAGGGAGACTCTGTCAGTGGGACCCACCCAAGCTCTACCATACGATCATAGAAATTCATATCTTCGTTTACTAGTCGGTGCATCACAAAACCCCTTTCGCAATGAAATTTTATGTTATGAAAGTTGTGATGCCTCTCCCTACTCTCTACATCGGGAAACCCGATGAAGGGTATATTATCTTTGTTATGACTTGACATTTAGATAGCCTACGATAAGTTTAATGTAATTTAGAACAAAATATGATAGTTTGATGAGGCTAAAATAAAAGGAGTGAAAAATTTGGTATGAAAAGCAGGCCACTTCCAAGCGTATCCCGCCACCAGCGGCTATAATTATGTTCTAGCGGAATTATGAAGTCCACCATTCATCTAGGAGGAAAACTAGGCTCAACAACGGTGTCTTTTCGTCGCAAAATCTCCATTTTCGATAGAATTTCAGCAGATCAGAGTTTGTAAACTATTCTAGAACCTAATGTGTAATTATACATTGCCAAAATCAATTATATGCTAAGGAAACCTTCCAACTTTCCCCACCCATTTTTTTTATAGATTCACTCGTGCTTTTACAAAATTCTTACGCTCAGGACGTTGAGAAGATGTTGGGGACCTATGGGAAGTGCCCATGCTACATTTATTATAACAAAATAGCAACCTAGTTCAAATACAAAAACGACTATCCAAAATTGTCTAATTTTGATTAATTAATCAACATGCAATCTTGTTAATCAAATAAGGCAGTAAAAAGTAAAGGGAAAACGAAATTTACCTTAATCCAGACGATCAAAGTGAAGTGAGGAGATTATTTGAAGGTTTGGGGGAGAGTTTGGGGAGAAATAAGAAATGATCTTCTTTTCCCCGTTTTCTGCCTCCAACATCTTAATGTGGCGGATGATCCCTTGCCCCAGCGCCCTGCTTTAGTGGAGGGTTGTCGCCTTGGTCGAGTTAGACAGTGAAACTTGGGCGTGTTCCTTCATTGTAAGTTGTATCATTTTATTTTCTCTCTCTCCTAGTCTGCCAACTAGTTGAAAAATCACCATTTTGTTATTTATTCCATAATGGCCCAATTCGTTAGTTGGGAAGTACATCGGAAATTTGAACTTGTGGATATCAGTGCGCTAGTCGTTCGGAGATGAACGAGAGGTACATTGGTATCTCACTAAAAAAACCCAAATTGCCAATAGATTTTACTAACAACTAAATTTAGTTAGTATTTTACCAACAAATTCTTAACATATTTCTAACTGACTTATATTTTAAAACTTAAAACGAAATTCTAAAAGATTATTAATAGAAATCTTACTAATTAAGTATTTTAGTTGGTAAATACCACAGGAAAAAATGGTGTCAAATTTAGCATTCTATCAATGGATTACCAACTGAAATATTACTAACGTACACCTTTTGTTGGTAATATTACCAACGAAGTATATATCGGTTGGTAAATATGATCAAAATTATTTATATAATTTAATAACATATTACCAATCAATTACTAACCAAATATTTACCAACAACTAGTATGTCTTGCTAAACTTACCAATCAAATATAAATATGTTAGTAAATTAGTAACAAAATGTAATTTGTTGGTAAACTTGCCAACAATATCCAATTAGTTGGAAATTTTCCCGAAGAATAAAGATTATATTGTACTTAGTAAATTACTAACATCATTAAAATAGTCAGTAATATAACAACCGATCATTAATTCATTGGTAAAATTTACCAACATATTAATTATTAGTTGGTAATATTACATATGAATGTTTAGTTGAATAGTAACTTTTACAAAATATGATAAAATTTATTGGTAAATTATTAATTACTAACTTATATTTGAATAGTTGAAGTTAAATGTTTTGGTAAATTAGCATCTAGTGTTGAGGCTTTCATATTCAGTTTATATCGTTAGGCGTTTGAACTTTTAAATTTTAGTCAAATCTTGTCTTAAATTTTTATAAACGTGCTCAGATTAAAACTATGTCAGTATGATTAGTTTCGAAAGGTCATTTTTTATCTAACAGGTAGGTTGGTTCAAGTTTTGAGGCTTTCATTTTTTTGTTTGTGTTGTTAGGTGTTTTAAATCTTATGTTTTGGCCAAAATATGACTTTGGCCAATATTTTTGTGAACATGCACAGATAAGAATTCTGTCAGCGTAATTAACTTCAAAGGTCATTTGTTATCTAATAGGACGGTTCGTTTGGATATTGAGGCTTTCATTTTTAGTGTGTGCCATTAGGTATTTTAACTTATAAATTTTGGCCAAAATTTTATTTCGGTCAATATATTTGATAAACGTGTTCAGAGTAAAATTTTGTCAGTGCAGTTAGATTTCAAAAGGTCATTTCTTTATGTAATAAGACAGGGGTTTGGTTTTGAGGCTTCCGTTAGTTTGTGCCGTTAGACATTTTAACTTTTAAGTTTTGGCCAAAATTTCACTTTAATGAATATTATTGGTAATCGTGCTCGAATTGAAATTTTGTCATCACATTTAGCCATACAAGTTCAATTTTGATCTCATAGGATGGTTGGTTCGGATTTTGAGACTTTAATTTTCAATTTGTATCGTTAAGCGTTTTAACTTTTATCTTTTGGCTAAAATTTTAATTTGGCCATTTTTTTTTAGAAACATGCTCAAATTTGAATTTCTTTAACGCAATTAGCTCAGAAAGATTGTTTTTCGTCTTATAGGCAGGTTGGTTTGGATTTTAGGTTTTCATATTTGGTTTATACCTTAGGCGTTTTAACTTTTAAGTTTTAGTCAAAATTTAACTTTGCTTAACATTTTTTATGAACGCGCTCTGATAAGAATTTTGTCAGTGCGATAAGCTTTCGGAAGGTCATTTTTATATCTAATAGGATGATTGCTTCAGGTTTTGAGGCTTCCATTTTCAGTTTGTGTTGTTAAGCGTTTTAACTTTTAAGAATTGGTCAATATTTTTTTATAAACATGCTCAAATTAAATTTTTGATATAATGATATGTGTCACATTGAGATTAACTTAACTTGTTGTCATAGATTTTGCATTGCTTCATTCAAATGTGATTTCTAAAATTGATATTAATATTTTTTGACTTATATTTGTGCTATTAGATTTTCAAATGCAATAAGTTAATAAATATTTTACTATTGAATAATCATTTAGTTTATAATATTTTGAACATATTGTCAATCAATTACTAACCTAACGTTAAACATGAATGATATATTACCAACAAACTAACAATCAACTAGAAATTTTATTATTAAAATAAATAATCATACTAATGTATTTAAAATTTATTACCAATAAGGGTTGTGGTGCAGTGGTAAGTACTCTTCATTCTCAATCAAGATGTATCGGGTTTGATTCTCCTTGGGTACGGAGTTGCGTTTGTTAGGGAGCGCTTTGCTTTACTCCCAATGGACAACCCAACGTGAATTCGTATATAGTTGGACAGTCAGGCTCCGATGTGGGTGTCGGACCGGACACTGGATGGGAAACTAAAAAAAAATATTTAAAATTTATTGGTAAATTACCAACATAAATTTTCTGTTACTAAAATTGCCAACCAACAAAATAAATTGGTTGGTGAATTTACCCACGGAACTTTCAGGGCCATGTTTCAAAATTTTGTAACAACCTTTTTGGGTGTTTAGCAACTGATTTTTGGTTGGTAAGTTTACTAAAATTGCCAACCGACGAAATCAAATAAATAAGAAAAAAAAATTACTTACTTCGTTAGTAAAGGTGCTAACGATATACTAACTAAAAATTAGTTGGTGAATTTACCAACGAAAATTTCAGGGTCATGTTTCAAAATTTTGTAACAACATTTTTGGGTGTTTACCAACTGATTTTTGGTTGGTAAGTTTACAAACAAATTAAAATCGGTTGATAATATTTAATGACAAACTTTTTAGCAATGAATTAATATAAGTTGACATTTAGTTGGTAACTCAATTTGCCAACCGATTTGATCAATTTATCAATGAATTTTTTTGTTGGTAATTGGAAACAAAAATCCTGGAAAATTTGGGCCACTATCCCGCCACAGCGGGCCTGTTGCCGTTAGGGTGGCAGCGCCAGACCAGGATAAGCAAGACAGAACGTAAAGTCCGAGAAATTCTATTTTTTCCATTTTCCTAAATAAGTCGTAAAATATCCTAGAAACCTTATACAAGTTGTCACTACAACAAAATCACTTATCATGGACAAATAATTTCGTCATTTATAAATCATATTTGTCACTAAAAATTTTGAGAGAAGACGAAAAATAATTTGTCAATCCATATGTGTCTCTAAAAGTATACAAAGACGATTTAATGCTTCGTCGCCAAAAGTATTATAATAACTACAAAAAGAAAAATCGTCCCCAAATGCTAAAACATTTGTGACAAAATTATTTGTCATAAAATTATATTTTTTTGAGTTAATAGTATGTTTTGTCACAAAAAAGGTTATCACTCCCGACAAAATAATATCGCCGCAAATTATTTTACTTCAATCAGTGTCGACATCAATTGTCTCTAAAGATATATGTATTAACAAAATTTAATTTCATCACTAATGACTATATTTTATACACAAAAAGTTGTGTTGTTCTTACATATATTAAATAGGGGTAATTTATTATTATTAAATACCATTTTTCTTCATCTCTATTCTTTTAACCCCTCCGCAGGAGCTTCAACATTATGCTTTCTTGGGAACTTGAACTCACAACGTTAAAGTTAGAAGTGAGGAGTGCGTACAAGCTTATCAAATCTCTTTTCTGTCTCATTTTTATTTTATTTTTAATTTCATTCACTTCTTTAAAATTTAACTTTAGTAAATATAATATATTATATTATTATTCATACACATGAACAAATGCATGAAATTACCACCCACAATTCATTCAAATGTAGATTATATTTTAAATTATATTATATATTTTTTAAAATATTTTTAAATATATTCAGTACAATTCTGTCATTTTAATTATTTATATTTATAAATTTAAAAAATTATCTAGTAAATTATAAATTTATCAAAAATTAACATTTTATTTTATTTTTAACAATTTGAATAATTGGTTCAATTTGATCAGTAAATCAATTGTGCTTTCATTTTTTTAGTTTATTTTAATTTGAAAAAAGTTAAAAGAAATTCATGAAATATTTCGCACCTTTGCAAAGTCTAAGTTTGTAAGTTGATGTTATCTTTGTATAGTTTCTGTACCTAAGTCTGTGGAATTACATTAAATATGTAATTATTTTTAGATAGTGTAACGACCTGTTTAGGCGTTTTGAGCAGTAGAGTTTATTCTGGTAATAACTGTCAGGGTCGACGGATTTCACGACGGACCGTCGTGGGCACGACGGACCGTCGAGGGGGTCTCGTTCCAACACACTTAGAATCTGAAAATTTGGGTACTGAGATCGACTCTCTGAACTTCACGACGGAATGGCAGAACGGACCGTCGTTGGCACGACGGACCGTCACAAATCTTCCCACAGAATTAACTCTCTGAACTTTGTGACGGACATGCAGGACGGACCGTCACAGTCGTGACGGACCGTCACAGACTGCGTAACCCTGACTGGGT
>NC_028639.1:14446638-14446927 GCF_001406875.1 Solanum pennellii
AAGGAGCTTTGTTGGTTTAGCCAGCTACTACCGTCGATTTGTTAAGGGATTTTCTTCGGTTGCTTCCCGATTGACAAATTTGACTAAGCAAAGTGTTCCATTTGTATGGTCGGACGAGTGCGAAGAAAGCTTTCAGAAGCTCAAGACCTTGTTGACTACTGCACCAATCCTTACCCTGCCAGTGGAAGGTAAGAATTTCATTATTTATTGTGATGCATCCTACTCGGGTTTGGGTGCAGTGCTAATGCAAGAGAAGAATGTAATTGCTTATGCTTCGAGGCAATTAAAG
>NC_028639.1:14450085-14492796 GCF_001406875.1 Solanum pennellii
GTGTCACGTTCCGACACCAGGATAGTAGTGGATCGGAGTGTCACGTTACGACATCAGGATAGTAAAGAGAATGAACCTTGAATTATGCTAACATACTCAGATTTTAAAGAAACCTATTTCCCAAAAGAGTATGGTGTGGAGGCTTGAGTCCTCATAGATGTGTTAGGTGTTGTTGTAAATGATTCTTATACTTGTTGCTATCACCTGTTAAGAATTTTAGTTGATTTTATGTTATTATCTGAAATATATTGCTTTCTATTTTGAGTTGGCCGATGATATCTACTCAGTACTTGTGCCTTGTCTGACCCCTACTTGTATTTGTTTTCTTTGATTAATTGTGGAGTGCAGCAAACGTGCCATCGTCTTCAACTCAACCGCAACTCTAGCCAGTCTTCATCACGTCAGATCTCAGGGTGAGCTATTGCTTCTAGCTTGGACTGGATCTTCTTCTTCATGTCTTGATGCCTTGAAGTTCCGGCATGGACTAGCTGTTTATTTATTTTAGCTTCCTAGATATTCTTAGATTTAGTAAATTGAGGATAGATGTTCTTGTGGTGATGACTTCCAGATTTTGGGGATGATGAGTATTAAATTTTAGAAGTTATTAATTGATTTCGTTAATGAGTTTTAAGTCTTCCGCATTATATTCTGTTTTATTATGGTTGAAATGTTGGGGTATAGATTGGTTGGTTCGCTCACATAGTAGGATAAGTGTGGGTGCCACTCGCGGCCCATTTTGGGTCGTGACAGATAGAAGCAAATAGATCAAGTTAATCTATGAAGTTTACCAATCAGAAATCAATAGATACATACAAAAACTACACCGAGACTTGAGAAATTATTTTTCTATCATCTTTATCGATGAAGTGTATGAAATATAAAAAGTGTTAACCCAACAAATATTAGTGATCTAGTGGTAGAACCATATCATACTCACGATACTTATAACCTGGATTGTAGTTTTCAATGATACATTTTATAATTGCGTAATTTTAAAAATATGATTGAATGGACTTTATTTTCACAAAATTGACTTAATTCGTTTGTTTTAATATTTTATCTTGCCAATTAACGAATGGACTATGTCTATTTCTTATGAAGTAGTTGTACATTATTCTTTTTACAAGTTATCACTTGTGACTATGAACAATTGTAGCAAAAAAAATTGAATTTACCTATGATTTTTTTCATAGCAAATAGTTGAAATATTCACTACAAAACTTAAGTAATCTCCATTTAACACCTCACATATTTTGTGACAATTTTTTTTGTTGTCACTAAGTGACATATTGATTAGTGACAATAAAATATTTGTCACCAATTATTTATATTATTAGTTACGAAAATAAATGTCATAATTAAATCTATTTTTCATAGCTAAAACTTATAATATTTAATTACGAACTCTAATTTGTCGATATTGTAACAAAATATTTTTTAGATGAAATTTTTTGTCTCCAAAAATTAATAAATTTTATGACAAAAAATAATTTGTCAAGAATAAGATACATTATTAGTGACGAAATAATGTGTCACCAATAACTTTATGTTCGTGACTAACACTACTTAACAAAGACGCCAATCAATTTTTTGGTGAAAACTTTATTGGATAAAAATTTTCTACGAATTTTGATGTTTCGTCTCTAGAAGTTTGTGTATTATATATTTAAGCACGAAAAATAAATTTTATCACTAAAAGCGAATAATTATTGACGAATTTTATGTCGTAGCTAATAATTTCGTAGTTATATATCATATTTGTTGTAGTGTGCTCTAAGCTTGAAAATGAAGGAGAATGAGATTTCTAGCGATGGGATAATAAAATCTTGTGGATTATTGGCCAAATTCACCGTTGCAAGCTCAAAAAATCAAAAATGAAGTCGAAACCTCCGTGCAACTGCTTGGCGCCTTGGTAGGTTAGGTTTTATGAATTGAGTAGTTAAAATGTGTGATCACTGCATAATAATTTGAAAAAATAGTAGGATTTATGCGTAGGCCTTCGTGCACCGAATGATTTAGGATTTACAACCCTAGATTGAACCTTTAGAAGATGAATTAACGCTGAGTATGGTTGAATGAGGGTTTGCATGAGGTGTGCGACGAGAAATCTAATGTAGGTGATGATTGTGATTCTATGATTGTGTAATGTATTCTTGTTATTGCTTCATCATGATGCATGTATCGATGCGAATGTTGCATTGTTGATTCACACTTTTCCTGAATGAGATAGACAAATGATTATATGTCATGAATCACTCTTGATTGTATGACTTAAAGTATACTTGTTTTTGTGATTGTAGTGTGTTGATGGATCGGATTTTCACGTTCCGGCATAACTTACTTGAATTGGATTGCCACGTTCTGGCATAACTAACTTAGATCGAATTGCCATGTTTCGACATAAAAGAGGGAATCAGATTGCCACGTTTCGACATAACTATGGGATCGAGTACCACATTCTGATGCACTAACAGTTCTGGGTTTAGATTCCATGAGAGGACCAACTACTTGACATACTTGTGATAAATATGTATTGTTGAAGCATTTGATATTCATTATTGTATATATTTTACTTCTGTATTTGATGTCATGGTTGTGTTGAATCATATATGTTGTACTTAGTGGTTGTATGTTGTGATGGTTTAGGTTTGATTGTCCTTGTGATTGAGCGAAGACATAGGGTATAGTAATAGGGCAAAGACATAGGGTATAGTGAAAGGGCAAGGGATTTAAGTGACGCGTTGTAATTACGAAAAGAAAGCAGATGTAGCGTTTGTGAGGAAGTGTGCTTAGGTGGGTTTCATCTTGGGGGAAGATATTGGTGTTACGGTAAGGAAACTTGTGGTGGTGTGATATGTGACCATGATTGAGTAGAGTGACGAGAAAGTAAGAGTAGGTTGATATTAAGAAGACAATTAGTAATTAGAGAATTTGTGTTCTAAGGAAGGGTAAAGTTGGAGAAGCAAGTGTTTTAATTCATGATCTTATTACATGATATCTTGTGTTATATGTTTGTCGTCGAGTTGACCGATGATGCCTACCAGTATGTGTGTTTGTACTGATACTATTCTTGCTATGTCTTTTTTACATAGTCTGGATGGAAGATTGGTAACGTTTCATTAGGTTCAGACAAAGAAATTCTCATGTAGTTTCTATTCTTCCTTTCGCATGGTGTGGCATGTGTCTTTTATTTATTTTGTCCCATTGTACTCTTAGTAGCTCTTGTACCTGTTTAGACTAGATCCATTGGAGTTGTTAATTACTTTACAAGTTTTAACGCAAGTATGTACTAAACGGTTTTTATAAAAGTCTTGTTCTCGATAATTATCTTTATTTTTCTTAAATTTTCCACATGTTTAAACTTTTGGATATGAGGGTTCTCCTACTTAGATTTTACGGTCCGGTGCGTAGGGTCCTGACAAATAATAATATATAATTCTGAAATAATTGAATGTTGGCTAATCCCACAACTGAGATATTGCACCGTGGGAGGTACTAAAACTGACACATAATCATATGACCTACTACGATGAAGTTCAATGTATAATCCACATCAAAAGGCCTAATATACTTTGCTCAGGTATAAAGGTTGAGTTGAGCTAATATAGATCTACTAAGCTAATGTTTGTAAAAGACTAGTTAGCCTCAACTGAAGGGAGACCCCATAAATCCTACGGTGACATGTAGTTCTGAGATTCAGGAATCACTACTAAAAGACCCAGCAGGTCTGATCACGAACCTTAATTCCTAATTTTATTCGGTGCAAAGTAAAACTCTCATAGAAGAACATATATTTTAAACTGAAGCAGTAATAAAATACTAACTTAAAATACTCCCTCTGTTTACAAAGAATTACCTGGTTTGACTTGACACGGAGTTTAAGAGTATAAAAAAAAACTTTTGAATCTTGTGGTCCTTAATTAAAGTTAGGTGAAATGTATAGAACTGTCTTTTGATATTGTAGCCTTAAACATGTCACGTGGAAAGTTGAAATTAAAATGTTACCCAAAAAAGAAAGAGGTCATTCTTTTTTAAACAAACTAAAAAGGAAATGAAGTCATTCTTTTTTAAACAGAGGAAGTAATAAGTAAGTACCTCTTGAATCATGATAAAACTAATGAAATATTGATATACATTTTATCTAAAAATATTTAAATCATGAAGCCTGATTAATGAAAATGTGATTTAAATATTAACAATCTTCAAAAAGATTGAGTAGTAAGATTTGCTCACCTAGAGATTAAGACTAATTAGGAATATGACACTTTTGTAATTTCATCCTATACAATTATAGTTGGTGAGCATATGTAAGATATCCACCGAATTTTTGAATATGTTGATTATATGATCATAATATCTTGAGATGCATAACCACCTATTCAAATTAATTGATTCACATTATATTGGTATTGTCCATTTAGTGTTTGGATAGCAAAGCCACAAATAATCGAGTATAAATTAAAAAAGTAAAACATAACGTTGGAATCCGCTAAACAATCATATAATTAAGCTAAAGATGTCCATAGAATGGTCATAATTCAATGATAAGGACTTTTGGCCGTTCATTATTCGGTTTCACAAAGTTTGAAGAATTCATTAACAACATAGAAAAATATTCTAAGTTAGAGTTCAAAAGTAAAACTAGAATAATATGGACTCTCTTTTTAAAATGCATAGGTATAGTATTTAAATAGTTTTAAAACATCTTGGGGTGCCCATATTCAAAATAGTTTTTAAAAATAGATTAAAATCAGTTTTAAATAACTTTTAAAAAAAGTTAAAAAACAAAAGTAAATCTTTTTTAACTTTTTATTTTTTGATTTATAAGTCATTTAAATTTGACTTTTTATATTTTAACTTATAAACTACTTTTTTTTTTAAGTCAATCCGAACGAAAACAAAAGCAAATGAGCAATGACAATCCAAAAAGTGACATTGTTGCTTTGCAATAATGTACATGGATGTAGTCAACAATTAACCGAATTGGAAAATTGAGGTTGGGGAAGGCAAGCCTACCTCTTTTTCTATTTCTATAAGTGGAAACACCACATATACATATGACCAGATAAGTTGATGACTCAACAACCATTCGTGTGTTGCATATGCTTTCAAAAAATTATTTAAGACTTTAGATTTCACAATGTAAGTATTAACAAGGTCGAATTATCTATAAAATAACAATACATTAATTGGAATATGTAACTACCTCCTATTACAAGTTATGATTTAGTGGTGGTGTAATAAGTTTATACTTCAAATATGTGTCATTTAACCTAGGGAAAAGGTTGCACTAAACTTTGGAAAAAGAACTAAATATGTCATCCGTCCATAATTAGGGTAAAATTAAAATATATCAATATCATTATAGAATTAATTTAAATATATCCTTATTTATTGGCTTTTCAACATTCATGTAACTTTTTTGGACGGGAGAAAAAGGTTCCAATCTATCCTGACACTTAGTGAAAATAATACATTATACATATATTTATTTGTGTATAATAATACTTTGTTTGATATATTTTTTATTTTTATATACTCTATTGCAATCAAGGTATATTATTAATACTATTAGATTTCTAGATATTAGTGATACAAACGGTTATAATGCATGCATTAGCATGGTTAAAAATCCTATTGCCCCTCAAAATTTCTTTTATATCTTTCCATTATAATTGTGAAAGTGTCTTTATAAATTAAATATTGTTATGCAATACATTTTTTTTAATATACCAAATCAAATAATGCTTAAAAATAATTTCTATGTACTAACAAAAACACTATTAACACTCATATATTTAACACTATTTTTAGACATTCTGTTAAACGATTCGAATGATCTTCTTTTCTTTTTACTCTGTTTAAAAAAGAATGATATCATTTTTTTTGGTAACATTTTAATTTAAACTTTTCATGTGACATTTTTAAGGTCAAATGATTAAAGGACAATTTTATATATTTGACCTAACTTTAATTTAGGATCACAACATTTAATTATTTTTTTTATATTCCTAAACTTCGTGCCAAATCAAACTAAATTAATCTTTGTGAAACGGAAGAAGTATAAGTTAATAATCTAATATGTAGTGAGTGTGGAAGTAGAAATCCCAAAGGGAAAATACAGTGACCCTCTTCTATATAGGTGGGTCAAGTTGATTTGACTGATTGGTCAACAATACCATTATACAAATATTAACTCTACCCTCTTTCTTATCTCCTCTTTAAAATGTTTTACCTTTCATAGTTGCATTTCTTTTTCCTTTTTGACCTATATACTTTCTCTGTTGGGATCAGGGTAGAGCTAGTAAGGGTCCATAAGATATTTTCAAATTTTCTTTAATAAAAAAGTTCATTAATTTTAGATATAATTAAAAATATTTTTATATATATAATAAATATTAAATTTCTTTTAATTTTCTAATATATTTATATATTTGTATTTTGAATCAAATAATAAAAATTCTAGCTCCACTAGTATTTGGGACGTAGACACCCTTTATCTAAACATGGATTATTTCTGTACTTGTGATGCAAAGTGTTTGCACAAAAAAGGCTTACTTTACAGTCTTTGTCTCTTTTTATAAAAGAAAAACATGTGATCAGCATATCTTCTTTTTTGATTAATATGGCTTTTATGTAGCTATTCTATTGACTACTCCTTAATAATATATAAGCATAAAATTCCATTGACGTTTTATAATAGTATAATGTCGGCATACACTTTCTATGTTTCAAAATAACCGGAGCATTTGGTTACTGGTTAGAGTTAGGCAAATATTAATTATGCAGGATTTAGTTATTCATGTATTAGTTATGCATCATTTAGTTATACATGATTCTGTTATATGGTATTAATTATGCAAGTATTAATTATATGTAGGTATTTTTTAGTTATATAGAGAATACATTACATGATTTATTAACTATTGAATATTAAATTAAAAATATTATTTACAAATAGATAAGAAATCAAGTAGTAAAAATTCTCCCTTGAAAAAGATAAAGGAATTTTCTCTAAACTTAATTAGGAATACTGTAATTTTTTCTCTTTTATCTTTTTAATGTTTAAAGCTTATAGAATAGAATACCATTAATATATTTAAGTACATTATACTATCATATATCATATCATATGAATTTCTATCAATATGCCGCATGTGTTATTTGTAAAACTTTTAGTATACTAAATATATAAATTATACATAAACTCACATTCTAAATAAAAAATTAATACATGATAATTGAATATGTAAATATATTTAGTAAGATATTAAGTGAATGTATAATTAACAGTAAACGCGCTATCAAAATTATACATTTCGTTTCATAATATTAATAAATATTTATATTTTGGTTTAAAATAAAAACAAATAAAAAGTCATTTGTATACAAAAAAGAAATAAAAAACAAAAATAGTGAAAAAACATAATACTTATGTAAAGTTTTCAATAATAAAGATTTTAAAAAAAAATAGTAGAGTAAATGTGTAATTTATCTTTTTAATACATGATTAATACCACATAACTTATTTCACTTTCTATCCCGCATAACTTATACATAGATTCTCTCATAAGTTATGCAGGATTACAAAAAATGCAACTAAACACCATATAAAATTACCTTAAACTAATACATGAATATCTTTTGCACAATATTTAGAACTTATCAACCAAACATAATATAAGTCATGTTGACTTTTCAACCTAATAAATTTTTGAAGAAATACATAAAATCCCCCCTTAACTTGCAGGAAAACTCACTTTAGCACTTTAACTTTACGGGTAATTATTTACCCCCCTAATCTCTTTTCAAGTGAATTAAAATACACCCAAATCGCTGACATGGCAAGTCAAAAAAATTAGGCGCTTATAGATCAAAAATTAAGGAAAAAAGAATGAGTGGACCCAATTATTTTAATTTTATCCAATAATCTTTTTTTTTCATCTTCTTCATACCCTACCACCCCCAACCCCACCCCCACCTCCCGTCCTTTCATCTTCCTCACACCCAATCCACCCCTCCCGCCCTCAACCACCACTTGCACTACCCTTTCTTCTTCTTCGACACCCCCCCGCCCCCACCCCCACTTCTACCCTCTTTATTTGTCTTCCAATCTCGGTGCTTCACACTTTTCTTCTTCTTCTTTTTCTTTGTTATACTTTTCATATTTTTTCTCCTTCAAGATGTCTCATCCCACCCTCATTTCCTTTAATTTCTATCAATAAACTCAAAAAATGTGATGAACAAGAAAAAATTGGAAAGTCATCAATTTGTTTTTGCTTCAAATTAATATTAATCTTTATGTCAAGGTTTGAATGGATGAACTTGAAGCTCTTTTCAGTGAAACTCTACAAATTTTTCATTTCAAATTAAATTTTTAGTTATTATTTATTTGTTTTAATTTTGTGTCTAAAAAATTGAGTGTTCTTGTGAGAATGGTTTTGAGATTTTGAATCTCTTTCAATTGATTTTTATAATATTATTTTTCTTAAATTAATTCTTATTTTTTGAGATTTCTTTTTACTATCTAAAATTGTGAATAAATAAAAGAAATAAAAAAGAATTAAAAATCAAAATTTAAATATGTTGAATGGGATGTTGATGTGGCAATGACATGACGCAGATGTGGCGCTGACGTATCAATGACATGGCGCGTGCGAAATGCACTTGCCATTGTGAGACTGGTATTATTATATTAGGGTGTATTTTAATTCACTTGAAAAGAGATCAAGGGGGTAAATAATTATCCATAAAGTTAAAGTGCTAAAGTGAATTTTCCCGCCAAGTTCAAGGGGGATTTTATGTATTTTACCAAATATAATAAAACTAATATAATATTCTATACATAGATAACATGTGCTCTTATATCGTAACCAGATGATCCTTATTATTTTAGCTTATTTGCTACTTATTAAGAAACAAATTAAATTCAAATATATAATTTATTAAAATATCCATTGTATTAGATGTTTCTCACTATTAAAAAATTTATTTTAAAAATATTTAATTAATATTTTGTCTTAAATTTTTAAAAAGACACTTACTTTGATTTAATTATTTTTTGTTAAAGTAACACTCTTTTTGGGAGAAAAAAATATTTAATGAATATTTTCTCCAATCCATTTTAGTTATCTTTCTTACAAAATAGTAAGAACTAATAATAAATTACTTCTAAAATTGAGAATGAAGAAACTATGAACAAATGCTACTACAATCCATAGACATGTAGATTGTAACCCTATCGGACGATACCTTCAATTTTGTATTATCACTTGTAGTTGTCTACACGATCGGGTTAGTTTGGATTTTTTTAAATATTAAATTAAATTATTTGTGTTTAATTTTTTAATTCATAAACCAAATCAATAAAACTCGGGTTTTCAACTTCGCGTTTTTTAGATTTTTCAGATTTTCGGGTTTGTTTGATAAAGTATTCATAAAAACATATAATTTACTTGTACTTCAAATTTTTCATTAGTCCTACCAAATACAACTCTCTAAGTTATTTTTCTCAAAAAAATAACAAAAAAATATGATATAATTAGTTACACTAAAATATCCAAAAATAATAATAATAATAATAATAATAAAATCGCGTAAAACAAATATTGCAAATTAATAAGTCATAATGAAATTGATCATAATTTAAAGTACTAAAGCATGCTAAAATAAGTTTAGTAAGTATGAGTTACATGACTAAATATTAAAAGAAAGTTAAAATATGTCATGTATTTTATTGTCTAAATCTATGTAAAACTAAAAAAAAAATATAATATTAAATGTTAGTGTTGAATTTATTTTCTTTTTGCATTAGTATTAATTTAATTTTTATTTAAACTTTATTATAATTACCAACATGTATAGACTATAATCTTATTAGATCGTTAAGAATTCTAACTTCCAAACATGAAGTAATGATATTAAAAGATAAAAACTATGAAAAAGTATAAGAGATATTTAAAAATTATATATCAAAGTAAGTATGTGTAAGTATAAAATAAAATTTTAAAATTATATATATAATGTCGGGTTAGTTTGGCCTCGAGTTGGTTTTTTTTAGTTGAAACCAAACCAACCCAAATATAGTCAATTTTTTTCCAATTCCAAACTAAGTTAAACCAAATCACTAATCAAATTTTTTTTTAATTTGACTCAATTTATAATTTGATTCGATTTTTAGTTCGATTTTGTACACTCTACTCAATTGTACATGGGTGACAATAATTGCGACCTATTTTATTTCCTCTTTCTTGCTTTTCTACTTTTCTTGTTCTATGCTTTCAAAAGGTAATAATTACCATCAAAGAATTATTAGTAAGGTTTTTCCTTTTTTAATTAAAGACTTTAAGTTTGAGTTTTGAGTATAATTTTTTTTAATAATGAGTACTTTTTTTTTGAATGAGATCCTACACGATATGATTTCAAATTAATCAAATTCTACTATAGATATCGAATAGTGATGAAAATAAGGATAATGACTAAAGAGTAAATGTGTCTAAAACAAGAGAGAAGTGTTGAAAACACTTTTAAACTTGATTAAAATTATTAATTTTGTCCCTTCAACTATTGATAGTCTTAAAATACTTATTTACTTGATTAATTAAACTT
Organism: Solanum pennellii; assembly: GCF_001406875.1. Lineage (NCBI taxonomy): Eukaryota > Viridiplantae > Streptophyta > Magnoliopsida > Solanales > Solanaceae > Solanum > Solanum pennellii. Next base: position 14,460,694 of record NC_028639.1, read on the forward strand.
AAACATTCCCATGATATGCCACATAACATAACAAGTTGTCTCAAACTCTTGTAGGAGCATGTGACTCTGTAAAAAGCCGAGAGCTCAAGTGTTGAAAACACCACAAATTTGTCAAAAATTTAGAGATGTATGTCACTACTGTTGCAAAATCGAGGGTCTATTTATGTTCAGTTAGTCAAATAAAAGAGTGATTTTAAGGCAGTCAAATAGTTTAATGATGAAACTAATAAATAATTCACGAAAAATTTGAAAGTGTTTCAATAGTTTTATCATATATAAAACAATCATGTATTTAAAACTATCAAGTTTTATCCTTTTTTATTTAATTACACAAGTCATGGATATTTGTATTTGTGTAAAATATCTTTATAAAAAATACATGGAAGAGACTCAAATTGGACATTAGAGAAACTCATTTTATTTGTGTAATATATCTTTATAAAAAATACATGGAAACACTAAAATTGGACATTAGAGAAGCTCATTTTTTAGGAATATACAACGGAGTAGCATGTGGCAAGAAATGGGTGAAAACAATATTTATAGCTATATAACTCAACACTATTTATTATACTAATAATACATTTTAAGAGATCATCCAAGAATATTGTTTTCACCATCTCATTCAAGAAAACAATTGTACTAATAACCTACTCTACTAATGATACATCTTAGGAGATCATCCAAAAATATTGTTTTCACTTTCATGCAAAAAAAAAAAAACAATTATACTAATAATAAATTCATCCAAGAAGAAACAATTATACTAATAAGACTGAAAGTGATTATAATTCATGTGTTCAAATTGTCGCGGACTTAGAGTCTTATTCTGTGCGGCACTTAACAACTTACTCACGATTCTTTCACGATCTTGTAAGTTCAAGTAAGCTCTTTGAGCTGACCGATAAGAGAATGCAAAGAAAGACATGAAAAGATTTGGAAAGATTTGAACGAAGACTTTGTATTTCTTGGAGAATACTTTACAACTTGGTTAATGATTTACATATGAGAGGCTCTTCTATTTATACTAGTTCCTAAGGATCTAAGTGTAAATAATATTTACTTTTATAATTACTTACTCATTTACACTTTAATCTATATTCTAGAATTCTCTACTAATTCTACATTATTCCAAAATATTTTTAAACTATCAAAAAGGTTTCAGAGTCTTCTAAGAAAATTCTATAGGAAGTTCTAGAATATCCTACTAACCTCTCCACAACTCTAAATTCTTCTCCCTTATTTCAGTGCCAAATTTGAACTGTAAAATGGCGAGATATGACAAAATACTCTAAATGGAAAGGATAGGAAATAAGGAATCCTTGGTCCAAGTACGAGCACCATAAAATAATGTATACTCCTATCAACAAGTATCATTGATCGACTAATCCAAATAAGATAATATATATGACAACAAGAAATAATGGATAATTAACATATAATAGTCATCAACAACATGAAGGTAGGTAATTAACAATGCAATACTTGACTAAATCAGCCTAATTTTAAATACATCAACAACGTAACATATGGAATGTTATGCACAAATCAACACCAAATAAAGTATGGACGATCTTAATCTACATATCAATCACAATAACATACTCAACACAAACTTTGTCAACTTGCATATCATAATCAACTCAGAATCACTTGAGCAAGATATGTCGTTCCAATAAAGCATAATCATCAGGTAGACATTATCGTATACTCAACACGGACAGTCTCAACGAGCATATCATAATCAACTCAGAACTGCTTAATGCAAGGTATAGTTATCAACCTCATGTAGAAAATATCATGAGTTTCGAGGCAAATGAATATAATTGAAGAAAATGACATATTTTATGTTATTAACTTAACTACCTAATAGATCAATGAGAATACATGGGGGGGGGAATCAAAACTTGAACTGAAAGAGTAATAGCTTAAACACTTTATTAGGAGTTGAAGTGTTCAATTAAAACAAAACTTAGTTTGAGCGTCTAAATGAAATATATAAGCCAATAACATTATAGTGGTCAAACATTCAGTGTCATCCCTTTGATGATGCGATGACAACAAACAAGTCTACAGACCTCCTAAAATGTAAATAGACCAAAACTAGAGTGAAAGGGAGCTTGGTGCATTCAAAATATTAGAACCAAACTAACCCGTATACAGAATTAGATGAGTGCACCTATTTACAAAACAAAACTCACAGATATCACATTTTTTTCAGTCAAAAGTAGCGCATGAGATGCTTACAGGTTACCTGTAATTGTAACAAAAGGAACTAATCTTCTATAATCTCTTCTTCTCCCAAGTGGACAACTATCAAGCACCCTCCCTAGCATCAACCGTGTGTTTTGTAATGCTAATTCTCTTGCTGACAAACCAGATTCAGATGCATTAGATAGTGCCACAGGTGTTGAACCTGGTCCATATCCGAGGCCCATTGCAAACTGCAATGGTCCACTTCGAGCCTTAAGTGATGTTTGAGATGCAAGGAGCTTCTCTTCGGTGCCAATGAGTCCATAATCAAATTGCCCAGGATCATTGGGATGTGATCCGGGTAAAGAGCTACAGCTGTGTAAGAGGGCTTCCAGCACACTAAGGGCCTCCCAACACATAGGGCTTTCCACCAACTGAGACACAATTGCATACAATTGTGGACTCTGAGCAGCATCCATAGGCGTATGCTGAAGCAATGCCTTCAGCATAAGAAGGATAACACGCTGATATTCCACTGGCCCTTTCTCAAGAAGCCGTAGGAGGTGCCCAAATGCCAGAGTTGAGTGCTTGGGGAACCATTCATGGCATAGTAATGGTGAAACACAAGCTAGAAGGTTCTCTACTCGTTTGATCTCACCACGGGAGTAAGCCATGAAAACAGTAGCCAGTTCATCCATTGATTTTGATTGACACCAGACGGCTATATTGGCAGCAACAGAGCAAGCCTTTTGATGTTGCTGCTGTAGTGGTGACATAAAACCCAGAAATACATCCTGGCCGAGCTGTAAGCAGAGCCAGGGAAGCAAGCCAGTGATGTGCATCAATAACCGTGTTTCTGTGTCGCCGAAGATAGAATCACATGAAGGCACTGTAATCCTTGATAGAAGCTCAACAGAAGCACCGTGACTGACAGTGGACATAAGACCTTTAAGAACCAATGGCTGTACTCCCTCAAAGACTGGGAACTTTGCATTTGATTCAGAAGCATTCCGTGATTCGAGACGTTGAAATTCAGAACTGTCAGAAATACTTGAATCAAGCTCATCTCGAGGCATACTTGAAAGAAGCACGTTCTCTGTTGTTCGATCTCGGAATGATAAACGATCAATAACCCGACGAAAGAGCTCCAGCACTTGACAGTACACATGAATAAAATCAGTATGCATCATGGCAACACAACCCCAGAAAAGCTGGGGATAGAGTATAACCTTTTCTGGTTCCATATTCTCCACCATCACCTGTAATGTTAACAAGATCTCCATAACAAAACCTAAAACAGCTGGTATAGGATTTCCCAAGCACCTGTGAAGGCAACGTAAAAGGGATACACATGCATCATTTGTTACACAAGGCCTTAGTGAACGGTAAATCTGGTGGGAGCGGCAGGCCAAGTGTCTAGATGTGCACTCCATGGCCCATTTTAGTGCCTCTGCTCCCCAAGTTTCTCGGAGATCTCCTTGAAAGAAGATGGCATCCACCATACTCTGTACCAAAGCAGACAAGAGTGCTGCACTTGGTAGCTCTGTTCTCACTACCGTGGGGTCCTCATTCTCCCACATCATGCTACCACGCTTAGATTGAACATACTTTATGAGGCTCACTACTTGCTGCTTGTTCTCTCCATCACTATTTTCAACATCATATAACTCCAAATGACGCCCTGCAAGTGAATACAAAAGATTTACAAGCAGATGCTGACAATGCTCCAAGACAATATCCTCTGAACTATCCATAGATACAAAAGTGACATGAAAGAGCAAAGGCAAATGCTCCCGGAAGTCCTCATCGTTCTCATAAGCAATTTCAGCAAGTAGAATCAATGCTATGTCTGCGTGAGAGAGAGAATGCTGCTGATGTCCTTGCAATGCTGATTGAAGTTCTTTTGCATTAATCCCGTGCATTACAGACCCAGAATGCAACCCATCTTCCCCCGAATTCGGAGTGTCAATGAGGTAGTCTCCGCTGTCTCGGGAGCGATGACGACTTCGCATACTTCCAGTTGAACTCCGTACCCCCATTAATGGCCCTGACATGTTCACCAATGATGGAAGAAGTTGGCCAGACCTACCAGCAGTTCCAGGGATAATATTTAAGTCAGGAGGCATAGGAGTCAATGGGCCTGAGGCACTTCTCCCTCCAACAGTGGCTGTTCTCCAGCTCAAGCTCCCACTTGTGTTCCTCAGTGGACCATCGAGAGACCCACGTACTAATAAAGGTGACATGTGAGGTTGACTATCTACAATGGATGCAACTTGAACCACAGAATGCCCCTGAGAAAATTCTAACACGGTGTTTCCATTTCCCTCACCTTGGTTTGCACTGGGCCTCAGAGGTTCGATGCTATCAAGCATGCGCTGAGCAAGTTGATAAACCAAGTGATCAATAGTACGTTGAGGGCATATACGAGCTAAATATAAACTGACCCTTTTAGCAACAGAGAAGTATGTAGCAAATGCACCACTAATTTCTGCTGATGCATTTGAATCGCAATCTTCAATACCTTTTGCAATCAAAAAATCTAAAACTGGACTTATGTTCCTAGGTTTGCTGGCAATGGTACTCCAAAGCTTCTCAATTTCATCAGGAAATTGATCACCATGCCTCCATGTCACGTAATAAAGGCTTTTCAATAGTCTGTCACTCCAACCCGAGTCCTTGAGTCTCCAGAAATTGAGATTCTCAATCCATGGAGCCATGCATGTCAAAACTTGATGCTGTGCAATTATATCGACTGCGTCAAGCTGCCTCTGCATGATTTCTTCACAAAGCCACTGACTAAGTTCAGGGTGATCTTTAGCAAGTTTACAAGAGAGTTTGTACTGGAACTGCTGATATGAATCGGGAAGATTCCCTACAACAGCAGCTCTGTAGCTACCTGAACTCTCCATGCCATCCTCAGCCCATTCACGGACAGAAAGCGTCTCAAGCATCTGAAGGGCATCATCACGAATTTGTCTAGAAGGATCTACCACCTTGTAGAGGATCAGGCTTAAGAGTCTCTGAATTTCACATTTTGGTATCTCTTGACGCATGTAAACTTCTGCTAGCACACTGAAGTAGCCATCTGCGATTGCAGCATCTGAGTAGTAGCACTGTACCAAATACAAACTTAGGATCTTCAGAGGTATAACAACATGAACACCAAAAATCTACCAAGGGGAGAAAAGGTTAAATATAATTGTTGCATGTTGAGTTAGATGAATATTCAACCTTATTTGTATATCAAATAGCTAGCAGTAAATGCAACAAGGAAATGCTAAAAGAATGTGACTGAAAACCTACCATGGAAACAGATGCAATGCAACTATCCCAACAAAAACCGTACAGGAAATAATCAATCAAAAGGCATACCTCATAGCACCATTATGCATGTGTCTGGGGCACATGTATTTTAGATAAGTCACACATTAACAATCACATTTAAGATGGTTGATCTGATTATACAAGTGCAATTTGAACATAAATCACAGTAGTATCTTAAGAAAACAAGTGTTTGAATGAGTTACATGCACAGGGAAGTCCTACGTGTAAAAGGAAAGAAAAGGGCTGACCTGATCAATGCAAGCAGGAAAGAGGTCCAAATTTGTTATAAGAAGATTTCTTAAAGCTAATTTTGCCAGTGAAACTCGAAGATGACTTCCTCTGTGCCTATCACGACCAGTTGTTCCCCTGCCAATTTCACCAGTGAATCTTGAATAAGATGGAGTTCTTGGATCAGCAGGTGAATAACCAAACGGAGCCCTTGGTGCAGGCTCAATGAATAAGCTATTAATCCAAGATATTACACGCCCACTCATCTTTCTTGCATTGTCATCAAAGCAGGGGCCATACAATAGTGAAGCCATTGCATTTGAGGAAGCCCACTGGATTGCCTCTACCTGTTCACTCAGTTCTTTATCAAATGATAGTTTGTCCATGGAGTCTTTTGACCGAGAGTGCTGAGCAGACTTGTATCGCTCTACTTCACGGCGATAGTCATTAACACCATCCTGATTCCAAGTATTGCTAGCATCATCACTCCAGGTAAGCAAAAGATCAAAGAGTCGCCTCCTAGTTCTAATATCAAATTTCTCAGATCTAGAATCAACTAATTCAGGAGCCAAGGATCTCAATACAGAAGCAAGTGCATAACGGAGGGGTTGCACATCTTGAAAACTCTCTGCAGATGCTGTTAATATTTGTCTGGTTGTATCTTCAATGAATTTTAAATAATGAAGGCGGAAAACTGGTTTCCTACCAAGCATTCCAGGCCAGATATTCTCAGCAACTGTACGGTATATATTCGCAATGTGGATACGAAGTTCTTCTCGACGGGACCTTTGGCTCTGCAACAATAACATTATATATCTACTTAAGAATCTGACAGGACATATATGCATACAAAATAAGTAAAGTGAATATGAATACCTATAACTACATGCCCAATCAGGCTCATAAAAAGTTCAGGGCAAAATCTTGAAGGACTGTTGTTGTAAATACAGACAGTTCCATACCAGAATCTGTTTGACAGAAAGTTGGAATTTTTTGTGCAAATATATAGATGCATCAATTTATGGGACGTCAACTTAGTTTCAGATTGTAGTTTTGTTTAACATCAATTATTAAGGACATAATCAAGATTAATGGACACATCAAGAGTTTTGGATATAACAGCATTGGTTAGAGAACATCATCAGTAATATCATCTTCTGCTATTAGCATACAAGAAATGTGTTTCTCAAAACCTGGGCATTTGTTATAAAGGAGTTGTTAAACACATGGCTGCCAGTCAATGTAAATTGATTAGTATGAAAGCTCTTGATGTTATCCCTTCACTAACAAGTTTCATTACTACAACTTTGAATCAAGTTGGTGGCTGCATTCTCTGGTTTTAACTTCCAAGGGTTCTCCTTAACATGTCATTTGAGAAAGGAAGAAAAAGGCTTCCAATCCAAGCCTTCAGTTTTCCAAGTGGACTAAGAAGGTCCATGTTCATACTGTTTGCAGAAATCTATGGCATGAAGTAGATAGAAACTCATGACACTCCCGTGTATCCAAAGAAGGAAGAAAAGGAAAGGATGAATCAAGCACTCAATTACTGACATCAAATAATAGGGAAGATGAGACAAAAGGAGAACAATGGTGGGGAAGTATCAAGAGAAGTACCTTCCATTTTGGTTTCCCTTCTGTCTCCAGAGAGACTTCGTCGACGAAAGATGCAAGCTCATTAAACATGACTTCACATATTTCATGATGGGCGTGGCCAAGAGCCATTGTAGCTGCATGCTAAAACAAGCAAAAAGAACAAATTATTTGACACATTGACAACATACAATGAGAAGTTCTGATTCTCTTTTACTTCAGCATCATGAAATACTAATACACGAACCACCACCCAAATTCCTCGGATCTTATTCTCATAAAAATATTTCAGAGACACACAAATCTTTGAACAGCTTTTTCAATGTCTACACATATGACAATATATAAAGGATATCCTGATAATAGCCAGTGTCATCACAGGGAACAGCTCAAGGATTATTTATCAAACTGAAAAACATAAATTGTAACTTGATATCAGCCCAGTGTTTATTTAGTGTATTTCCAATTCTTACAAATTATAAACTCTGGTGCCCTAACATTCTTTCATGTTCCAAAGGCATAATGTGTTTGTCCTAGATAGAGGCTGCAGGAAGTTTGAAGACCAAAATTCATTCAAAGGATTCTTAAATACCCATGAGATACAAGAATAAAGAGAAACTACACCAGCTTCATTACACTGATCTCAATCGCAAGTCTTCAACAATCAAAAAATTGCATACCATCATCCATTTAAGATTAGATTGTTAATATATTATCCTATGTGTTAACATTGACATCGAGAAATAAACACATACAGAGCCTAGCAACCTTATTACCACCTGAAAGCTTTTATGTAGCCACTACTTACTATATTTGGTTCGGAACCAGACTTTAAGGATGGGAAGATTAGGTGAAAAAGTTCTTTTGTAGCAGCTGAACCACCACTGTCTTTACTATCAGCTGGACATGAGCATGCAAACATTCCATACATCAGCCACTGATCTAGCTTATTATCTGTGTCCTGTGATTGATAAGCCTTTCCGCCCAAATCAGAAGGAGTGATATGAGCAAGCCGCTGAATTACTTCCAGTCTGCAGGTAGCAAACAAAGTGGAACATTTAGCCATCAGCATAGATTGCTTGAATTTGAAATTTGAAAAACAGGAACTTGAACATGAAATATTTGTTCTCTCTGATAAAGATAAATTGGCACAGTAGAAGGAACGTATCAAGGTAAAACACCAAATAAATACAATGTTCATCTCATCCCAAAAAATAGCAGACATGTATTCCATGTCAATTGCATGCATAGATTTTTTCTTGCAGAGAAGAGACTCTAATTCATGATTCTAACGACAAGTAAAGAAATGTTTTTAACATGAATCGTTTTTCTTCTATCAGTGGTATTATAGTTGGACCAAATCATTCTATAACAGTATTATTTAGACTTTCCCAAGTATACCCCAAAAATCGCTGCTCAAAGGCACAACTTTCACGTCCAAGATGTCCATACACAAATGGCTTACTTTGCATCCTGAACAGAACTTGGACACAGCTCAGCAGCATACTTGACAAGCTCACTAAGACAACGAGCCCATCTGTGCTTATCGGGGCTATCAAATAGTATAGATTGGAGAGTAACATCAGGGGGTACAGGATCAGACTCTCGCCTCAGATCAAATGGACGGCCTGAATCCCAGTAACAGCTCTGAACTATATCATCCTGCAAAAACAAATAGCTCCTTACCAGATACATACTTGAATTTCTTAATCAGAAATAACAGAGGTACCTGAATGCTCTGAATGCATTTTAAAGGAAAGAGATGTTACATACCCCATTCTCTTCTAAAACATCAATTATAAATATGGGTTCAACTTCATTTCTCAAGATATGATCTGATCGATCGTGCAATGAAAGTTCCCTAATATCGTTTCGCAAGGCACGGACACAACGCAGTAACTCCAGTGCTGTGTGTCGAATCTGACTATCCACAGAACTAAGGAATATAAGACCAACTGCATCAATCTCCGAAGCATGAAATTCGATTGTTTGGGAGTGATGGAAAGAAGACTTCTTGAATCCCTCCGTTCTCTGAACACGCTTTGCATCCGAAACATCATACTCCACCCTATCGTCAGTTAGGCAAGCTCTCCAGAAACACATAAGTTCCAAAAGGCGTTTCAGAGACGTTTGAATGAGAAGAGGGAAGTCATCTGGAAGACGCATAATAAAGTTTGCCATCCCTCTCATAACTGCAAATCGACGATGTGGAAGGTATCTTACAATGCGATTGAGTACCTGTACAGCTTCCTCACGCACACCTGGATCAATACTGATACCATGTTGAGGTATTATCCCGGTTATTTTATCACTTCTGCCAACCTCTTCAATCAGATATGGTATACACTTCAGAACTGAGCGGAATAGATAACCCTGAGACTTTTCCTTTATTACAGCATCTGTGGCACAAAAGCATTTATATTACACCAATATGGCACAAAAAAACCCTTTAAGACAGTCTAGAGGCAATTTGAAAGAAGAGATCCAAAGATAAGATAAGAAAAATATTCTCTGCGGGATTAAAGGTATGTCAAAAGGCATGTATACTAAGAGGTATGGCCAAAAAGGTGTTGGGTTGTGAACAAACATCCAAATGTTTCAATTATAAAATCCAAATCATAAACGTAGATTTGGCTTGTGCAATGTTTATTGCTACATTACAATCCAACACATGACTTCTTCCAAACAAAAAAACCGCTGAATGTTGTAAGGATTGCAAATTTAAGCAAAGTGAGGTGGGCTCTGAATACTTCAAGGCCACCCTTGGGGCTCAAGTCACACTATACTAATCCCTTGAAAGGTGAGATATTTGTCTAGTGAATATCTCTGTCTTGAGTTGTCAAACTGTAATAACACATTTTCAATGCTCTGGACCTTATATTGTCCACTCCGTGCACCCATGAACACTTAACTCTTGATTATTTTTTAGTATTTGACTGAAAATATCTTTAATTTATTTTCTAAATTTGGTGACTTAGTATGTCTTTATTTAGAATGTATACTTGACAAAATCGCTGGACATACTGCTTTTGATCTCAGTATATTTTTCAACATTTTTTATCTGAATATATTTAAAATGTCTTTTCATATTTTAAATTTTTGTTCAATTTTTAGAAGTAAAAAAATAAAATATGCACAATGCCTCGGAGCTAACACCTCACTCTAGTTGTTGTATTCTCCTGTGAACCTCATATTGTACTGTAGACAGCCTAAATAAGAAATCATATATTTGCTCTAGCATTAACCTTTTTTGGTAACTATCTTTGGTTAGAATCGATATAAGACAAAAATAAATAAGAATCATATCTCTGCTCATCATTGATTTTTTTGATAGATAAATATATTTGGTGAGAATTGTTATACGAGGAAGACCTAGAAACCAGGTTAACAAATCCAGGACCTGCCTACTTCATTGAAAGGAGAGGAAATAGTAAGACATAGCCAGTAGGAGGCAGCAAGGCTTCAGAACATAGCCACAGGGAAGGGAGCCTGATTATATCTTGTCTGAAGTACATCAGTCCAATATGCAATCATTCACATCACAAAGAAACAAAGGAACATGCATTCAACCAGAAGTATATTTCTCGTATCTGCATTACCCACCACAAGACATCCGAGTCCCAAAATCATATTGAGAACAGCCCAAATCAGAGTTCTACCTGTGTGAGGATTACAGAGGCAATGTCTGGTGTATTTTAGTTGAGAAAATTTACATATACTTACCGTCATTCATAGTTCAAATGGCATATATCAATACATGAACACACAGAGAAAGCGAAGAATTCAACAAGGCTTGACCAACTTAAGTAATGTATGCAGCGTCAAAGATGTATGTATCTAGAGGTCTATTGTGAGAATAACAGCTGACCAACAAACAATGTCTTCCGAGCAGTGAGAAGCATCTCAAAAAGACTGTAAATAAACCAAATATTTACAAAGTTCATAGATTGAATTCTGAGAAATTGGCAAAATCAAGTATGCAACTCTACCATACATACGCAAGTTGCCTCATATAAAGGTTCAAGAACATAAGCTACGTATTAAGATGATTACCAATGGTGGTCCTTGAGGAAGTAAGAAGAGCCTGGCTGTAGGTTTTGTGACAAGATCTCAAAACTGACTCAATTGCAGCCTTCACTTTTGGGATGTAGTGGCCAATACCACGAGCTGTCAATTTTGATCAAAAACAAAATTATGACTCCAGAATAACAAGGCCAAAACGATGAACAAAAGAATACCATGAAACTAAGGCACTATATTTACCATGAAGAATTTCCAATCCAACATGCTGGCTGGTAGGAGACATGACAATGGCAAGCAAAGCACGAAGACCAATAACTTTGGCTTCACTAGGACTATCTTGCTTCAGCAATTCCAAGATCGTATGGTTCATAGCAAAATCAATGTTGTGTTCCGCAATGGTCACACAGAATTCTACTAGTTTATCATGTTGCACATCCTGTGTAAGCATGCCTTTTCTGAGAACTGTAAGGAGTTGTGACGACACACTGTCTAGGTAATCCCATACACGATTTGGAGGCTGGGAATCACCATGAACACTCAGGTAAAATCTTAAGATGCGGTGTAAACAGTCTAGAGCCATGAATCGGTGGCTCTTGTCCTACAGAAAGACCAATGTTATATTATTCTTTTAATGATCTTACCCATACACACTGCATAAGTACATACATGACTCAGTTGTTGCAAAAGAGAGTGAGAAGCAACTACAGTAACTTTTACTTTGTTCCTAAAGCTTACCCTCAAATGCTTATAGAGTTGCTCCATATGAGGACCAAAGTTACTGAGGAAAAAATGCGGATCACCAAGACATAGGAGAAGTGTAACTAACGGATAGCCAACCTGAGTTGCAAAACATATACATATTAGAGTAAACAGAATGAGAAAAAAGCAACCAGAAAACATTGTCCAGAAACAAAAGTGTAAGAAAACAGCATGCACTGTGGACAACAGAATGAGAAGGAGACAACTTGGTCAAAAAGTCAGGAAACAGTCAAGCAGTCCAGCTAAAATATTTTTGAGAATTTTCTGTATGTTAATTTGATCTGCTATTCACCTCATCTATTTTTCATTTTAGATGGAAAAACACCAGAGTAAGACAGGTGGAAGTTCTCTCAGATCTAATTGGACTTTTTAAGATGCTTACAGCAATATGTTTGCTTTGCTTGTCCATCCAATGCATGAGCTGAACCCTTATTCGTGCCACAGCTTCATACCATAAAGTTAGTGCAGGATCTATGAATGAAGGAGGCCATTGACCTTTTCCACTATCTGCAAGAGGCGCTAAGATGTTTGATAGCATATTGCATAAGGCATGATGAAGTTCGCTTTTTCGTTTATGTGGAGCACGATTAAGTGGGTTAGCTTTAGCCACAAAGGAAGCTGAAGCATTTAGTCCACCCTCTGTCTTTACCTGGAAATATCTTTATCTTTATAGTACCTCAATGCAAATTAATTCAGTCAAATAAAATACCGCATACCCCAAGCTTCAAGTAGCGCATTCCATTTATAATACTTAGTGTTTCACTTCTAGCAACACTAGTATCTATCCGCCGCGTGTTGAGTTCCATGAAGAAGCGCTCTGTCACTGAACTAAATCTGGTGACAGAGAAAGGGGAAACGTTAACACCTCACATTAATGAAACAGGTGTCTGAACTTGACCTCACTGATCAAAATCATTTGTGAAGTGAAGTACACAAACAGATGATGTGTATAGGGTCAGGTTTTACCGCTCACATACAACTCTCATGAAACTTGTTATTTATCCTTGTTAAAATAAATTTCAATCCAGTTGGGATCAAGTGAGTGAGTTTGAAAATATTGGACTATATAGGTAGGAGTACCATTCACTTACCTGATCCTTGATAGGGCACCAAGGAGCTGGGCAACCAAGTCCAGAAGAAGCCCCCTTAAATCAACCAATGAAGGGTAATCAACCTGGCTAACAACCCTGCAATGATAAAGTGTCACAATACAACATAAACTTCAAGGTCAATAGCCTTATTTCCATTATTCTACCATCTGACACAAGAATGAGAATAAGTCAAAGAATCACAGATAGTCTCCCTTGGTCATTGCAATGGCAATTAAAACATATTTATAAAGAGCAAAGTTATAATGCTTGAAAAGATACAAAAACCTGATCTCTCCATAGTATCACAAGCATACAAGACAGGAGTCGTCCAGTTTAGGCCGAAACATCTATTTGTTTTTTGAATAAGTAATATTTGTATTATAACTCAGCACTTAGGTAGTGCTAAACACCTTTACAGCAAGTCAAAGTATAGCAATATAATAAAGAACTCGTAATCCTCGCATGACTCTAACACTTAGGATGTTTTCTGCATCTGTTTTAATTTTCTGCATTTTCTACTCCTGTCTTCGGAACACCTAGCATTTATTTCCTTCCATATGGTCCACCATATACAAGCTAGTATGGTTCTCCAGTAGCTCCTGTTTTTAGCTCCCTTCCCACCTTCTTCCCAACTAGATAGAGTGTCAACAATCTTTCTAGGCATAGTCCATTGTATGCCTCTGAGATTAATGAAAATCTTCCATAGCTGGTCAGTGATTCTGCAATGATCGTTTGACTAAGATAATGTTCCTCTTTCTTAGGTTTTCATATTCCAAGATAGCTTCTTTAGCTAACAACCATAAGAGATATGCCACCTTCAAAGGTGCTTTGGTTCTCCATATTTGTTTCCATGGCCTAGGGTTCCGTGCCACTGTCGAGTTCAGAAGTTTGTACCCTGAACTTACTTTGTATGCTCCTTTGTTGTGCCTATTCCACCATAGTCAGCCCCCCGCCCCCCCTCCCATTCTTTAGACTTTGAAAAGCTTCAGAATTTTGAAGAACTCAATCAGTCTAGAAATTTCCCAATCATACAAGTTTCGATTGAAATATAATTCCACGCCTTGGAATGCCCACGTGTCACCTATTGTTCTGTTCTTGTGGATAACTAAATCAAACAGATCACTGAACTTCTCTTCAAGACTTAACCACCTATCTTTCCAGAAGATGGTTTTATTACCATCACATACTCTAATGGTAGTGTTGTTACGTAAAATGGGCCACCAATTTCTGATAGATCTCCAAACAGTCACACCAGAAGGATTGTTTGCTTATTTAGTCATCCACCCATCCAATGCTCCATACTTTGTTCTGATCACATTTTTTCCTAGAGAGTGTCTCATGGGCATATCTCCACAACCACCTTCATGTTCAAAGCTTTACTTTGGTTCTTCAGATTTTTAATGCCTAGGCCACCCTGTTTCTTGCTTGAGATGAGTTAATTCCACTTGACTAAGTGATAACTGTTCCTAGTTTTATTTCCTTGCCAAAAAAAGGTTCTCCTGATCTGGTCTAGCCACTGTACTGCCCCTGCTAGGATGGGGAAAAGGGTAAGTATGTAGGCTGGGAGAGCATCTAACACATCATGGATCAAAGTGAGTCTCCCCCCTTAGACAAGTATTGAGCTTTCCATCTTGAGAATTTCCTCTCACATCTTTCCAGAACATTGTTCCAGGTTCTGTTGGACCTCGATTGGCCCCCAATGGCATCCCTAGATATATAGAGGGTAGATTCCAACTTCTCCTACCAAAATTGAGGTCAATGTTTGCTGGGAGTCTACCAATTTATCCATCACCCCATTGATCCTTTCAGTTAACACTTTAGACAAACTTGTAGAAACTGCCTATGCAGCTAATTGGTCTTGAATCTTTTAGCTCCTTTCCCTTCCTTTTTGGGAATCAGTGCAAAATATGTTGCATTGAAGCTCTTTTCAAATATCTCATGTTTATAGAAGTTGTGGAAGGAATTCATAATGTCATGTTTTAGAACTTCTCAGCATTTGACGAAGAAGCCCATTGTGTATCCATCAGGTTCAATGGCTTTATCTACAGAACTTTTTCAGGCAGATGAGCACCCCGCACCTCCTTCTCCTGAAATTTGGCTTGTAGTTGTACATTTTTTGCTTCTGAGATTTCTTTTTTTTTTTTTTTTGATGACAAGGGAAACCCAGAGCCACTACCCTTTGGGTGCGCACAGGATAAAACCCCCGCTCCTATGCAATAGCTCACATGCCACATAGGAGAGGTAACCCGCACTAGGCAAGCCCGGCACGACGAGCTCGACCCAGAAGGCAAACCCCTTGCTTTCACTGGTAAGAGATTTCGAACTTGAGACCTCCAACACGCAAGTCCCAAGCCCAAACCACTGGGCCACCCCGAAGGGTTTTTTACTTCTGAGATTGTAGGACAGTTTATCATGTTTCCTACTGGTCTCCATCTCACTGGTTCTATGTACAAGTTCCTATAGAACTATATGATTTCCTTTGTTACTTTGTCGTGCTCCTTCACTGTCTCACCTTGTACTTCCAGTTGGTCAATACAATTACTTCTTTTATGTGCATTAGCTGAACTCTGGAAGAACTTAGTGTTGTTGTCACCTTCTTTGAGCCAAAAAATTCTGGATCTTTGCCTCCATGCAGTCTCTTCATTCTTGTGTAGCTCTTCATACTCCAAGAAAGTAGTTGCCTTCAATGCAACCTCTTCCTCTGTCTATTGCTCTATTATCAATAGTAGAGTCCAGAGTTGCATCTTATTTAACAGATTGGATCTTTGCAAAAACAGATTTGCTTTTTCTTCCTTACTCCACACTTTGAGCTTACCCTTCGCTGCTTCCAATTTACATGCTAAAATATAGTCTGGTTTCACCGTGTATGCAAAAGAATTCCACCAGGACCTGATTTTGTCTATAAATCCCTCAGTGTTAAGCCACCAATTTGTATCCCCTTACCCCACTTTACTATGCTAGAACAAAAAGTACACTTTAGGAGAGGCATGCCCTCTCGAAACAACCAACTTTAAATGCACATGAAATTAAGTAAGAATTGTGTCCCTTGAAGGTTAGAGGTGAGGTAACAACAAAGTTTGAACAATGTATGTACTATCTGAACATAGCACTGTAGAGATACATAAATTTCAAATAAATATTTAGACATACTGTAGAAACAAATAATAGGAATACCAAGATCCAATTTGTGATTCTAGCATAGAGAGAAGAAACAAACTAGGGACCAAATAGAAGTGGCGCAAAACAGCTGTCAGTATTTATAGCTTTCATTCTGAAAAAAAATGAAAAGGAAGTTGAGTGTCATGAAACTATGTATTAGCTTGACTAGTAATTACCTGTCTGCATTTATTAACCAATCGAAAACAAAATTTTCAAGCCCAATCCATAGCTTCTCTGCAGTTTGGAAAAGCACATTAAACTAAATAGAACTTGACTAGCTACCTAGGGAAAGGAATATTTGTTGATGACATTAACTCCACAAATGTACCTGTAAGTCCTTCTTGTGGACAACACTCTACGAAGCGGATACATGCAGAGCAAAAGATGCATTCCACAGCAAGCTAAACCATCCAACAAGCATGTCAGATGCTTCCGACAGAAACTTACAGATTGAGAATTATTTATTATATGATACAGTTCAGGTACAAACATGAATAGTTTACAAAAATAGAACAATACATATTATATTCCGTTTCTATGAGTCCTATGACAATTGAGATTTTAAAAAAATACTTCCAAATAAGGAATAAAATTGAGACTTTTGAGTTCCTTTTCTCATAAGTGAATTGTTTTCTTTGTAGTTCTCTTCAAGCATCTTGTAGTGAACCCCATAAGAACTAAAATTGAAAAGCTGTTGAGCATTTATGAAATTTGATGATAAACAAACACAATGTGATTTGTGTATTGATTGTGATTGTGAAATGAGAACCAGGTCCTTAAGACTTATACGAGTGTGTACTGACACAAGTCCTGTGCTGATATATTTTATTGAACATATCAGTGTGTCTGATTATCTTCATTCAAATTCCTGTAATACATTTGGGATAAGTACACAAGATTTTTCTAAAAAATTGAGTTGTAAAACGATTCTAAAAGTATAGCCAACCCTGTGGTCATTTTGGGTAAGATGCAACCTAGGAATCCTTCACTCGGGTTCGAGCCCCCTTGGTACGAAGTCGCCTTTGTTAGGGAGCGCTTTACCCCCCAATGTGGGATGACACGAATCCTAATTTAGTCGGGCTCCAATGTGGGCACCAAAGACACCAGGTAGGAAAAAAAAAACCTTCAGTGAAGAAGATTCTGATAGATTTGGTTTCATTTCCAGAGTCCTCCTTTGAAAAAAACTGAGGATTAATTGGTTTCCTTACCTGCATGCTTACTAACAAGATTGGTAGATATTGTGTGTACTGTTTTGCAGATTATTGAACGACCGTGCAAGCAGTTCAGAGCATTCAAGCAATTCATTTTTGTACTTTTTAGCCTAATAGTAAGTGATTAAAGCACCTTTTTATTTTTCCCGAACACTACAAAAAGTAGAAAAAGAGCTTAAAGTCCAAAAGCACTTAAAATAAGTCAATCCAAATGTAAGATCTCGAAAATGACTTAGGTAAACTAGAGCCTAACATGTTGGTCATGATGGTCTAAGGTCCTAAATAAGTCTATAATGTGGTATTGAGGTAGTATTTAAGAGTTTAGGTGCATTGGAAGTCAAACGTCAAGGGACGACTAAGACGTTCGACGACTAAATCACCTATGTGCCTCATATGTGGTTTTATGTGTTTATGTGCGATTCATGAGGTTATAAGGTCCTTAAATGAGTTATTATAGTGTATATAGGCAGTGTGTCAAGTTTCATGAAGTTTGAAGGTCAAACGTCCAAGAACGTCATTCGAAAGTTTTGCCTTGAAACGACCTTGTGTTTCTAGGCATGTTTCGTCGAGTTTTACGTGTTTGTTTTGGATGAAATTCATATGAGGGGTCCTAAACTCATATACGAGCATGTTTGGGTTGGAAACGTCTGGGCAAACATCCCCAAGGACCATCCAAGGGTCCTTGAGGAAGGACCCAAAGTTGGTGCCAAGACTGTCCAAGACAGCCCAACCAACGGATGGCAATCGACGCCCAGTGGGTCAGTCGACACCCCGTTGGTGGTGCCTCGTCGATTGACACTTAGGCGTGTGGGAGAGGAAGCCAAAGACTAGCCTCAGTCCCCAACCATGGACTAAAAGGACGATCTGTTAGTCAAGGGACAGGCCGTCGTTTGGCAACCGTTGGTGGACTGCCTCCCTGCGCAGTTCACTGTTAAGTTGAGGGGTGAACTTGTAAATTCACCCCACGTCCAAATAAGAGTATTGGCGGTTCCTTAAGGGTATTTTGGGTATTTTAACTATGTTTATAAGCCTAAAACACTTAGAAGAATTCATTCTTCAAAATCAAAAACCCAAATTCCCTTAGAAATTCCCTAGAACTCCATTGGAGCCAAAACTCAAGGAAGGGCTTGGATTGGAGAATTGAGTGGAGATTCTTCATCAAAATGAAGAATTAGCTTCATTGAGGTATGATTTTTGATCCTTGAAACTCTATTCATCAAGGAGCCCAACTTTCAAAGATGTTTTCTGAAGTTTTCAAAGATGAATTGTCCAATTTCATGATCTATGCATGGGTTCTTGCATTCATGGTTTTTAAGCATTGATTTGTGATTGAATTGTTATTAATTTGATAAACTCAATTAACCTATGAACCCATGAAATTGATGAACCCTAGTTTTTGACTAATTTATGGGTTACTTGATATTGATTTAATGTTTATGAATTCTAGTGTAGTTTTCTATGGGCTCTCTAATGATGTAAGAATTGTGTTCAATTGATATCTAGGTTGTATTAGATTGATGAATATATAGTGAATTGACGTAGTTTCATTGAGTATTGTTATAATTGTATTGAATTGATGTTCATGGTCATTGGTAAGGGCCTTATGGTGTTGAATTGGTTGATTTAGCATCGAATTGAGGTGTTGAGGATGGAGTGGTGGTACGCTGCCCTATTCCCTTTATTTTATAATAATTTAGACTTCAATTATATTGTAATTGGTATGGTCCACTTATGGTGATGGTGTTATGTGCTTTACTTGCAATTGATGTGGCCTTGTCGGCGTTATTTTAAGTAATATGATGATTATGGCCTTGTCGGCAACTACTTGAAGTAATGTGGTTATTTGTGTAGTTGATTATGTGAAGTATGATAATATCTACCTGATAAGTAATGTGAAAGTATATGTGTTCTTCTATTGATGTTATTTAGGTGATCATGTTAGACTATGACTTTGGCTTTGTGTGTATAGTCTTAGGGTTGATGTATGCTTATTCCTATTTGACTATCTGAGTTTATGAAGGTTATATTGATGATGATAAGATAGTGTATAGGATGACTTAAAGAGGATATGGTTATGTCTATGTGTTTCTAGAATGACATGTAATATGTGTTAAAGTGAAGTATGTGGTGTCTTGTCTTGGTTGACTTGTGCCCCTTACTTGATGCATGTATGAATGTGAATACGAGATGTCTTGAATTAGGATGTTAAAGTCTCTTAGTCTTGAATGTATTAATGATATGTGACCTTAAATGATGTTAAGAGGGTCCTTATGTGAAACCTTGAACCTAGTGGTAAGGTTATGAATGTTGAAGTCGAAAGTCATAATGGTATCCTTCAAGTAAAGGAATGATAGACTTAAGGTTGATTGGCTAGAATGGCATCACATCAAACCTTAGGAAAGTCATGATGAACTTCTTGTCGCCATTGTAAGGTAGCCCTAGTGGACCTTTCTTTGGTAGGGTAAATGTGATTGAGTAATGAACTTGATATGGAACCCCTTTATATGAACCTTAAGTGTGAATTACTCTATGAGAACAAAGGCTAGCACCAAATGAGTATGGTAAGAGAAGTAGTTCTAGTTAAAGAATGAGACTAGATTACAAAGCATGCCCTTCATATTCCTTAACCATGTGCCTACATGGGATGTGTCCAAGTTCTACCATTGGCAAGTAGAACACCCTCATCGGAGTAGGTTAGAACTTCGGATTCCATGCTTTGCTATCATGGTCTATGTCGGTTATTGCCTATTCTCATCATATGGGATACCTACTAGCATTAGAGAAGTTTTATGAAGTTTAGGTGGTGGTATGGGACGCTATCTAGACATTGCACAATAGGCTTTGAAGGTGTTAGTTAGAGTCCCTAGGTCTTGTCCAAGACAATTACTTGAATGTCCTTTATGTGATGAATGTCTCCTAAATGAACTAATGAATGTAATGACTTAAGTAAGAAAGTAGGTTAAATGAATAAGTACTTAACTAGAGTAATTAAGGGTTGTCTAGTTAAGGTGTGAAGGGGGCATAGGAATGGTCACTTCGTATCTTACCTAGATAAGTCTAAGAATGACTCTAATTAGGGAAGATGTTGATTATGTGGATATGATCTAAACTTAGGTAGTCTTAAGGATTATTTAGGTAGTCTTGAAGAGGTCAATCATGGACGTTATCTTCTTGATTTACTTAAGTAAGTCTTTTGATAGCCTTTGGTAAGAGAATGACATATTATCTATATATTGTTGTGTTAAGTGCGAATGATTCTATGCTAGGTAGTCTATAGGATCTCTTAAGTGTGTGTGTAAGGAATTGTATGGGCGGTCGCTTCACAACTCACTCAAGTGAGACTTAGAATCACCTTTGGTAGAGGAAATCTCATGTTCATATGTTTGGTGTCTTGTAAGTGTGTATGTGTCTTATTATAAGTAGTCTTGAGGGTCAATTAGGCATGCTTAGGGAGGTTGTATGGGCGGTCTCTCTTAGTGTTGCTTAAGTGAGTCTTAAGATAGCTTTTAGTAGGTTAATTACATGCTAGAAAGTGTTAAAAAGGAAGAGCAAATACTTCACTGTAACTGTGAAGCAATTCACTGTACAGTGAGTTTAAGTTACTCTAATGTTGCCTTAAAAATGCTATAAATTGCTTAAATGTTATCTTATGTGTTTCTAAGTTGATAAATGTTATTCTTATGATTATGATATGATTTTTAAATGAAAAGATGCATATTTCTAATAAATGTCCGTTATCATGATTTTTATGCATAATGTCATACTTAGAACATGTGGCTGTACTAATTCCATGTTTTTATCTATCTCTACAGTTGTTGGTAGGTGAGGAGCATTTGGGAAGCAAGACTTGGATCGTAGCATCATTCAAGTGAAGTTGAAGTATGTCCTCAATTAACTCGAGGGCATATATAGATGTCTTTTATGTTTCTTATTGAAATATTGTACTAGAGTAAGTATTTCTATATTAGTATGTTATGGGTCGTGTCCCGAAAGTATTCTCGTGTCTTAAGTTTGATGAGATTGAGACTTAGTATTTCCTATGATTTTATATGAAAGAGATTTTAAAGACTATGAAATGTTTTGTGAAAAGTTTTAATTCCGCACTACTTTTCATTATGTATATATGCAATGAATGATATGTAAGGGCTTGTACAAGACTTCCGAGAGGTCAAGTACGCCGGTTGCAATCCGAGATTGACCCTAACTTCTAGGGTGTGGTTTCGGGTTGTGACACCAAACACCCTCTCAGAGTGTTGGCGTAGATTGCAGGAGTTGTAATATGATTTTGGCTCATTTTGTTTAGTGGAGTTCTAGAGTTAAATACTACGGGGGTAGGTCATGATTTTTACACTTTCTGAACCAAGCCGTCTTCCACGTTAAATCTTGTAATCATTATTAAACTGCACTTTCCAGTTTTTAGTTGTTTAAACAAAATATTAATAAGAATAAGGTGCATTGGAGACAAACATTAGAAGGTGAAGAAAATTTGGTACGGCCAATTCTCACACACACACACTAGTCGTTAATGTGTGCTAAATTAACAAAAAAAACTGAGTTCCTGTAAAGGTAAAAGGATGAGGATCCTAACCACCTGAAAAAAATCCTTAGGCAATCATTTATTTACAATCTCAAGCCTTCAGGAATAAGACTTCTGTTGCATGTAATCTGCAAATAATATAAGACATATACTAAGTAAACATATTTATGTGATCCGTAATTGGAGAGCTTTGTTTAGATGTTTCAAAACAATGCAGGTTGCATATCAGTTGATACCTTGAAAGGATAGGTTACTGACATAGTTTTAACGACTAAGAGGAAAGAGGCTGAAACGGTGATGCAAACTATACTGATATGACGCCAAAAATATATTTTTAATCATTATTTGATTCACATTTAGAATTTTGTATTTTTTCTTTTTGAGCATGAATTTTATGGAATAGTGTATTTTATTTGTAGGAGTAAATTGGTGTAAAGTTGAAGATATTTGGAGCTTAAACTAATAAAAGATGGAAGATTACAGAACGAAATCAACAAGACAACTCAATAGATCAAATTGAATATAATAATATATCATTTTAATATATAAGAAGTGTAAGAAGAATTTGAATTGAAGTATTACATGGGCCACGTGTCAAAATTTGAATACACGCACAAATTGAGGCGGCGCAGCATGGTTCAAGCGGAACCCAATTTCTTTTGGGTCTTGGTTTCCCAATTTCTTTTGGACTCAATTATTTTATTTAGAGTTTTCTACATCTATAAATAGTCTATAAGAATAATTATAGAGGGGATATACTTGCGAGATAACTTTGTGAGGGAAGTCGTTTAACTTTTTGGGTTGCTTTCTTCTTTTTCTTTATTTGGCATCATCAGCAGTGTTTTGGACGGCGAAAGGCGATAAAAGGCGACAAGGGTCTACCTCGCCACAAGGCGAGGAGAACGGAGAGACACGCCTTTTTAAAGTGTGACACCATTTAATACCAAAATATTAAAATATTTAATTGCATATGTAAATAATCAAACAATAACATATTAGCAATTTTTTCAATTTAAAAACTAAAAATAGATAGTACATAAAACTCTAGAACTTGAATGAGAAAAAAAAGAACAGAAGTCAAAAAAAAGGTAGAAGTAACTCAAGTCTGAAGAAGAAAAGAAGAAATATGTATTGGTTAGACTTTCGAGTCATCGGAAAAGCCAGTAGCCGGAGGAGTCTAGTCGAAAATCCTAAAATTACCTTTTAACTTTTAAACCCCTAAATTGGTCGCCTTATTTTAAGAAGATACAAAAGGTGACACCTTTCTAGCCTTTCTCGCCTCTTGCCTCTAGACTTTTGTTGTCATGGTGTTGCCTTTTGAAAATCGCCTTGCCACAAAGCTAAAAAACCATGTAGGGTCGCCTCACTTCTTGCCATTGGTAACGAGGTGATCGCCTTTCACAACACTGGGCATCAGTAGCTAAAGACCCTTATTTTGGGGTTGCGGCTACAAATGATTGTTTAGTATTAAATTTTATAGATTGAAGTTGGTTACCATATAAATTGTTCTTATGTTCATGATTTAGTATTTTGTGATTGACCACCACTGAAATAAATGTATTGTCTGAATTGAACTCGGAAGAGGAATAAAGAATAGAACGTGGTACAAAAGAAGCATGATTTTCTCTAGACATTAGGGTTAGTCTATATAGGATATACCTAGAGACCTTGCTTGGTTGCTAAACAAGATGAAAACTTAATGCTCTTGTTGTGGATGCGCTGGAAGTCCTTAAATTATACTTAATTATATTTTTAGTAGCTTTATTTATTGTTCTAGAATATGGTTTATGTTTCATAAGTTTATAAGGATTAGGTTAAGCTATAATTCATAAGAATTAGACTTCCTATTTATGTAATAATACTCCTGTTTAGAGGGTCTTCTAATGAATAAATTGGAAAGTCATTTTTCAGCAAAAGTAAGAGATTAGAATTCTCTCTTACATTGAACTCTAAGTTTCAGTCTCCCTTTGAAGAGCTGAAGATATTAGAGTTCTCTCTTTTAATGAACTCTAAGGTTTCCACCTCCCTTTAACGAGCTGATTTATATATTGTCATGTGAATCAATCCCCAAAGATTCATACCAGCTCCACAATTGATTCAGTTTATCCCTGCTCAACGATGTAGTTAGACTGTCTATTGTGGTAGGCGATTAGAGGTGGGGAGACCATCATCATACTAACAACCTTGAAAATCAGAGATTTGATAACTAATTGAAGTCAATAGAAGAAGATATTATTCATGAATTCTAAGTGAGTTGTAGCCTAGAATTTTCCCAATCATTAGTATACGTCTTTTATTCTTGCATTCTATTAAGGTAAATTCTTTTGGCACTCTTGAATAAATAGACTAGTATAATTTAGTAAAAATAATTAATCCACAAGTCCTTTGAGTTCGATAATATGGTTGTTTTGGAGCCACTATATTACTTGTGTGACCACGCAAACTTGCATGTGCATTTGGAAGCAACATTAACCTAGAAATTTATCCCGGATAAATGTGAAAATTCTTGGAGAAGAACATATTCTAATTAAGAATCTATGTCAGAGATTCCTATGATTATCCATTATGAAGCACTGTGCAAATAGATTGGAGAACTATATTCTTCACAAAGCTTTAAATTTGCAGATTGATGGTCAATTTTTAAATTTTTCATCCAAGAATATTTATAATGAGGAGTGATCAATAAAATGCAGTGCTCTCACTTTGATACATTTAACTGAATAAAAAAAATGTCTTCGTACACATAACTCTGAGAGGAAGTTAGCTAGCATCAAAGCGTAACAAATGTTAGAGGATGTCAAATCATAAATACTTGTGATGACTTGCTCCCTATAATAGATTTGAGCCGACAATTACAAGTGATATTATCATAAATAGTTAAAGAAAAGCATTTTCTTTATTTCTATATTTTGTAGTTGCATCCATAAGTTTCATAGCCCACTATATTTCTTCCTTAAGTTTAGTTTTACATAGATATATACACCAAGTTCAGAAGGGCAAAGACCTGGATTAGTAGGTTTATAACACAAATGTATGACCAGTTCGCCAAACTGATAGAAAGGTCTTTCAATCTTTTTTCTATTCAAATAACTATGTAGCGTTCATTTTCATGCAACTTGTTTTATGACAGGAAACTGGAAGACCATATAAAGAACAATATCTCAGCACTTGAATGCAAAAGCAATTGTCACTACAGGTAAATGAAGTAATGTACAGGCATTAGTAAATTAACAGACCTTTCTCTGAAATGTTGATGCGTCATTTGCACCTTTGGGAGATTCACTATAACCAACATAAGAATCATAATAAGAATACAATGTTAATAAGTTAATTTTAATAATCTAATAACCTTGATTTAACTACTTTTTTTTTTAAACTGAGATATAAAACAAGGAAAAAATATAAAACAGAAAGTTCTATTATGAAAAATTTCTTCAGAGTTAGATTCTTAAGGAAAAAGTATGTGGCCAATTGATCAATGAAAAGGGAGAAGCAGATAGAATGTGGAATAAACTTGGTCAGGAGAAGAAAAGATAGTATTTATCTGTCCCATTTTATGTGGCACCCTTTCTTTTGTAGTCCGTCCAAAATGATTGTCACCTTACTATAATTAGAAACAATCTAACTTTAAAACACCCTTTTTACCCTTAATGAAATGATTCTCAATTACACAAATATCTAAGGATTGTTTTAGACCATAAATTTCAATAGTCTTGCTTTTTTTTTTCACAAAACACCATGCCAGGGAGTAAAAGAATACACTCCATGAGACCCAATATAAGTGATTGTTGATTAGCTTGATTCTAGGAGATATTGTACTCTAGCTTAGTTGTGGGAGCAGATTTTATTTTATGATTATTAGTTGTAATTGATTGTCTAATCTAAATTAGTCATAAGACTGTTTGTATAATCACCCTGATTATTGCGATGTAAAGACACAGAAAACTTCACAAAATTCAAGAATACAACCTATACGAATACAAATAAGTCTCTCTCTTTCTCAAATAATTTGCGATATCGGAGTTATTTTTGCCTTTTTTATGTGAAATTATTTCACTCTGCAACATTAGGGCTCCAGTTCCATGAATAAATTAGCTTTCTGATGGCCTCTTTTCAGTTAAATTATCTAGAAGAATTCTGGCAGAAAAAGGTTGATCATTAATCTTTGAATCTAGAGGTTTATCCACTCCATATGGAAATTGTTACTGGTTGATGCAATGTTTACGATCCTTGCAATTTATTTAACCAGTAAATTTCATTCTCGTCTCTTCTTCATCATAGTTTCTATCAGATTGCCTCCCTCAAGTAACTTTTTTTAATAAAAAATACGCCCTCCCCCTCTCAATAGTTCAGCTTCTCAGAAGGTGGAGTGACAACTGACAAGAGTTGTTCTCCATCATATCTTTTTACCATCTGGAATTTGATATTGGTATCTGTTTCACAAGCTTACTCTGTTTGGATCATTGTTACCCGTTGTTCCATAATGTACTCTATTGTATTGTACTCTATTGTACTGTACTGTATAACATGTCAAACATTTGGAGAACTTCTCAACGTGTGAGGTGGTTGACTCAGGGGGAAACAAGATGTATCAACACTAGGTAATAGTAACTATTGACGGATAAAGGTTTCTCAAGAAAAGCATTTAAAAACCCATCACTGTGCCTATCGTAGTTCTGTACTTGATACCTCCCTATGAATGTCCCACTCAAGGCAAAATGACATGTCCAGGCCCAATTTGATAAAGGTATTCTCAAGAACAGATGTAAGAATCGTAATTGCTTAAGTAGCAATTTTCTCCATACTTTTGCTTCTCAATCGATCTTCAATTGAGCTACTAGAAATGAAACTACATTCTTTCTGCAGTTTTTATTTATCCACTAGGTGCCTATCAATTAGTTCCAAGAAAGCATGTCGGGAGATGTGGAGGTTGACGATGTGATACTATCGTGTGACTGAAGGAGATACATGCTAACTTGGGAAGAAATAGTTGCATGGCATTATGTTGACATGGTTTGAGTTGTATCGATTAGCACATTATGTCCCAATTTATCATGCTGTGAAATGTAAATTCTTCCAAGTAGATAAGTAGCTATTGGCATGCTGGACAGAATATGCAATAATAAAACTAGACATACATCTACCAAACTATTAGAAAATGCATGATGAGTCTGCCCATGCAAGTGCAATAAATCAGCATGATTCGGGGTGCATGACTAAAAATATATATTACTTCAAACAGAAATGGCAACCATGTAGCACTTGAGGACAAATTACAGTTAAGAATATGTACCTTTCTCTCCATCTTAAAAGAGCCTCTAGAAGAGGACCAGGTGTGTGTCGAGCAATCATAGCTAACGAATCCAGTACTTGCTCATAGGCTGGATCTGATGGCCGAAGGTACTGTCCATCCTGTTTAGCCCATGTAAAGTTCCATAATAGCATACAAATCAAGTAAAAATAAAATAAAAAATATGTCCATCCTGTTTAACCCAGGTAAAGTTTCAGAATAACAAAAATCAAGTAAAAATAAAATATACTACATCTCTTTAACTTCACATAAGTTTTTCTTGCATTAGCATGCAGCTCAAATAACATCATTAAGAATCATGCCAATGAAACGCAGAACACATAACTGTAATAGCACCAGTGCCAACACAGAAGAGTTATGCTTACTCTTTTCTCATTCTGGTGCTAGAAAATAATTTGTTACTTTTCTCTCTTACCTTTCACGTGATACATTTCAATTGACACTCTTGTGTCCTCTGAACTCCTTTCCTGGGGAGGGAACATACAAAGGGATTGAGATCACACTGACACACACTAAGCCTATTCCTAACGCATTCTGCTCTTCTTCTATTTTTGGCTCTTTTCCCACCCAAGTAGTAGAGGCAACCTATCAGGGACTTCTTATGAAAAGCATTAGGACACTGGCAAGCATCTCTCCTCAGAAACTCTCTCTGATGCTTATCTAGGTGAGACTAAAATATATAAAGGATATGATCCAGAAAAAGATATTATCTGGACTTAACTATTGCTCTTGGAGCAATTCTGAATCAACTGATTAGGCGAGACAAATAGCAAAATATCATTCCAAGTCTTGTGACAAATATAGAATGAAAATTTATTTAATGCACAAATACACCAAGCATTGTTATACTACCTCCCTTCAAATCTTATGTAATAATACCTGATTGACACGAAGTTTAAGAAGTTACTTCGACTTATATATGATACATATTATTAATAGTGAAAGTAAGCACTAAGATAGTGGTTGAACCACTAGGTGATTCTTCCCATTTGTCCTAGCCTTGGGGACAGAATTACCTAGTACCTACTGTTGGTGGGAGGTGTGTTGCTGGTAGGAGGTGATAAGTATCCCATGGAGATAGTCGAGGTGCGGTAAAAGTTGGCCCAGAAACAACGATCATTAAAAAAAAAGATAGTGGTTGAGGACCCCAATGCCAAGAGGTCGATATTAAGCTCCACTGGTGAAACCAGGATTTTCACCATGGGGATTCAAACTATAAAGAAGTAAGCACATGGAGAAGACGAGTGAATCCTACGTCTACTATGTCTTTGACCTCATATATACATTGCAATTCGGCAAAAAGTATCCAGATTAACTCCTTACAGCCTTCAACCCATCATGACAACCAAGGTGAGAGTCCAATCAGTAGGACACTAGGCGAATTAATCTCAACTGCCTAAATCTGGACAAAGTTATGTGGTACTCATGCTAGTAGAAAGTAGAAAGTAACCAAGCTGGCATGAATTCCACCAATAGTGGGTGAAAACTTATTTTGGTAGAGAACATCAAATCAAGTTGAAACAGTTTAATAAAAAAGAATTCTTGAGATTAGTATTATGACATTTCAAACTGAAATCTCGGTATGAAATTAGTCCAGGTACAAAAAGCTTATCCGAACATCAGGGTCCACGGTCATCAAACAGAAACAAATTGATACTTAACATTAAAACAAGTACCTGAGCTTGAGCAGTTTCAATGCGACGCCTAGCAAGCGGAAGGAACCTCTGTAGCAGTGCATCAACAATCAGCTTTGCAGCACTTGTCTTCATTTCCCCCCAATTTTTTACACCAGTTGGTTCCAACTACAAACTTGTGATTTCATATCCTGCGCAATTTCAACATGACTATCATCATCGCAATGACCAGAATTTCAAAATTTTAGAAATCAGGTATCACAATTTCGTATTGAGATTGGGCAATTCCGATTGTGGATTCACCAATATTTTCTCTCACCATTGTTGCTATGTTCCAGCTTTTGATTTGTTGTTCGATAAAGCCGGAACCCGTTTTATAAAAAAAAAAAAGAGTAAACTGTCTGGACCGGTTCAGCTCTGCTATTTTTCTTACTTTGCACCTGTTGATTCGGGTTGAACTCTAGACCACTTTTATGTTTTTTCTTTTTTTTCTGTAACCAGTGAATTCATTCACCCTTTGTGCCGTCATGAAAAATACAAATGATTTATTGAGTATTATTTTAATAAAAGGGGATTTGTGTGTGTGAATTTTACATATTTTTTTAAAGTTTTTTTTTTAAACTACTACTCACTCTATAACTGGCTTGTTAGGAATCTGAAACTTGACAACTCGAGTTATACAATCTATTGATGCATAACAGACATGAAGTCAGTCCATACCTAGAATGACATCAAAATCTACCATGTCTTATTCCACTAGGTCAACCATGGTGTTCTTGTGATTGATAGAAATGGACAATCACGATAGACTCTTTCTACTAGAACAGACTCTCCTAGAAACATAGAAAGGTTCACAAAGTTTCTCGGGAAGAATCTCTAACCTATTTGCAACGTAAGGAGTTACAAAAGAAAAACTTTCTCCTAGGTCTAACAAAGCATAAACATCAAAAGTAAAGACTTTGATCATACCAGTGACAACATCTGGAGAGTTTTCTTGCTTTTGGCGGCTAGTGATTGCATAGAGGCGTTTTACCCCTCCGTCGGTACCAGAAGGAGCTCCTCTAGGTGCAGCCCTGTCTGGTGGAGCAACTAATGAAGATTGGGCTCTTTTGCCAGATTTCCACTACCCTGCATGTTCTTAGGGCACTCCTTGATGAAGTGACCCTTTGTCCACACTTAAAACAACATGTCTGACCATCACAACATTTACCTGGGTGGTGCCTACCACACCCTAGAACATAAAGGATCTTAACTACCTCCCTGTGCCACACTTCCTTGAGATTGTGTTGGTCCAGCTCTGAAATTCTGCGAATTCTGGACATGAGTTCACCTTTGTATCTGTGTGCAGGCGCACTAGCAAATGATGGTGCAGGCCCCTTTTATTTATGAAATTGTGGCCGATTAATACCACCTTTCTACTGCCCAGATCATTCCCAGTCTTGGCTTTCTTGCTCCTATACTCTTCTCTGTCCGTTATCTTCTCCTCTTCGACCTTCTGCACATAAACGATCAACTTGCATATGTCCATATCGACTATCAGCATCGCATCCCTACCATCTTTGCTTGATGCACGACCCTAGCCAGCGACAAACAAGCTCTTTTTGCTCCTCATATCCTTAACCATTTCAGGAGCATAACGGGACAGCTAGGTGAACTTCAACCCATACTCATGTACACTCATAGAGTCATGTTTCAGTGTAAGAAACTCTCGTACCTTAGCCTCTTTCAATTCTCGGGAAAAGAAACGCCCCAAGAAAGCCTCTTCAAAACAAACCCAACTCGGATGTGGTGCATCCTCATCTCTGCCCTCCTTCCACTGATCAAACCAAGTCCTAGACATATTTTCAATTGGTGTGCATCTAGCTCAACTCTTTCAGCATCGCTGATATGCATCACATCAAATACCTTCTTCATCTTCTCAACGAAATTCTCTGGAACCCCAGTGGTTCTTGAACAGGTGAAACTTGGAGGATTCATCCTCAAGAATTCACGAATCCTCGAAGTGTCAGCCTCTTCTTGCCTAGCTCCCCTGTGTTGTCCAACTTGATTTGTTACCACTTGGCTTAACATCTTGATAGCCTCAAGTAATTCAGCATTTGTGACTTCTCGTTGAGGTTGCACATTTTATGCATTAGGTAATTTTGGTTCCTCTACATTTCTTCTAGCTGGACGACCTCTTGCCACTCCTCGTGGAGGCATGGTTATCTGAAATACGTGCAAACATGAATTAGAGACAAACTTTAGAGATAAACTCTAACGCACAAAAAGGAATATGAAAGAAGTGAAGGAATTCCTAAATGTTACATCCTCCTAATTATAGATGTGGCGCGCTTCACATCGATAACTAGGACTCTACAGAGAGGACTTCATAGATTCCCTAGGAATCTTGAACTCTATGCTCTGATACCAAGTTTGTCACGCCCCTAGCCTACGCCCTGGACGTGACCAACAGCCAATGACCATTGGTGGCCTTGAGCGGACACGTGGCATGACTTACTAACTCAGCGGAAAACTTAACTCAATATAAAGGAAGAAACATTCTCATAAAGATATCTTAAACTAAAAGTCTTTGCCAAAATGGCACTTAAGTCTCATAATAAAATATTTGTAACGTATTAATGAGAGATTCAAAACTAAACTATCTGACTGACTTTCTTTCTATAAAGCCTCCATAATACTAAGATGAATGTTGGGACGACCCCACAACATCCTATAAAAGATAAAACTGAAAAATAGTAACTATGTGTTCTCCAGAATGCAAAGAGGCTCACCACTAACTCTGAATGCTTAGCTGGATTAACGAGGCGTCGGATGATGCTAATCCTGGTTACCTGTGTCTGCTTCATGATACGATGCAGACCAACTGGTATTAGTTAATTGAATGTACGAGTATGCAAGTTGGAATGCTAAACAACAACTTAAGCTTGCAAAGAAATAAGAAGGAACACTTACCTTGGCTCTGCTCAACTCAATATAAAGCAGTAAAACACATACGATATATATATATATATATATATATATATATATATATATATATAAAAAA
>NC_028639.1:14493575-14509157 GCF_001406875.1 Solanum pennellii
TATATATATATATATAAAAAACTTTAAGAAATTGGAAACAATATTAGTTCATTAAAATAAAGTGATAAAAAAACATAACTTTACTCATTTAAAGTAATATAACTACTCATTTAAAGTAATATAACTTTTGTTGGAAATTCTCTAACCGACAACCATCACTATGAGCCTAAGTGATAGTACAATGTTTTACCTCACGCTGCCAAGACCATCCTATACCTTGTCATCAATATAGGACCTTACTTAACTTAGTGGATCCACTAGCTTAATTAACTTACGTGATCATCTAAAAAGTATGACCTATTAACACCTATGATGGCTTACTTTAAGATTCTTTTCTTTGACTTACTTCTTAACTTCTAGGCTTAACTCTTAAATTCTTTGACTTTGATCTTAACTTTCCTTAAATTGGATTATGGATTCAAGGTTCTTGATCTCATGTTTACGAATGATTTCATGATGTTTTGATGTACCTTAAAGTGTTAGAATCGATTAGGAAACTTAGGTACATCACTTTGGATGGGGAGTGAATGCGGAGAATTGGCGTCCCTGGTGCTCTGAGAGGGTGCGGGGCGCCAGCCCTCAAACTTGAGAGTAGTTCCTATGGCGTACTTGCTGGAATGGCACGCCAGAGGGCAAAGTTCATACGAACTAATCTGGCGCTCTGGCAGGCGCGCACCCTAAGCTTTGCCCACAAAACTTTCGACTTTTCTCCTTCGTTTTTCATCTCTAAACCCTCTAAACTCCCATGGTTCTTCACCCAATCACTTAGGATCATTAGTAGCCTCAGTACCCAATAGATTTGAGTCCAAAAACAACCCGGAAACATAAATCAAATCAACACAAGGCATGCAACAACTCAACCAACAAGAATTCAACAAGGTTCTTCAAGAACATCACTTTTTATTATTCAACCAACCCAAAATCGCTGAATTAAAACAATTTGGTGTGTGGTTAAATAACCCAGCACGGAAAGATCTTACATACCTTGATAGGGATGACCCAGACGAATTCCACGCGCAAACCTTGGCGTTCTTGGCAATTTTTTGACTTTTCTCCCTTTCCTTCTTCTTTTCTCTCTTCTCCAAACCCTAAGCGTGATTTTGATTTTCTAAAACTGAACTAGACTTTTTTCACACCAAATAAATCCTAAAACGAAATACTAGTTAAAACACTAGTTTGCCCTTCCTTAAATCCGAATTGGGACCTTACTCAACCAACTACCCAACTTCCGATAGGCATATCTCCCTCATACGATATCGGAAATGCACAAACTCAGCAGCATTGGAAATATCTATCCAAGGAATTTCCAGTCATATCAAGAACTATCTCTAACTCATCCTGAGCTAGGAGTTATGACCGTTTGAAATTGACCAAAATTCACTTTCTTAACTTTGAATTTTTTTTCCAGATTGTCCCCTTTCTTTTCAAAAGTGATTATTTTTAATTTGTTAGCTATTTCGAGTTATGAGATATTACAAAGATCCCATAAAATCAAAGAAAAGAAAGAAAGCATCTGGTCTAAAGAGTAATCCTCCTTAGAAGAAATTCAATGAAAACTGCTTCAATTATGGCAAATGTGGTTATGGGGCTACTGAATATCAAGTTACTAAAAAGGACGAGAAGAAGGATCAAGCAAATTTGGCTGAATCCAAAGAAAGATGGACAATCTCTATGCAATTCTTTATGAATGCGACTTGGTTAGAAATCCAAGAGAATGGTAGATAGATACTGGTACCTCATGCCATGTTTGTGCCAACAACGAATTATTTGCATCATATACTCCAGCACCTACAAATGAGAAGTTATTTATGACAAACTCCACTGTTGCAAAGGTGAAAGGAACTAACAAGGTGTCATGACCCACATTTACACCCTAGAAGTTAGGGCATTCTTAGGTCACAACAGGGCGTACTTTACCTCTCGAAGGTTTTGTACGAGCCCTTGAACATCATTCATTGCATATATATGAAAAATAACAAGAATTAAAACTTTCTTTCAAAACGTAATGTGGAAGCCATTTCATAAAACGTCTAACATATGTCTCGAAAACCATCTATGATATCATGAGTACAAAAGTCTTAGATAAAGAACATAAAATACAACATGCTGGTGGTGTCCTCGGAAGCTATGAGGACTCACCAATTTTCACTTCTTGAAAGCCTTGGAAACTCTACTCTTGCAAGCAACTCAATATCCTGAAGACCCTACATGGATGTAGGCAAATATGTGTTAGTACGATATTTACTAAGTACGGAAACTAAAATGCCAAACACAAGATATCTCAAAGGGTTAGTCAATAGTAGACATAATCATAAGAGATAAAGACATAAGCAATACATGAATAACATAAGCATAGTAAAGCATTATAAAGCATATAACAATTCATACTTAAAACATTGTCCTTCTTACTCAAATGAACTACTCACAAGATACCTCCAAATATACTAGTGCAAGGCTAAGGTAGCATCCGATGCTACTAGCAAAGCTAAGTATATCTCTTTGGTCATTCTTGATCATAGCCCACTTTCATAATTAAGACCTAAGTTCATCATATCATATGAGCACTATGCCCCTAGGCCACCCCAAAGCATACTTGTGCAATGCATGTGAAGCATCTCATACTACCTCACACACAAAACATATCTTGAAGTCACCCTATCTTGTTTTATGTCATCATAGAAGTCCCTAATAGACCTACTTCTTTGTTGAAAAGGAACTATCATCTTAAGTCAATCCTGTCATGGAAGACAACTATAGAACTATACAAGCTAAACAAATATCATGAAGTGTTCATGTCATAGGTAGCTTCAAGTCATACTTGTGCCATGTACGGATAGCATCCCATACTACCATACACACTAAGTATTCCTCTAGACTATCCTACTCCAAGCTAACTTGTCTTTCAACCTTGTATACTAAGCTCAACGTACTGCCATAATTTACCTACTACCATGGAAAGCATCTCAATATACTAACCAAGCTACTAAAGGAAGGATACAACCATCCGAACCACTATGCAACCAATCATGTAGATGCAAGTTAATCATAGGAGAGCATGAATCCTAAACCCTAAGCTATCTTGAGAAACTAATATCAAGCTATTTCCATGAAATGCACCTTTTTCATGCAATTCAAGGTACCATGAAATCCACCTTTCATGCAAGTTAAGTTATCATTAAGAGAGTATAGACCTTTCCCCTAACGCTACTATGAAATGGTTTTGGCCTAACCATGTAAAACCCCCAAAATGAGTTAGAGTGTCTAGAGCCTCACATGTGTCTAATGAGATTTTTAACATGTTAATTTAAGTTTTCTATAGCATTTATGATTGATTTGAAGTCATTTGGAAGTCAAACATCCAAGAACGTCTAAGACGTTTGAAAGTTAGCCCTTGAGACATGCATGTGTATCTTGACATGTTTTACGTGTTTGTTTTGGTTGAAACTGATATGGAAGGTCCCTAAAATATTAATAACTTTATTTACATTGGAAATTCGTGGGTATGACTTCCCAAGGGCCCCGTAAAAGTCCCTCAAGGAGGAACCAAAGTCTGCCTAGACCCTGCCTTTACTGTGTCTACATACGACCCTCAATCGACTCCCACTAGGTATTGTTACACCCCGTCGATGGGAAGGCATTGCCCCACACTTAGTGTGGGAGATAAAAAAACCAATGACAAGCCTCAGTACCAAACGAAGACTAGCAGAATGGCCCGTCGATGGGCCTAAGAGGCGTAGGTTGCTCCGTCGATGCAGCCTGTAACTCCAACTGCCTGCACACTGTTTCATTAAGGGGTGAATGGTAAATTCACCCTACGTCCTAACCTAACCCTAGGCGGTTTATTTAGATATTTTTGGGTATACTAAGTTATTTAAAAACATGAAAATCCCATTCCCAATTCCACAATTCAAAAATTAGACTTCCCTTTCCAAAATATCCTCTCGAGAAACCTCCACTGGAGATGGAGCTCAAGAACAACTTGGAGCTTGGATTCTCATGGATTATTCATCATGTTTTCATGGTTTTCTCCTATATTGATGTATAGTGATCCTTCATCTCCAGATAATCTTTCATCTATAAGTTCCTTTCAAAGTTTTCAAAGAAAGTTCATGATCCTATCTCCAATTTTCCAATCAAGCCATGGGTTCTTTCTCAAAACGTTTTCAAAAGCTTTCTCATGATGAATTGATTATAATGTATTGAATTTAAAGTGAATTTAAATCCAATTGCATGATGAACTCATGTTCCCATCCAAAATCTCGATTTAGCCTATTTGTGGGCATTATGATCTTGATTCTATGTAAAGTGAATTATGATTCTAGCATGTTCAATTGATTATAGCTACTGTTTTACATTCATATTTATGGTGAATTGTTGATGAATAATCCATGTGGATCAAGGTTTGATAGTTTGGTAAGGATAACCTACAATCCTCCACATTCTATAGATTCATGATGTAGTGTACTTGATATGATCTCGATCTTGTTATGATTAATACATGATTTCGATTATGTTAGCGTACCTTTAGCTATTTCCCAGATATGGATTGTGATGAAATATGGATATTGATCAGTGATGATCAAGGCCTTGGTGATTTGGTAAGGATTAGCTTATATTACTCTACTTTCTATCGATTGTCAATGTATTGTATTCAATATGATCTCGATTCTACAGTACATGAATGTAGGATTTAGTTTATGTAATGATACTTTTAGATAATACCCTATATTGATGTTATTGATAAATCGTGAGTATTGATCATTGATGATCAAAG
This sequence comes from Solanum pennellii, assembly GCF_001406875.1. Classification (NCBI taxonomy): domain Eukaryota; kingdom Viridiplantae; phylum Streptophyta; class Magnoliopsida; order Solanales; family Solanaceae; genus Solanum; species Solanum pennellii. Next base: position 14,498,350 of record NC_028639.1, read on the forward strand.
CAAAGGAGTTTTGGTAAGATTGTTTTACCTCTATACTTCTCTATAGAAATTGCTAGATAATTGGCCTTGTATGACATTGTGTGGTATGGTCCACTTATGGTGGCAGTGTTTATTTTATTTTCATTATATATGTGATGTGATCATGGACTTAAAGGCAATTATGAATATGTGGTGGTGATAATCACCCAATTGAAGTCTGATGCCTAGTTTCGACCCTTGTTGTGATCTAGGTTGTATTACTCATGTAATATATATGTGAATGACTATGTTAGGGTTGTTTTAGGTGCTGCCAATGATGAAGTATAAATGATGAATGACCCCTTACCTACATACCCCTACATGAATGTGTGATTAGCCATAGTTAGGAGTCTTGAATGCAAGTGGTGTAGTTAGGTTGTCTCCTATGCTAAATTGTGTTGTGTGGTATATGTTTGAATATGCATTGTGGTCCTAAGAGGGTGGCTGTCTCAAGGTATTGTTGATGTCCATTACGTGATCATGTTGACCAATGTACACACACTCACACTTTATGCATTGCTTACAAGTAGTATAGGTTCATGGTGTCTAATGAAAGGGTATCCTCATATGCACTTGTGTCTACTAATATTAATGTAACGTATATGTACATGAAGTATGATTATGTATCCCCTAACTAGGATAACTTCATAGGTGTACTAGTATGGGTAAGGGTATGGGACCTTGTCTATGAATTGCAAATGTGTGCCTTGATAGGATAGGTCCTAGGTTTGGTTTCTATGTACATGAATGTGAATGCATGATTATGTTTATGTATGAACATGTGTGGTCTTAATGTGTTGTGTGAAAGGATTGCTCACATATATTTATGCATACATACATGTATGATGATCTATTCAATAGAGGGGCGTTTGGATAGTGTTCCCAAGAGTACCCTAAACTAGATGGTGCTTTACATATGTTATGTCCATGTGAAAGGACTTATCACATGATTTAGGTTGATTAACTCTCATATATGACCTATGAGCTAAGCATATGAGGATTTAACACTCCTAAGTCTACATTTTATAAAGTAATGAATGATAATGGCTTTCAATAAATGGAACTTATCTTAGCCCCGAGTGAACTTGAAGATGAGGGGTGTCACTTACCATTGTAGGAAGGTAGGTTCACCATAGTCCTCACGAGGTGGTTAGCCTAATATCCCAAAGGGAATATAGTGATATTTCCATAAGTGGATAACTACAAGCCTCAATAGATACCTCCAAGTTCCATAAACTATGCTTGCCCCAAAGGATCAAGCAAGTGATATCACTTAGTATGCTAGCATGTGTTAATGTTCTACTTTGGCTAAGTAGAGAACCTTCTCTTGGTATAAGGCTCTACAACAGCAAATTCCATGTAGCACCCATGGTCTTAGTGTCTGTTAAGGCTATAGTTTCCCTAAAGTAAAATGGACAATGGAAGTAAAGAACTAGATCCTAACTAGGATAACCTAAGCGAAGTTGGTTAGTGTAGGTGGGGGTATGGGACTTCACCTATGCATTGCACAAGTAACTCTTGCAGGGAGTTCTAGGAAGGTGTTCTAATGTATGTGTATATGTTTGAGTCTTTATGCATGACATTGTATTCTTGTCTACTTGTTGTGATGATATGCATGGTTTGAGTCCTAATGAGTCTATATGATGTGTCCTTTTCTTATGTACATAATGTTGGTCTTAATGACTATATGATGAAGGTCTTTCTTGGCATGAATGAAGTTGTCTATGTTGCCTTGTTGATGTATGAAGTGAATGGTATGCTTGTGGTCTCTTGATAGGTTTACTTAGTATGTGTGAGGTTATGGGGCTTCACATGTTCATTGCACTAGTAGACCTAGACTGTGGTCATGGGTAAGGTCTTATAATGTTCTATGTGAAGTGAAGTTAGCATATGTGCAAGTAGGCTATGGTTTACTGTAATGATGTTATAAGCCTTGACTAAAATGTGTCTTGTTATATATTACACTTCTATGAATATATGTATTGGATTAGTAAGGTTAATGTATGAGTACCTTGTGGCCTTAAGGTGATGCATTGCCCCAAGTAACAAGTTAAGGAATTAAGAATAAAAAGGGTTCACTGTAAAATGAGATAAGTTTACTCAAAAGAAAAGGGAGCTTACCGTAAAATGATCTTAAATGTGTCAAAAATACAATGTTTGATTTTATATGATGTATGACCATTGAATATGTCTATATGAAGTATGTGAATTGTATAATGCTATTGTATCAAAGTTTTATGAGGTTTTCACAAAAAGGCATGATCCATGGTTTCAAGCAAAATGTCCCTTTTAAATGCATGTTTTTGCATGGTTGTCATACTTAGTGCATTATTGTACTAACATCATTCTTCTCTACCTTTTTACAAAAAGTGTAGGTTATGTATACTCAAATGGATGTCTCTAAAGTGAAAGGGCTTGATATGTGATTCCCAATCTCAAGGAAAGGAATCCTTAAGTCGAAGGATTTCCTAAGTCTATATTACTGTAAAGTTTAGTTATAAATGTACTTATGATTTATGTTGTATGGTCCGTGTCCCTAATGTACTCTAATGATGTTGAGTCTTGGATGGCAAAAAGAGACTAGAGTCTTTAACTATGTATTATGATATTTTATATATAATGAAAGTGATGTTCTAGCATATGATGTGCTATGAATGTTTTGAATTTTCTGCTAAATTTACCTATGAAAATGCGATGAATGATAACTATGGCTTGAATAAGACCTCCAAGAGGTCAAGTACGCCATGTTACTTCAAGGGGGTGCTCCCTGGTCGTGACAAATATGGTATCAGAGCATGAAGTTTATGAAAGTGGTTTTAGGGTCCAAAGTCTCATATTTTCACGTCTAGTAGAGTCTCGAACATGGTGGTGAGTTGCGACATATCTATGAGAGAGAGGCTATAAGACGATAGAGTTTTCCTTCTTCATCATTCTCATGTCGTGCCATAGAACTTAACTCTATAAGATCTCTCTCTTATGTTTTCTTGTCCGGTGGTGTTTTAGATGGGATTACTTGGATGAGATGGTATCTCTATGCTTGAGGGAGAAAAGGTGAGTTTGATGCTTATCTTGGTTTTATGGTTTGATGAGTATGTGTGAAAGTGAACTTTGGTTCATGTTGATATGATGCCCTTTGTGGCTATATATGATATCTATGTGAAATGGCATGTTCTGAGAAATATATGTCATGATATGGTTAAAGCATGTTAGAAGTTGTTATAGTTAAAATGAGTCTCTTTTGGAATGGTATGTTGCTATATGGTTTTGTATGATTATAGTCCTATTATATGGGTTAGACTTGAAATGCTTTAGGAAGTGTGGTACATGGCAAAAAATGCATGTTGCCTATATATGTATGTTTAATAGTTCAATGTTGCCTTATATATGTGTAATGGTTGAAGTGTTGCCCTTTATGTATGTGTGCATCTTCATGTTTGCATTGCATGGATTCGAGTCTTTTGTATAGGCTTGATCCTAGAAGTGAAGGTAGTGTGATTACCTAGTAGGGTGATGATGTGGGTTCGGATGACCTAGAAGTTACCTTACATTAGTATTGAAATAAAAGAAAGAGACCTTGTGGCTATGTCTTCTATTGTTTTCCCCTAAAGTTGTCATGACCCTTGGTGTTTATGGTATAGTTGAGACCTTGGTGTTTAAGGGAATGAGGTGATTAGGCATACCCCAAGTAGGGGATAGAGTGCCTAGATGGTAGGATTTTATATGCCTTTGATGTCCCTATAATTCTAAATGAATTAGACCTAGTTCAATTCATATCTACGAGATTCAATCATGATCAAATAGTATAGAATACAACTTTAAGAAGATCAATTTAGAACCTTCATCTTACGTAAAATTACCATGATCACCTTTAAGTTCAATTATAATAATTCACCATAAAAACACCATGAAAACAGTGCATAATCATCATATAAACATCATTGAATGCTACCACTAGATTGGGATCATAATCAAGCCTTACCCACAATGCAATCACAACCCTCTCTAGATTGGGGTTCTTTGGATTCACAATTGAGGAATAACTAGGGGACTCCATGAATGGAAGAATCCATGGATGAAAAATATTTACATACCTCATATTAGAGCCTTAATCTTATCTTGAATCCTTGGAGAAATCATCCTAAGTTGTTGCTCCTAATTCTTCTTCTTCTCTAATGGTGTTCTTGAGAGTTCTATTGTGAGAGGGAGGTTTTGATTTGGAGTCTAAAGTATAGGATGGTCTTTTATTGTTTAAATACTCCTAAAATACCTAAAAGAACTTAATTTAACCGCCCATGCATTTATTTGGACGTGGGGTGAATGTCCCAATTCACCCATCAACTTTACAGTGAACTATGAAATTGTTGCAGGCCTCATCGATGTTTGCCACCTACGGGGCGTCGCCCAGGAGACGGGCCATCCTGGAAAGATGTCGTTTTTGTCAGATACCCTTCATTTGGGTCTTAAGCTCATGGATCTAAGTGTCAACCAACGCCCCTCACCAACGGGGCGTCGATGGACCTATGGTCCTTTGGTGCCCCTCGTTGGTTGGGACTGTTTTGACAGTTTTTCTCCCAAGTAGGTTCCCTCTTCAAGCACCCTTAAATGGGTCCTTAGGGAGTCATGACCGGAAGTTTCCACTCTAAATACTTCTGTTTATGTGTTAGTAACCGTCCCTATCAATTTGAGCCCCAAACTCAACCTTAAACCTCATGAAACATACTAAGGCACGCTAGCATATCTCAAGGCTAACTTTCAAGTTCTTGGACGTTTCACCTCCACCCTCTCCCGAACTTTATATACTAATGATTAACACCATTATTGACCATTTTAGGACCTTATAATCTCATGATTTTAGGCTCTAGTTACACCTAAATCTCTTTTGAGGTGTTACACAAAGTCCTCTTAAAGATGACATCAGGCAAGGTGGAGATGATTTTGAACAAGGTCTTGCATGCATTGGAATTACGAAATAACCTAGTTTTTGTACCCGTTCTGACTAAGAACGGATTCAAATGTATGTTTGTTTCTGATAAAGTTGTAGTAAGTAAGAATGAGATGTATGTAGGAAAAGGTTACCTCACTGAGGGGTTTTTAAACTCAATATAATTGAAGTTGATTTTGAATATTCTACTTCTTCTTACTTGCTTGAGTCTAAATATTTATGGCATGAATGTTTAGAACACATCAATAACAAAACCTTGCGAAAACCGATTAACTCAAATATATTTTTTTCTAAATTTGAGTGCAATAAATTAAAATTTCAAGTTTGCGTTGAATCTAAGTATGTTAAGAATCCTTATAAATCTATTGAAAGAAATTCATATCCATTAGAACTGATTACACTGATATTTGTGGTACGAAGGCAACACTATCACGTGATGGGAAAAGTATTTCATAACTTTTATTGAGGATTGCACTAGATGTTGTCATGTCTATTTGTTAAATAGTAAGGATGAAACAATAAATGCATTTAGGCAATATAAAACTGAAGGTGAAAATCCATTGGATAAAAATATCAAAATCGTCAGAGCTAATAGAGGTGGAGAATATGAATCTCCATTTGTAGAAATATGTTTGGAACATGGAATCATCCATCAGACTACTGCTCCTTACTCTCCTCAATCTAATGGAAATGCGGAAAGGAAAAACCAAAATTTAAAGGAAATGATGAATGTCTTACTTGTAAGTTCAGGTTTATCACAAAACTTGTGGGGAGAAGCTATCCTTATTTAAAATTGCATACTCAATAGAGTTCCTCATAGCAACACATATTTAATAACATATGAGAAATGAAAAGGTAGAAAACCCAACTTGAAATTTTTCATAGTGTGGGGGTGTCTAGCCAAAGTCCAGGTTCCTATACCTAAGAGGGTAAAAATAAGACCTAAGACTGTGAATTATGTATTCATTGGGATATGCCACAAATAGTAAGGCATGTCGATTTTCGGTTCATAAGTTTGATAATCTGGATATTCATGATAATACGGTAATAGAATCAGATAGTGGTTAATTATTTGAACACATCTAATGGGGGTCAAAACAACCTAAAAAAGAACCAAAAGATAATGTACCTAATGAAGAAAGTCCTAAACGCAATAAACGTCAAATGACACCTACTTGATTTGAATCTGACTTTTTAACATTTCTTCTTGAAAGTGAGCCTCAAACATTCGAGGAAGCTATGTGTCTAGCGACTCAACCTCTTGGAAAGAGGCTATCAACAGTGGGATTGAATCAACCTCAAGCAATCATACTTGAGAGTTGGTTGATATTCCTCCATGAAATAAACCCTTGGGTTTGAAATTAATTTTCAAATGGAGGATGAAAGATGATGGACTATTGACAAATATAAAGCAAGACTTGTTGTCAAAGGATTCGGACAAAAAGATGGTCTTGATTATATTGACACAAACTCACTAGTGACTAGGATTACATAAATTAGGATGTTAATTTCCCTAACTGCAGTATACAGTCTTGAAATCCATCAAATGGATGGGAAACCACCTTATTAAATAGAGAACTAGAAGAAGAGATTTACGTGGAACAACCTGAAGATTTTGTGGTTCCAAGCTTTATACAACTCTACCTTGGTGATTAAGTTCCGCTTTAGTTGGTGTGAAATGAGTGGATTCTAGGATAGGAGGTCTTGTTGGAATGGAACCTACCCTTTCAGAGTGAAGGATTGTCATCCTATAGCCGAGTGTTTTTAATTTGGTTTAGACTCGAATGATGAAGCTCATGATTCTGCCGTTACTGAGAAGCAAGTAAACTCTATAGCCCTAAACTAAACAAGCAGGTCAAGTTCGTTCATCTTGAGGGATAAATTATGTGGCTGACCTGCCAGTCCATTAAATATCGTAGTTTATCCTGAGCAGGAGGTTCCTTGTGTGAAACTTTGATGTTGAAGCACACACCTCAATCACCCTGCCTGTGTCAATTGAACGAACTTCAAAGTACAACCAGCTTAAGCTAGTTTTCCACCGATTTTTTAGTGTTCGACTTTTTCTAGCAAAGTCTAAAGGATATATTCGTTGTCGATTTTGGGTTCTGATGGAAGATACTGATGCGGTTATACACCAAGTACACACGTGATTCTGCTCTGGCAGCAGTGCACGCGCAATTCAGCTCTGGAAAAACTCCCTGAGGTCCAGAGAGAGATGAACTTTATAGTCAACCTCTGCCTCTCAGATAGCTTTCTTTTCAAAAACACTTCTATGTGGAGATAGATGTAATATTAATATCATTGATAGTTTCAGTTTACTATTTGAAGTTTTCCAAAGTCTCAAATTGGTTTCGACCTTGTTTCGTAGTGAATTTATGGATTTGAATACTTCTAACACTGAACTTTTTTTGTAAATTCAACTTGACTTGTACCTGGAACAGAGAAAAAGGGCATCCAATTGAAATCCAGACACTTTTTTCTATTTTTGTCGTAGATGTGCTCGGCAGATGCTAAAGCCAGAGCGTGATGGCAAGAATTGATATTGGGAATGAAGATTCCTAAAAACTCCTACCGGACTAGCATCGTCTCAATCTCATTATATTAGCAAGGTAATTGAAAAGTTCAAGTATTTGAGTTTCAAAAGGGCAAATACCCCAATTGGTATGAACCTTGATATTTCTAAGAATAAAGGTGAAAGTCCCAATCGGATTATGCCAGAGTTTGATGTATGTCATGAACTATACACAACCAGACATTGTTTGTGCTATAAGTAAACTGATTTGATACATAAGTAATCCCAATCAAAATCACTGGTTGACAATGAAGAGAGTTTAGGGTTACTTACATGACACTTAAAACTATGTTTTTTGCTTTACAACAAATATCCAACATTTCTTGAAGGATATAGTGATGCAAATTAGATTACTAACTCAATTGAAACAAAATCCACAAGTGGATATGCTCTCACTATTGGTGGAAGAGAAATTTCTTGAAAATGCAAGAGGGGAACTCTACCAACTGAGCTATATCCCCCCAATCCAAGTGGAGCATGCATGAAGTAGTCAGATGCTTCTTCTATTCTTTTTCCTGGCACAAGTGGGACATTCTAGACATGAACTAGAGACCTCATTCATGAAGTAAATCATTGCACCTACGATAAAATCATCCAAACAAACGTGTATAGATTGCTCTGCAAGGGAGTCTGAATTCATTGTCGTAGACCAAGCATGTGAAGAAGTTGAATGGCTCTGAAATTTCTTGGAAGATATTTCGTTTTGACCCAAACCAATGGTCCCTATATGTATACACTTTGATAGTCAGGCTGCAATCAAAAGGGAAGGAAGAGTTATGTATAATGGGCAGTCTCATTACATACGACAGAGACACAACTCGGTTAGACAACTACTCTCTAGTGTAATTATCACAATTGAATATGTAAAGTCAATAGACAATGTGTCGGATCCGCGTACAAAAGGTCTATCTAGAGAGGGGGTTGAGAGGTCATTGATGGAATGGGACTATGGCCAAAAACAAGTCATCTTAGCGGTAACTCTACCTAGATTACTGGAGATCCCAAGATCTAGGTTCAAGGATATCGAACAAAGTCATACATGACGATTCAACATTGTCAAAAATTATTTTATGATACATTCTCACGATGAGACAATGTTCAGTAACAAGGATAAAGACTTTTTAATGATTTATAAATTTGTAAACGGCATATCGAATAATGTATGTATGGGATAACACATTTAGAAACCACATTTGTAAGTGTAAAGTGTGAGCCGCTTCAAGGAGAACCCAGTAAGACCAGTTCTCTAAGCACTAATTAACAAAGACATGTTTACGGCTGAAACGAACAAAACAATGAGAATCAAAAACAGTTCAAGGGTTGATTGTGTGAGTTATGTTGTCTAGGTATACACCAAAGCTCAACGATTCAAAGATGTCAAATCTACCGATTGACTGAGTATATCCGATATATGTTCACTGCGAAAATTTTAAAGAAAAACCTAAAGCCATATGCGATAAGTCCTTACTTTCCAAACGCACAAGTTTTTCATGCATTTATTTTAACAATAGTCATTCATCATGTGGGGGATTGTAGGGTTTAACAAGGTGTGAATGAGAAATAAGAAGAGAAATGGAAAATGTGGGGGAACCAATTTTGGAGGAAAAATGAAAAGTCATTTCCACCATATTTGTAGAAGAAAGGGAAATTGTTGTCCTCAATTAGGAAACACTTTCTTCAGCTCTTAAAGGGTTAAGAAGAAGGTCCCTTGTAAGGCTCGACTAGCCTGCGCCTTATTTGCGGCCTTGTTTGTTTAAAAAAAATTGTTATCATCATCCTCATTCAGATTAACATGTTCTACATTTCATTCAACTAAAGCATCACTAACTCTAAGATGATTAATAAGATTCAAATCTTGAAAGAATGGCTAATCATCATCCTCATCCTTTAATTGAATTTCAGATATTGCATCATAAAACCCCTTATAGTTTTTATAGTTTCTACTATCCATGACCATTTTCCTGCAAGAAAAGAACAACCCAAAACACATTAACAATGCAAAATCTTTACTAATTATAGAATTGTCACCCAACACAAAAAGATTCTCAAAACAACAAACTATCACTAAATTCAAGATTAAGAAAACACCCTTTTGTTTTAACACAACATATACATTATTACTCGAAATGGATAACTGAATTTAGCATAAAAATAAAATCTTTATCAACAAATTCCTAAGAAAATGCAAAACTAATGCTATTAGTATCAGTTTCTCTAAAATGGGTGTATAATCTCACAAACAGTGCTAAAAATCAGTGTAAAAATGACAGATAATTATACACACCGTAAAAATTTTGGTTGAATAAAAAATATTGTTATCCTTTTGGAATTTTGAAATTTTTTTTTGCCCTTTCGATTCTGGTTATTATATATAGTATATTTTAGTTTAATATCTAATTAATTAAAGGGTAATTAAAAATTTAAGGACCAAAGTCGTCCATCCCCAAAGGCCTAATACTTAGTTTATATTTATATTAAAAAATGTTACTCCCTCCGTTTCAACTGAGTGCGTTAGTTTGACTTGATACGGAGTTAACAAAATAAATAAAATTTTTGAATCTTGTGGTCATAAATTAAAGTTATATCAAATGTATAAAATTGTCTTTTAATCTTGTGACCTTAAATATGTCACGTGGAAAATTAAAATTAAAATGTTACTAAAAAATTTTAAAAAAATTGTGTGTGTGAGTTTGTGACCTTAAATATGTCATGTGGAAAACTAAATTAAAATGTTACTAAAAAATTTTATAAAAAATCGTGTGTATGCGTGTGTGTGTGTGCACATGCGTGCGTGCGTGCGTGTGTGTTATGCAGTTTAGATTTGGGTATATTTGATTATTATTTTTATAATTTCAAAATATTTCAATTGTCTGAGACGATATACATTTAAATAAAAATTAGCAATTTTTATTGAGAAAATGATATAAATTGATTTGATTTGATTAGATTTAATTTATTTTTTAATTATTGGACAACTGAACCGCGCAAGTATTATTTGTTGATTAAAGGTATGTTTGGTATGAAGGAAAATATTTTCCAATTTTCTCATGTTTAGTTCAGTTAAAGGTTTTGAAAAATGTTTTTCAAATCAACTCATTTTCCTCAAAATTAAGGAAAATGACTTCCCTTCAAAAATTAAGAAAAACAATTTTTCAAAACTTTCCTCTAACTTCAAATTACATTTTTATTGTTGAAAAATAATTTTAAAACTTATATTAAAAAAAATATTTCCATTTTTTATTTTTTTAACCCCGCCCCTACCCACGACCCCTCCCC
>NC_028639.1:14509764-14517264 GCF_001406875.1 Solanum pennellii
ATTTCAAATCTTTATTTTTCCACCCACTCCTACTCACGAACCCTCATCCCCTCCAAAAAAATTAAGTTTGTTTTTTAAAATATTTTTAATTTTTAATTTTTATTTTTTCACCTCGTCACTATCCACTCCGCTCCTCCCCAGGCCACCCCCCACCCTCCGAAAAATATTGAGTTTGTTTTTAAAAAATATTTTTAACTTCAAATTTTAATTTTTTTCACCCCAACTCTTGACCCTCCTCCCTATTCCCCAAAAAAATCTTAGTTTATTTTTTTTTAAAAAAATCAATTTTAAAATTTTACTTTTTCACCCCTACCCCCCTCAAGCTCCCCACCCCAAAAAAATCTATTTTTTTTTTTAAAAAAAAAATACTTTCAATTTTCAAAAAATTTTCTACTTCAATTAAAATGAAAAATATTTCTCTAAAACATTTTTCATTCATATATCGAACACTAAAAAAAAATCCAAGAAATATTTTCTACTCACCAACCAAATAGAAAAAAATAATAAATAATCTGCTTGTTTTCCTCGTATCAAACACATCCTAAATAGTTTAGAAAATTAATGTTCTTGCTCATGAAGGTATGAAACCGACTTGATGCAGAAAATTCGCAGTTCTCAAGGGAAAAACCACAAAGATTGACACGGGCCCTCGTTTCCTTAAAACTCGTTTTAGCAATTCCAAGCAAATATGACTTGCCCTTTTTTTTGGTAGTTCCATGTACACTCACTTGCCTATATTCCCTTTTAGCACTCCAATTCATGTTTATCTTCATGCTCATTTTTTCTCTGGAGCACGTTCATTTTTATTTATTTATGAACAAAAATAGGATATTGTATATGAGCTCAATCAAATTTTATAATTTTAATTTAGAATTCAGTAATATAATAAAATTAAAGGGGGTAGTATTAAACTCATAAATATCAAATTCTAATTTTTTTTTTGTGTTTGTTGATTTTAGACTTTGTACATTTTTTAAAAAGAAATACTTCTTTCATTTCGAATTAATTGGATTGTTGAGTTATTTCATATCCTTTAAGAAAAAAAGATTAAGACATAAATTAGGCACAATTTTTCATTTTTATTTTATTAAAGATTTTCAAATTTACGATTAAAATTACTAAACATTGATTAGTAACTAATTCTAATTACTAACTAATGAAGAGTAAAATTAAAAAAACATAATTTGAATAATAAAAAGTGTCTCTACAATTCAATTTATTTGAAATGAAGGGAGTAATGATTAATATATCAAAATACTCATATTGTGTAGTTTTATGTTTTGGAAATAAGCAGTGGAGGGGCCAGGATATTCGCGAAGGGAGTTTGAAGTATAAAGTTATTAATCTTAACTCGCTAAATTTATCTTGTCTTGTTATGCCGCGTTTAGGTCCTTACTTTTGCCCTACTCCATCGAATTTTTTTTCTCAAATTTTTGTGCTTTTCTTTTTTGTATGTTTTTGCGGTATTTTATTTTATTTTGAATTTTTTTTAAAAAAAGTTCTCATAGTGCCCTTTCAATCATGTGTTATTATAAAAAAAAATAGCAAGAATTTTTAAAAAGAGTAAAAATTAAAATATTAAGATTAATATAATTTTCATCTCCTTAGAATAAAATTGAAAAATAATACAATGGAATTAAAGAAAGAAAATTAAATTAAATAGATTTTGTTAATAAAATATTCACAATTTTTATATTTCTTCGTTCAATTATATTTAACTTACTCGGTTTTATATAAATATTTTTTCTAATTCAATTTAAAATTTAAACATATAGTACATAGAAAGAGAACTATCTAGAAACAAAATGAAAAATATAAATAAGAAGAATAAAAGAAAAATTGAAAGAATGTGACTAATAAATTTAAACAAAGACCAACCGAAAAAAGAAATAGCACAAAAAGAAAATAATGAAATTAAAAGAAATGTGTAACACAATACCAATGAGGCATTTTCATTTGTTTTTGGAATGTGGGCCCAAAACTTCTCAGCCTTTTTCAAACTAAAAAAGAAAATTTTTCAAAATGTCAATATTTTAGAATTTAATAGAATTCATTAACCATAATTTTAATATTTATTAAAAATGTTAATATTTTAGTTTGTTATGTATCAGATTTATGTATCTCTTTTAATTTGTTTAATTTGAAAAATATAATTATTTAATAATAGAAGGGAGAAAATCAAGAAAGAGAATATTTTTAAAAAAATAAAAATCACTTAATTTTCTCATCAGTTGTATTTTAAAGGAAAAACTCAAAAGTATTCATTCCAATAAACATACTATTTGTATTCTAATTTATCAGAATTTCATAATCTTTTTAAAATCGTATTCTTTCAATATGTGTACTATTTGTATTCATTCTAGTTTTCATATTGTATTTTGTATAATGAAATTTGTATTTTTTTTATTAGTTTGTATTCATTCTAAGCGGTATGTCAAATGAATCTGCAGTTATTCAAGAAAAATATCTGTTTTCATGTATTTTTCCCTGTGTATTAATTTATTTTCTTGAGAATCTTGTATCCTGTCTTAAGTAGTATTCATTCCAATATGTATTTTATTTGTATTTGTATTGGTTCTAATTTTTATTAAGTATTTTGTACAATGATATGAAATATACAAAAGAATGGTATGATGAAAAAGTGAGAATGAAATATAAAACTAAAAAGGAATAAGTGAATACTTTTTACAGTTATTCCTAAATAAAATGCGTAACTAGTTGTCATATCTTTAGAATGAATACAAAGAACAAACAATACCAAATTCATAAACTATGCAACATGATTTTTGAATGAATATAGTATTAACCGCATACATTCGACTTTGAATACAAATTGAGAAATGATACAAAATTTTAAAAAAAATATAAAAAAATTTAAAGGAAGTTGTTCTTCCAATAAATAAAATACATATCTTGTTGACATACCTTTGGGATGAATTCAAATAGGAGCAAATACAGACTTCATAACTATGTAACATGAGATTTTGAATGAATACAAATATTCATAATGATTTGAATATTAATTGAGAAAGGATACAAAATTCTTTAAAAAAATTATAAATACAAAACAAGAAATTGTTCTTCCTCAACTTGGTCTTCAACAAGTTTTTTGAAATCTTGAGCACCTAAATATTTTTATTTTTATTTTATTGATAGTGTCTTTACATAATATAGAGAAATCTCAAAAAATACTTGGTAACAATGTATTTACCTTTATCAGCTGGTGAAAAATATTTTGATGAAATTGTGAGATTTCTTCAACAAATTGGACGAAAATAAAAGATGGATTATTAGACAAGGAAAGGAGAAAACAGTGGTGAAAAACTCAAGAGAGAGAAAAAAGGAATCTTGGGTAAAACCTAGAAAGAAGAGAAAGTGGATAATTGAAGTGTTTTTTCTTCTTTTTTCACATATAGGGAATAAAATTGGACCTGATTTAAAAAATAAAAAGGAAAGAAAATTAATTATAATAGGATACATATTATTTTTTAAAATATTGACATATTGATATTATCAATAATTATTTTAAAGTGTAGATGTATTTAATAATTATGTTAGGAAGTTTTAACTAGTTTGCTAGTTTTTCAAAAAAAATAAAAGGAAAAATTTTAAAATAACAATATTTTAGCTTTTAGTGGGACTCCTTAGCAACAGTTTCATTATTTATTAAAAATGTCATTATTTTAGTTTGTTAGACATTAGTTATGTATTTATTTTATCTTGACTAATTTGAAACAATAGAAATAATCAATAACAGAACAGAGAAAATCATGCAACAAAAAAATCAAAAAAGGTAAAAAGGATTTTAAATACAAATCAGTTAAATTTTGAAAAAAGCATAAATAGTCATCTTTCAAACGAGCGTTTCTTTGCTTTCTTTTAAGAACATCAAAAAAAATAATTATTTTTTCTTCTGAATCATTCACCTGATAACTTACAAAGCTTCTTCAAGTTGAATACGACATATTTTTGAAACGAAAATTTTCAAAATTGACGACTATAAATTTATCGCATACAGTGAAGTATTTTTTTCCGATCTTTTTATTTGTCTGGATGAGTTATTCATATTTGTCGAATACAAGAGTGTTTTTTACTTCTACTTGAATGAGTGAGATCTTTGTATTATTGGAATTTATAGCTTTTTCGGATGTTTATCACCCAAATTATAATGTATAACAAGTGAAGTTATTCTTTTTTTATTTATTTAGTTTAAGAGTTGTTTTTTCTGTTTGAATGCAATAATAATTTGTATCTCATTAAATTAATGTAACTAATCGATCATGAACTATATGTTAAATACAACAATATTTGAATATAAAAGTGAGATTGAATATAAAGTCATGAATACAAAAGAAATACTCTCTTCATTTGAAATACAAAGTGACTTTGAAAGGTAAAGTACAAACTAATCGATCATAAAGTATATGTTGAATACAACAATATATGAGTAATAAAGTGAGATGAAAATACAAAGTTATAAATACAGAGTGAGATTGAATATAAAGTTGTGAATACAAAAGAAATATTGATCTCTTCATTTGAAAAACAAAGTGACTTAGAAAGGTAAAGTAGACACATAAAATACAAAACTTAATGGTATACAATCAAGTTGAATACAAAATAAAAGAGAAATACAAACTTATTCACATATAGATTGTGATTGAAATACAGAATGAATATCCAATAAAATACAAAATTGTTAGCATACATGAATACAAATTAAGAAGGAAATACAAACATGTTGGTATACTAATTGAGATTGAAATACAATGTAAAAAAATTGTAAAACTTGTTGATATATAGATAGAATGAGTATACAAATAAATTGTTGATTATGACATTGTAGACAGATTGATGCTTTCTCCAAATCTAGAACCCTAAAAGCAAATATAAATGCATTAAAAATCAAACAAAATAAACATATGAATTAATTTGTAGATTCTAATAAACCTAAAATATTAAAACGAAATCAGCAAGAAAAATAACAAAAGTTATCTTTAATTGTTTAATCGACTAAAAAACTAAAATACATAAATATTAAATGAATATGTCAGTTTCGCATAAAAATTGAAAAAAATAAACGAAAAATCTGTATTTTGTACAGTGCGAGATATAAATCATAAACAGTGATATTGAAAACAAATCAAAAGAAATCTAAACAACTAATTGAACTACATAAATATTAGATAAATATGTAACTAAATTTGCACTAAAAAAATAATTAAAAATCTATAAAATGTTCAATGCAAAATATAAACCATAAAGGTTATATTAAAAATAAATCAAAGGAAATCTATATACCTAATTAAAATTACCTTTACCTAATTCAAAATATCTTGATTTAATACATAGATATATTTACCAATCGAGAAATTTCTTGAATTAATACAGAGATTTTATTGAAAAATTAAACTTTGAATAATTTGTGTTTTAAGGTTAGCAAAAAATTGAAAAAGGAGAATCTAAAAACGTGAAAGGTGGGGAAAAATAAAAACTTTAAGTGAGAAAGTAAAAGATGGAAAATGTGTAAGATGTGAGAAGAATATTAATGGATAATTCATATTTGTTTTTATTTTTAATTTGTTGTTAGTTAGAATTTGAAACAATGATTTGATTAATAAATGAAATATAAATAATAAAATGTGAATACAAATTATTTTTGAAAATACTGATATTCAGTCATTTTAAATAAATATTATAAAATATTATCATTTTGACTAAATATGTTAAATATTATGACTAAATAACTAATTTTTCCAAAAAAGAAAATAGCACGAAAATAAATTAATAATTAAAAAGCAATGAGTAGCACAATAGCAATGAGGCATTTTCATTAGATTGGGAGTTTGGGCCCAAAACTTCTTAGCCTTTTTTAAAGCAAACAAAATATAACTTACATATTTTTCATAGTGTAAAATCTAAATTACATTTTATTCTTATTTTTTTTAATTAAACAAAAATCTCTTAAAATAGAAGTCATCCAGATACATAAGTTTTACTCGAATACATTATATGTGATACATTGCAAAAGCTGACAGTGCACCTTTTAAGGAAAATAGTTAGTTGATGCGCTTTCTTAACCTAAAATTGATTTTATATTGTAACGAACCTTTTGGTCGTTTTTGAATACTAAAGCTTTTTATTTCATAAAATACTTTATGATAGCTCCGAGATAGGTATTTTAGACTATTCTAACTATAATTACAAAATTAATGGGATAGTTTTAATAATTTATTTAATTTATTGTTTAAAAGAATAACATTAGAATTAGTAGTGAGTGACTTTTACCATTCTTTTTATAATTAGTCAGGTATATTAATTAGGGTGTTAAACAATAGGTAGAGAAGAAGAAAAATAAACCAGAGAACAGAAGGTAGCGTTGAACGAAAAAAAGCCACGATACTTCCAGGTGATTTTCTTACTTTGATTATTTTTATTATATTATATGGGTTGGATAGTGTGATTTTAGTATATGGTAAAGGAAAGAGACGAACAAGTGGACATTAATTGAACTGAAGGAAATTAGTGAATTTTCTTTAGTAGTGGTACAAATAGTAGTGGATAATAACTGCATGATTATTGGCAATGATAAGATAATTATAACCTAAAGACTTCATTAATATAGAATAGGCCAATTTTATATCCAAGATAGAAATTATATTCGAGTTATATGTTACCACATTATAATTAAGGTTTAACTTATTAAGATAAATAATTAAATATTAGGTGTGTTATATAATTTGGATATTATTAAAGTTATGCTTATTGGATGAAATTAGACTTACCCTTAGGTTTGAACTTTAGGAAATTGATTATAGAATTAGGTGAGATTTTCAGTCTAGCTTTAGGCATAGAATAATATATAATATACATGTTTATAGACTCGATAACTTACAAATTATGATATATATACTTGATAGATTGGAAAGGTCTGAAGGCGTTGAGGAAAGAAAAATTATTGGAGAAGTAGTTTGTTTGACTTCGATTCTTCAATGGAGGTAGGTTATGGTTTATGCTATTTGATAGTGAACTCTTAATAGTGATTGATATGCATTGAATGATATTGTGAAGTTTTCTATGTACTTGATTGTGTGGTTGTGTGTCTTGGTTGTGTGTTTTGTGATTGGTCTGAAATTCTGAGACAGTGGAATTTATATTCTTGAACCCTCTTTACCGAAGTGATGCCTTGAATAAAGAAGGCTTGATAAAATATTGTCAATGAATTGAAAGTGGTGATAATGAATGATAAATTAATGGTATTATTGGATCGGAGTGTCACGTTTCGACATGGTATAATTGGATTGAAGTGTCACGATTCGACACAGAATAATTGGATCGAAGTGTCACGTTCCGACATAGTATTCTTGGATCGGAGTGTCACGTTTCCATATGGTATTCTTTGATCGGAGTGTCACGTTTTGACACGGTATTCTTGAATCGAATCGTCACGTTCCGACATGGTAAAATTCAATCGAAGTGTCATGTTCCGACACAGTTCCA
>NC_028639.1:14522264-14576580 GCF_001406875.1 Solanum pennellii
AAATAGAACCAATGTAGGAGATGGTGAAAAAGAGATAATTAAGTGGTAGATATGAGAGCCGTGTATCTCATTGCTGACAATAAATTGGTCAGTCCGATGCAATGATTTCCAAAGAAGGATGGGGAGTTATTATTGTGGTGAAGAGTGATAAAAGTGACTTGTCCCTACTAGAACAATCATTGGTTGACGTGTGTACTATTGAACATGAAAGACTCTAGTGGTACTTAAGAGAGTGAGTAATTTCACCTCAAAAATTATTTAATTACAGTTTCATAAAAGTAACTAGATCAATGTTACGATCTAGAGTGACAACTCACAATCTTAATTTTGCATTTTTACTAATTATAATCGAGTTTTAGTTCTGTGCACAATAAAAATCAAATCTTTCAAACATTTACTTTCTGCAAGAATTTTAAAAATAAAGATCATTCATTTCATTATACCTTCGAGTAATCTTCCCTTCTCTATGAGATTTAACTCTAACCTTATTAGGTTCTATATTTAAACAACAATCGCTCTATACTTTATCGTAATTTAGGGATATCAAGATCGTGAGATTGAATCTCACCTCCTTATTTTTTATTTCTTTTATGAATTGAGTTTTTAAAGATACTGTGCATATTTTTTTTTGTCATTATAATAAGGCAAGATGTTTGTACGGCGGTACTCAAGTTTTATATATAAGATTGATATTTGTGTTGGAAAACGCAAATAAACACAATAATATATATGGTAAAAGTAATGGAAATAAAATGGAAAAATAATGACACTAAGAATTTTACGTGGAAACCCTTCTGAATGGGGGAAAAAATCACGGACCAAGAAGAACAATTGATATTACTATAGTAAGGAATTTTACACTGTGTAGTCACGAATACAATACTCAAAGTGACTACTACACAATCAAAAGGAAAAACATTCTTTTGGTTTCCACCTTACTAAAGTATCGCTCACACTCTATTTTTCTTCACAGACTATTTTTCTTGTATAGTCTATGGAATACCTCACTTTGCTCTCAAAAATGGTTTTTCTCTCTAATTTGGTGTGTTCTACAAATGAGCAAGAATGCTCTATTTATAGAAGAAATTTACAACTAATGATGTCACCAATGACATCATTAAAATACTTAAGTTTCAAACTTTGCAACTTAAGTAGTTATCTTGGTTGATTTAATTGGTATGTTATTATACCAAATTAAGACTTTGACAATTAATATGGGGCTGGAACCCCACAAATCTCCCCCTCCAGTCTCATTCACTGGAAGGAGGTATCTTCATCCTCTTTAGAGAGAGTCCATACCCACAAATTCTATGCATAACTAGAACTTGTCTTTCGGTATCGTCTTGGTCAGTATCTCTGCAAGATTTTCACTTGTGTGGATCTTTTTGACATGAAATGATTCACTCTCCACTTCCTCATGAATCCAATGATATTTGACTTTGATGTGTTTTGTTCTTGCATGATACATGAAGTTCTTACTCAAGTCTATTGCACTCTGGCTGTCACAATAGACAATATACTCCATCTGATTCAAACCAAGCTCTTGAAGAAATCGCTTTAACCATATCATCTCCTTGCCGGCTTCAGTAGCCGCAATATACTCATCTTCAGTTGTAGATAGTGCAACACACTTCTTCAACTTCGACTGCCATGATATAGCTCCCCCTGAAAAAGTAAGCAATATCCAGTGGTGAATTTTCTGTTATCAAGGTCACCTGCCATATCAACATCTGTATAGCCTTTCAAGATTGGATTTGATGCTCCAAAACACAAGCATTCATCTGAGATTCCTCTAAGATACCTGAGTATCCACTTCACAGCTTCCCAATGCTCTTTTCTCAGATTGTGGAGAAATCTACTGACAACACCAACTGCGTGAGCAATATCAGGTCTAGTGCATACCATTGCATACATTAGACTTCCAACGATGGACGAATATGAAACTTTTGTCATGTTCTCTTTTTCCTCCCTAGTTGTAGGACACATCTTCTTGCTCAACTTCATATGACCAGCAAGAGGTGTACTAACAGGCTTAGCATTCTTCATATTGATGCGCTCTCGTACACGTTCAATGTACTTCTTCTGGGACAAATTAATCTTCCTTTTATCTCTGAGACGAGTAATTCTTATGCCCAAAAGTTGCTTGGCATGACCCAAGTCTTTCATAGAAAAAGACTTACACAACTCTTTCTTCAGCTCGTCAATCTTGAAAGTATTCTTGCCCACAATCAACATATCATCCACATACAGCAAAAGGATGATAAAATCATTGTCAGAAAAATTTTGTACAAATACACAATGATCTGAAGAAGTCTTCTTATAGCCTTGCTCATCCATAATAGATTCAAACTTGTTGTACCACTGTCTAGGAGCTTGATTAGGCCATATAGACTCTTTCTGACTTTGCACACAAAATTTTCTTTACCATCTACTTAGAAGCCCTCAGGTTGTTCCATACAAATCTCCTCTTCTAGGTCACTACGAAGGAAAGCTGTCTTCACATTTATCTGCTCATTCTCTAAATTAAGACTAGTATCCAAACCTAGATTGTATGAATCGAGGACATTTTCACAACATGAGAAAATATTTCGTCAAAGTCAATACCCTTCCTTTGACCGAATTCCTTAACAACCAATCTAGCTTTGTACCTGGGCTTCAAGTTGTGTTCTTCAACTTTAACTTTGAACACCCACTTGTTCTTCAAATCTCTCATTCCCTTGGGCAATTTTACCAACTCATAAGTGTGGTTCTCATACATAGACTTCATCTCATCTTGCATGGATTCCATCCATTGATCCTTGTGCTCATCTTCCATGGCCTCCTCATAACATTCAGGTTCTCCCGCGTCAGTGAGTAACTCATACTCATTGGGTGAATAACGGGAGGAAGGAAGTCATTGTCTTATGGACCTCCGAAGCGAAATATTTAATTCGTCCACAACTTCATGAGCAACTGGATCATCAATAACAATATCATTGTTATTATCAACATCAACATGTTTATTCGATACATGATTTTGGGCATCACCATGATTATCAAGCCCAACAACATCATGCATACTTGTGTGAGAAACGTCATCATGAACTATACCATCAAAACTTGAAGATTCTACCTTCTTCGCTTTGTCAAAATCTTTAATTATTTGATTCTCCATGAAAATAATATCACGGCTTCTCACAAATTTCTTTTCAATTGGATCATATAGCCTGTAACCAAATTAGGGGTGGCAGGGGGACCGGGATGTCCCACCTCGGCCCGCATCCCGACCCGACCCGCTTCGCGCCCGTCCCATCCCCTTACGTTTAGGGGGTTTAAGGGGTGGGGGATGAGGGGACGGGTCAGGGTCCGGTTCACCCCTGCGTCCCGATCGACCCGGCCCGGTTGAACCGGTCGGTTCGCGGGATCCCCTCTTTTAATGTTACCGTTTTAATCCGTTGGGGAAACGGCTAGTGGGCCCCCCAACGAATTTTCACCCCTTTTGTGTTCCCAAACACCCCCTACCACCCCCCTACTTTTAAAACTTTTTTTAAACCCTCAAGTTATAATAATTACGCTTTAACTCATTTTTAATATTGTAAATACACCTATCCCATACTATTTCTTACAAAAGCATCTATTCTCATTTCTCTCATCTATTTTTCTATATCCTCTCAACTCTCAACTCTCAAGTGTCAATCTTAATTTCTGTTTCATTTTAATTCTCATATTATTATAATCCATATATTTCAATATTCAATTCAAAATTTTCATATTATATCAATATATATAATTATATTATCTCATATTTGTTATCAAGTATTGGTTGGAGTTTCAAATTACAAGTTACAACAAACCACAAGCTTCAATAATCGATTTAACGTCTGCTATTAATGCAGATGTTTGGTACATTCGTTTCATAATAATTATATTTTATTTTTCGTCTTTACTTTTGTGTTATTATTATTTTTATATTACACTTTATATATAATTAAGTATGAGTTCCAGCAAAAAAAATAGCGTTAAAGAAAAAGAGAAAGCACAAGATAACGAAGAATTATTTAATTTTGGTAAAAAAAATAGTAAAGAAAAAAAGAGTAGTAAAAGTGGTGGTACTTCATGTAAATCAACGAGTAGATTTAGATTTAACATAAATGATTCTACTTATGTTGATGATACTCCATATGATATTGATTCAAATGTTCAACTCGATCACGAAAGTTTAGAACGACACGTTATGGTAATATTAATCCTAATGTTAATGAAAATTCAGGTGAAAAAGTAGAAGCTGATTTGGGAGAAGAGGAGTTAGAAGAAACACCTACTAGTCCGGTGACAGAAGTTCCAAATGAGACTATCAATTTACCGGAGCAAAATTTTGGACATCCACCCCTTATACCTCCCACAAGGGAGAAGGTGAAGTATCAACGCCCTAAAACTTCTATTGTGTGGCAATTTATGACTTTCGATAAAGAAAATAGTGTTGCTATTTGTAATAAGTGTAAGCAACCTTTTAAACATAAAGGTGGGGGTCAAGGAGGAACGGGGGGATTAAATAGACATTTGTTATCTTGTGTGCCAATCCAATATAAAGAAGCTAAAGCATTAGCCAATAGAAAAAAGGAAATTTCAATTAATGAATTTGATATTACCGGTAATGCATAGATAGGGGCTTCTAACATGGTTCAAGAAACATTAGATCTTTTTAAACCCGCTGGTCCAATAACACAACGTAAATATAATAAGGAATTAGATCGAGAAAATTTAGCTAAAATGGTTTCTGTTTGGTGATTTGCCTTATAGTTTTCCTTCAAATCCCGGTTTTATTGAATATATTCAACAAACTTATAATCCGGATTATAGAGGCTTTTCAAGAAATACTGTTAAATATGATGTTTTTGAATTTCAAGGTAAACATTGTCAATTTCTTCGTTGTATATTTAGCATATTAGATAGTAGAGTGTCTATAACTTCGGACATGGGTCGTAGTGTTAATGGAAATGATTATTTAACTATTACTGCACATTGGATTGATCATAATTGGAATTTGCAAAAAAGAATTATAGGTTATAAACTATGTTTAGAGAAAAAAACTGGTGCATGTTTAGCTTCAAATATTTTAAGTGTTTTAGATTATTACATGATTATAGATAAAATAATGTCTGTCGCATTAGATAATGCATCTAAAAATACAAATGCTGCAAAAATATTAAAAGTTAGATTATGTCCAATTGACAATAATTTTTTTTTCATGTTAGATGTGTTGCACATATATTAAATTTAGTTTTACAAGATGGTATTTCATTATTTGATTGTGATAGCGTAAAAGTTGAATATGTCGTTACCTGAATTTTTCATACAAACAATGCTGCTAGAATTAGGAAATTTAATGAGCGTTGTTTACTATGTGAATTTTCACCTAGAAAAATTCCAAAACATATTAAAACAAGGTGGAATTCTCTTTACGAAATGCTTTCGGTTGCTTACAAATATAGAAGACCCATACAAATGGTTTTTAATGCTCATAATGCTGACCCATTAGATAGAATTTGTGATGAAGATTGGGAAAAAACTAAAGAACTATTACAATTTTTAAGACTTTTTTATGATGCTACTATCACGTTTTCTGGAATTTATTATCCTACTATTTCATCCATATTAATAAATATTTGTGCTCTTACAATTCAATTTTGTAAATATAAAAAAATAGATAAATTTAGAGTTGCAATTGAAGGTATGATTGAAAAATTTTAAAAATATTTTTTTCCTATTCCTCAAGTTTTTTTAACAGCTACTTTACTTCATCCTGCTTATAAATTACAAGGTGTGCAAGATCTTGTTGACACTTTTTATGAAACTTTAGAAATTTTACCGGAAGAAATTCCAAATTGTCAAACGTGTAAGTCTAGCATAAAAGTAGAAGCAAAACTGTTGTATGAAAAATGTAGAACTACGGAAAATTTTTAAGGAGAAGTTGGTCAAACTTCTAATGTTGAGATTGATTTGTTACTTCCAATTTCAACTTATATGCGAGGTATTCTTGGTCTTAATTCTATTAACCGTGATGATTTTGAAGAATATCTTAATCAATCTTTAGAAGTATTGGAAATCAAAGATGGCAATGAAGATTTATTAGGATGGTGAAGTAGGCGAAGCGATGCATTTCCAACTTTGAGCAAAATGGTTCGTGATGTTCTAGCTATTCAAGCTTCATCAGTTACATCGGAGGCTGCTTTAAGTGCGGCAAGTTTTTAAATTGGTGATCATAGAAATTCATTGGCGGAAGACAGTTTGGAAACAACAGTTTTATTTAGAGACTGATGCAATGCCGAAAGGAGGAATAACAATTTGCCAAAGTTAAGTAAAAAACAAGCAAGTTGGATCAAAACACAAATTGAATGCAGTGATGATGAATTAGAGGCACAAGAATTTCTAGCAAGTTTGCCAATACCGGAGGATATCACCATCGATATGATGCGACAATTAGAATTAAATTTTAAAGGAGAAAACAGATATTTTTAGATTACATTCTAGAACTAATTGAAACAGAACCCTTCCTAGAAGGTGGCTGCGTAAAGTTAGTTACTCATCTAATATCTGTAACAAATATTAGTTATACGTATGAGAACTTATTGAAACAGAACCCTTCCTAGAAGGTGGCTGCGTAGATTAGTTACTCCACTAATATTTGTTAATTGTAACTTCTAAGTTCTATTGAATATATTTGAAGGTTTTAACTTTTGTTCAAGTTTTTTTATACAATTATTGTTTTGAATTTTAATTTTAATATAAACAATTAAATAAATACTAAAGTACTAAACTAACTTTAAAATGCTTAATTTAAAGTTTATAATTTACATTACTTTAAAAAATTTAAATTACAAATTTAAACTTCTCAAATTTGAAATTTAAAACTTTAAAGTTGAAACTTGAAATTTGAAACATGAATCTTGAAATTTGAAAATTGAAACTTTAAATTTCAAAATTTATTTTGATATTTGAAAATCAAAAATTAAATTTAAAATTTATTAGCTAAAGACGTATAATTTCAATACAAATATATAAGTATTTAAAAAAAAAATCCCCCGTCCCGTCCCGTCCTGTCCTGTAAATCCCATCCCATCCTGTATATATAGTGGGACGGGATGGGACCTATTTTTGTCCCCCAAATCCCGGTTCTGGTCCAAATCCCCTCTCCCCGTCCCCTGTCCCGTTTCGTCCCCCAGTCCCCGTCCCCGTACCGTTGCCAGCCGTAAACCAAATTCATCTAGGCTATATTTAATGAAGATGCATTGTCTTGTCTTGGCATCTAACTTTGATCTCTGATCTTTCAACACATGTACAAAAGTTTTGCAACCAAATACTCTCAAATGGTCATAGGAAATATCCTTTCCATACCAAACACTATTTGGTACATCACTTTGCAAAGCAACAACAGGAGATAGATTGATAACATGTGCATCGGTCAATAAAGCCTCAACCCAAAATGTGTTCGGCAACTTTCATCCTCTCAGCCAAACCATTAAGCTGAGGAGTCTTGGGAGGAGTCTTCTGGTGTCTAATACCTTGATGCTTGCAGTATTCGTCAAATGGTCCAAAATATTCACCACCATTATTAGTACGAATATATTTCAGTTTCTTTCCAGTTTCTCTTTCAACTGAAGCCTGAAACTGCTTGAAGACACCTAACACTTGGTCTTTAGTCTTCAATACATAGACCCAACCTTTTCTCGAGCAATCATTAATGAAAGTGACAAAGTAGAGTGCACCACTCAATGTCTTTGTCTTCATTGGACCACATAAATAAGAGTGCACCAACTCAAGCAATTCTGTCTTTCTCAAAGGAGGGTACGACTTAAAGGAAACTCTATTTTGTTTACCAGCCAAGCAGTGCTCACACTTTTCTAATTTAGCACTTTGGAAATTTGACAATAATTTCTTCTTGGCTATATCATTAAGTCCTTTCTTACTGATGTGGCTAAGCCTCTTGTGCCATAATGTTGAAAAGTTATCGCTCTCAACCGCATTCATCATATCAACGCAAGCAGAGACCATAGTCCAGTATAGACCACGGCGTTTGTTACCACGAGCCATAACCAAGGAACGCTTAATGAGCTTCCATTTTCCATCACTGTTGGTACTAACATATCCTTCATCATCTAAAACACCAACGTAAATCAGGTGCAAACGAACATCAGGAGCATGTTTCATATTGTTCAAAACTAGTTTAGTTCCAATACTAGTTTCCAAACAAATTGTACCAATATCAACCATCCTGGAAACAGTCTCATTACCCATACTCAAGGTTCCAAAATCACCAGGAGTATAGGATGAGAAAAAATTCTTCCTTGATGTCACACGAGATGCGACACCAGTGTCCACAACCCATCTTGACTCATCACAAGCAATATTTATCATATCCCTTCAAGGATAGTAACAAGATCATCGATGGTAACGATGGCTAGGCAATTTTCATTGCCATCTTCTTTAGTTTCCTCTTTTTTTTCTTCTCCCTCTTCAACTTCTTGCAGAACTTCTTTGTGTGCCCTTTCATGCCACAATTATAGCACTCAATATCCTTAAGCCTGCCTCTGATTTGCTCCTATTTTGTTCTCTATACTGAGAACCACGAGTTTTGTTTCTCCCCCTGGGGTCAGTTATCAGGACATCCGACGAAGAAGAACCTTGATTTTTTCTTCTCATATCTTCGTTCAAGACACTACTCATGGCAGAATTCATAGAGATCACCCATCCGTAGCAGAATTTGACAATGAAGTTTTAAATGTTTCCCAAGAGTCTGGTAGGGAACCAAGTAGAAGTAAGCCTTGAATTTCTTCATCAAATTTGATGCCCATAGCAGATAATTGGTTCATGATCCCCTGAAAATTATTCAGATGGTCTGTCATCGGAGAACCATCATGATATTTTAAACTCAACATCTGCTTTATTAAGGACATTTTGTTATAGCCAGTCTTTTGAGCATACAAACTTTCAAGATGCTCCCATAGAATTCGAGCATGTGTCTCCCCAGAAATATGGTTCAACACATTATCGTAGACCCATTGCCTAATGAATCCATAAACCTGTCTGTGCAACAGATTTCACTCTTCATCTATTTTATTATCTGGCTTTAGAGTGGTAAATACTGGTTTGTAAAAGTTCTTGACATAAAGAAGATTTTCCATTTTCCCCTTCCAAATGACATAATTAACACCATTCAAAGTAACCATTCTACTTGTGTTGGCTTTCATTGTTTTTCCCCAAGAAATATTGTTATCGCAAATCAAAGTAAATATTTTCTGATGTGGAAGTTCAGACTGTGCTGCAACCACAAAGCATACTCAGATAAAACTTTGGCTCTGATACCAGTTTGTTGGGAAAACGCAGATAAACACAACAATATATATGATAAAAGTAATGAAAATAAAATGGAAAAATAACGACACCAAGAATTTTACGTGTAAACCCTCTAAATAAAGGAAAAAACACGGACCAAGAGGAGCAACTGATATTACAATAATAAGGAATTTTACATTGTGTAGTCACGAATACAATATTCAAAGTGACTACTACGCACTCAAAAGGAACAACACTCTTTTGGTTTCCACCTTACTAAAATATCGCTCACACACTATTTTTCTTCACACACTATTTTTCTTGTATAGTCTATGGAATACCTCACTTTACTCTCAAAATGGTTTTTCTCTCTAATTTGGTGTGTTCTACAAATGATCAAGAATGCTCTATTTATAGAAGAAATTTACAACTAATGATGTCACCAATGACATCATGAAAATACTTGAGTTTCATACTTTGCAACTTAAGTAGTTATCTTGATAAATTTAGTTGGTAAGTTATTGTACCAAATTAAGACTTGGACAATTAATATGGGGCTGGAACTCACAATTTGAACTCTCTATATAAACCCAATGATTTAATGATGAAATTAATAAAACCCCAATGATTTAATGATGAAATTAATAAAACAATCATATTCGAAAAATGGCTTCAACTCGTTTGGTACAGCTCTCACTATTGCTCCTTCTTTTGCTTGTCTTAGGGCACCCCTCCTTTGCTCATACTCACTTAGGTAATAAACTCTATATTTTTCTTTTCCTTTCTCCTTCTTGTGCAATTTACTAATTTTTTCACTCAAAAGTATTTGAGAGTTATTTTTAGAGATATTTCTATTGAAATCGATTAGAAAAAATAATAGTAAGGTTTACATATGGAAAAATTAAGAAGAAATTTTTCACTATTACAATGAAAATCTATTTTCTAGGGTATATTTTCCTGTTAATTAGTTAAGGGAAAAACAAATGGAAAAAAATACTATTCTATAACACAAAATTTTCAATGGATAAAAACCTTTGTTTTCAATAGTTTGAATTGGAAGTTACATTTATAGAGAAAAAAACAAAGAAAATGTTTTCTGAAAAATATTTTTTCAAGGTGTTTAATTAGAGATATTTTAAATATTGATAGTATATTATGATATTAGCAAATCGAATGGTGTTTTCACTAAACTTTTGAGTAGTGAAGATTAATGATAATATGATTTAAAGTCAAAATTATAGTTAAGATATATCATATCAAATACATCCTAATTAAGAGCAATATATGTACATTTGTTTGTTGTTTTTTTTCTATAAATTTTTAGTCCTCTATGCAGGAATACCAAGGAGGACTGGAGGAAGAAAAATGTTGGCAAATCAATTTTCTAAAAAGGAAAATAATATATCATTTCAAAGTATTCCCAATATTTCAGGTAGTATTCTAGTTTACTCCATTTTAAGCTTTTAAATAATATGTTGTCCCTCTTTAAAAAAAGAATTTTTGCTTGTATATTTTTCATATATATGACTTGTGGAATGCTGGTTATAATTATTTCTATGCTTTTTGTATGTATACTGTGTTTCACCATTCTTTTTAATGTTATTGTCGTATAATTTTTTACAGGAAATATTGATGAAGTTGATAGAAATAATGTCCCTCTTAAAAAAAATCACATGAAAGTTGAGGTTATTAATTTCTATCCCTACATTCAACAACCCAAACTTGTTTTACATTTGATAATAATATACAAGTCAACTGGAAAAAAAAATAGTACAATTTATGTTAATTCTAGATACCTCCCTTCAGGTTTATATCTTGATAATACTAATATCAAATATGGTAAGTTTGGAAGGCTAGACAAATTTAGTAACTTAAATTAGTTTGGTTAAAAGAAATAAAAATAAAGAAGCCAAATGCAATATATCAAATTTAAAAGAAGGCAAGCATTGTAAAAGTAAACAAAAAGGAAGGTCTCCTAAATTAATATTTTAGATATTTTTCACAATATTAAATTATCTGGGATTTCCAAAAGGCTGCATATGCCAGGATAAATCTTTTTATATTTTATATTTTTTTTTATGTTATAGCATAAATAGGATGTCTCCTACATCATTTATAATCATGCTCACAGACATATAATAAGAATTCTCTATAATAGTCATTCTTCATAATGATCCTATAACAATGACCCTATAACAATCACATTCTTTTTGTAAATCAATGTCTCATGCTATATTTATATTATATTATATTATACTCCATTCGACCATAATTGTTTATTAAGATAAGATCATGTACTCTTTTTAAGTAAAATTTAATACAAGGTGTAATTTAACTAATATAACCTTACTAGCAACAATATCAAAAGTCTACATAACTTTTCAATTGAACAAAATGGAGTAATTGTTAAGGACAAAATTGAAAAAAATAACTAATTATTTCTTGATTATTAAAATTGACAATTAATCTTAAACATCTATTTTTAGTATATCTATCAAACATTTATGAACGGAGGGAGTATTATATATTTAGTAACATTTCCCTATAACAATCACATTCTTTTTTGTAAAATCAATGCCTCATGCTATATTTATATTATATTAAATTATATGATATACTCCCTCCGTCCGAAATTGTTTGTCATATTGCGCTTATCGAAAGTCAGTTTGATTAATTTTCAAAGGTAAATTGGATCACATTAATTCGATCTTTTAAGTAAAACAATTAGATATTCTAAAAAATATATGAAAAGTACTATAAATTATAATTTTTTGTATATCAATATGAAGAAAAAATACATCTTAAAATGTTAGTCAAAGTTTTTATAATTTAACTTTAAAAATAGAAATCATGACAAACAATTTCGGATGGAGAAAGCATTTAGTAACATTTCCCTATAACAATCACATAGTATTGAGACAAATGATTTTGTAATAAAAAGATTTGCAAGTCAATGGTCAAGTCAATTCAATATTATGATAGGTGGAAAAAGTTGAGCCCAAAGCAGAATCAACTATGAAGGCACATCAACATGAGGGAGCTAATAAGAAATATGTTACAAAGGAGTTTGTTGAAGTGGCAAATTTGATGTGGTAAGATTATAGTGGAAGGGCTAGGCCACGACGCAAGCCTCCAGTCCATAATTACAATCCTACAACTAAACATTAATTAGAAACATTTTAATTTTATATTTAACTTTTTAATTAAGTATGTAATTAAGTGGTGATTAGATTTAGTTAATTTGGGACTCATCACAATTTTGAACTCTATAAGTGGTTTGCCCCTCCAATAGTATAAATTATAAGGGGCGGTATTTATAATTAGTGACCTACCTATTTAGTAATTAGCTTAGCTTGTTCCAGTATATATAAGATGGTTGAATTGTTTTGGCACTCTACATTTGGTTACATTTCTTTGTTTTATTAAGTATTGATTATTCTCTCACTAATTAACATTTGCTACTCTCCGGAATGAACGTTTCAATGCTTTTCAATAGGCTACACCTTCCCTGATTCAGCCCATAATTGCAACAACTCTGATGTTGTCATTATTAAAAAAAAAAATATACATGATAAGATATCTGATGTTGAAATTTTGTATATCTAATCGAGTTCAGTTCAGATCCGCTTCGTATTAGTCAATAAAAAATCATATGGTAAAGATGAGTAAGGTTAGAGGAATCACATTAATTGGTAACCTAGGAAAAAGACTTAATTACCATAAACAAGGGTGAAGTTGTCATAGTGTGGTCGTGAAAGTATGTTATTTCTATTTAGTTATTGCCATGCTATTGATTACGATAAGGGAAAAGGTTTCTTTGTGTAAATTAAGAGTATTAAATTGATCAAGATTAATGTAAGCACTTAAGTAAAAAATTTGTTGATTGGTCTTGTGGCGTACTTATAATTGGTAACGTGCTTGTTGATGCTTGAGAACCCATGAATTAATTTATTGATTGATGGGTAGGATGGCAGCAGAGCGGGGTGGATTTAATTAAGGTTATGTGGGATGGGGCAGATTTAAGGTTGTGTGGAGTAGGTGGGGTGTGGGGCGGATTGAAGAAGATTTTTTTAAAAAACTAATGAGGGGTAGGGCGAGTTACGGGTATATGTGATTTTATGTGGGCTTAAACTTGTTTTTAAATTTGTAAAAATTAGGTAAATGACATACTATAAATGACAAATTACATTCTATCCTATAATATCAATATTTACCAAAAATTCCTTCTTTTTGAAAAATCCGGATACTTTATAAAACAAAATGATACGTAAATAGAAATGGCCGGATACTTAATTAGTTTTTTTATGTTAACTGTTACGGCGCAAAAAAGGGTAACAACTTTCCCATGATTTATGTTAATTTATAACAAGATTACTGTCAAATTTGCATAGAAAACGTACTAATTTATTGCATTATTCAATTTCATAATATTAAAAAATTCAGATTTGGAATCAGAAAAAAAATGAATTTGCGTAAAAAAAAATTCTGAAACGCCGATTCTGAATCTTCAAAGATGAATATTTCGATCTTGTTGCGACATTCTAGAATATGGCAAAGTGATGTTATGTATGAGCGATACAAAAGTGATGGGATAGTGGTTGGTGAAAATATTTCGTTCATGAATCTTATTTCAGCAATTGCGGCTGAGCTGAGTATTAACGAATTGAAAAAAATATATAGGTTAGATATGTTATTGAAAGGAATTCGTCTCCATTGTGTATTCGGACTGATATGGGTGTAAAATTGTATATAGAAATTAAGAAACATGAGGCTGGGTTCGAAACTTATCCTTTATGCATTGATACTTCAAATAAAGGTGTTGAAGAGATAATAAATTTTGATGCAACAACAGGTGTCATCATGTGTGTTGAGGGTGAAAAAAGCGACACAAAGGCTCTCAATATTGTTGAATCATCAATTGATGATGCATATTACATACCGGAAATGGATTTTGATAAGTATTTATCAGACACCAATAATTGAGTTGTGGAAGAGAATCAAATGTATAAGGATAAGTCAACTCTGAAGGCGGTAATGAAAAATTACAAAATAAAGAATAGTTTCAACTTTAAAGTTAAAAGATCTGATAACAAAAGGTATGTTTTCAATTTATATGTTAATATTTTTAATAATATATAATTTTTTTATAATATGTTTAGTATGATACATTAATATTATATGTTGCGTGTAGTTTTCTGTGTAATATGATTTAATCGTAATGATGTTTTTCACATTTTGAATGTTAAAATCAGTAAATGTAATATTTCTGATCAATTTACAAAATAAGTTATCAAGATGTTACATATTTATTATGAAGTATCATTTCTGTTGTGAAAATGAAATAAAGTATCGTTTTCTAATTTTTTTTCTTTTTTATTTATTAAAACAGTCAACCTTAGCAAATAAGCAATATATATATTTTTTTATTGTAGCTACGTATTAGTTTGTCATTCAGATGATTGTTGTTGAAATTTGAAGGCAACTGTTAGGAAGAATTCAGAAATATTCATAGTGAGATACTTTAATAGTGAACATACCTGTCCATTAAGAGATAGATTATTAAGCAAGGTACAAGCCATAGTTGGGTTTTTTAGATGTGACAGCACCTAAATTAGGGAATCATAAAAGAAAACATACTCCGAGTGATATAATTGATGATATCAGAAAAATGTATGGCGTTGAGATTTCTTATCAACAAGCACGGCGCGCAAAAGAACGTGCATTGAAACTTATAAGAGGTAAACCTGTTGATGGATACATAAGCATGCCAAGATACATATATATGCTTGAAACTATGTATCAAATTCATGCACAAGGATGCATAAGTCTGAATACAACGAATTTATATATCTTTTCATATATTTAAGGCCAATGATGAGAGGATTTGAGTTCTGTAGGCCAGTTGTTGTTGTTGATGCTTCACATCTTAGTGGATCTTATCGAGGTACATTTGTGTCTGCTAGTACACTCGATGGAGCAGGTATGACATGTTGTTTATGAATTTATTTTATTATTTTCTAATATTAAGTAGTTATTTAGTATATGTTGTTTTGTGTTTATATATTAAGGATGCATATTGCCTTTGGCGTACGGAATTGTTGACACAAAAAATGATTGTTCATGGACATGGTTCTTTCAACAATTTAAGAATGCATTTAGTGAGAGAAAAAAAATGTGTGTTATATCTGACAGAAATGAAAGCATAAAGAAAGGTGTGAGTATTGTTTATCCAACTGTTCCTCATTTTGCATACATATGGCACCTCTGGAAAAATGTGTGTTCAAACTTTAGGAGAAGCAGGACATTCTAAGTGATCTATTTTATTCAATGGCTAAGTCTTATAGAAAAGATGATTTTGAAAAATTGATGGCTAAATTGGATAAAATAGATGGAAGAGTAAAAAAGTATCTTCAAGATGCTGGGTATGAAAGGTGGTCTAGGTCTCACGCAACAGTAAACCGTGGGAGAATGATGACTTCAAATATAGCTGAATGTATCAATGGTTGCCTTGTTGATGCACGACAACTACCTATTATAGATTTTTCGGAGGTAGTTAGAATTCTATTTGGTTCTTGGAATTGCAAAAATAGAGACATAGTTTCTTATACAAAAGAAACATTTGGCAGAAGATTTGAAGAAATATTGATTTTAAACGCACCAAAAAGTGCAAAAATGAAGGTACATACTTGCTTTGTATTTATTATTTTATTGTTAAACAAAAATGAAAAAAAAAACTTGTTGATTGTCTCTATTTTTTAAAAAATAGCAGGTTGTTGCATCTTCTGAGTTTATTTTTTCAGTGTATGAAGGTGGGATTAGATACATTGTTTGTCTTGAGAGGAAAACTTGTTCACGTGAAAGATTTCAACATGACGAGATACCTGTCCACATGCAATAGCCGTCTTGAAGAAGAAGAATATAACATATGTACACCCCTAGTGCTCTGATTATTATAAACACGATGCATTAACAAATACTTATGCAATTTCAATAGAATTAATGCCAGACAAAAGAGAATGGAATGCTCCGGACTCTGTTTAGGAAGAAGTGGTCTTGTCACTTAGATACAAAATGATGCTTGGGACACCAAGAAAAAAGAGAAAGAAAAATTCAGATGAAAAGATAACAACAAAAACGAATTGTTGTGGACGTTGTGGTCAAGAAGGTCATAATAAAAGAACATGTACCTTCTTTCCAAAAGATTCTTGATTTATATTTTTTTAGTATCTTTGATGTGTAATAATGTTTCTGGATATTTTTAATTTGCTAATAATATGTGAATATTTTTTTATTTGATGTGATTAATAGCATGTGAATGATTTAAGCTTCAAAATTTGATTTGATACTAAATATATCAAATTTTAACTGTATTATATTATGTGCAAAGACATTTACAAATTTATAAAAATTTATAACTTGTGTAATCTCAATTACATAAAATGGTAAACGTATAATGGATCTGATAACAAAAATTTGTTATCCCATTCAAAACAATAATTGATATCAAATATTTATAGCTTATTATATGATATGTAATTCTTAACGATACTAAATATATTATGTTCAGAATGTGGTATGAATTAATAAAGCTATACAAATTGATTTTTTTATGTTGCTAACACGTGACATATTATATGTTTTGTGTATCTAATTATAATATAGTATCATACATTTTGATTTGCACGAAAAATACGACATTTTGGAGTAACTTATTTTGTATAAACTAGTATAATTGTGTAAAAATAGTATCAGATATACTCTGAAAATAATTTATTATGGTATCATCATTTATTTTGTATATATTACTTGTATAAATTATTTAGTATCGTGTAATTAAATAAACTAATAACAAGCGTGTAAATTAATTATCAGTTATATTATGAACATACTTTATATGGTATCGTATGTTATTTTGTAGAACTAACTTTTACAAAAATTAATTATATGCACTGTTAATTAACTAATATAATTGAATTCAAACAGTTGACAAAAATATAAACTACACTAAATGTATATATATAAGTATATTATTCAAACTCTTGAATGATACTAAATATGATGAACACAATAATTTGCATTATTTAATAAAGATATACTTATTTTATTTTTTGATACTAAAATAAGAATCATATTTGTAATAATTCTATTGTTACTTTGTATCTGATTATAATATAGTATCATATATTATTATTTACCAAATAATTAATAAATTTTAACTAAATAATTATGTGTCATTTTGTGTCATAATAAAAAAAAAATACTTAACAGTTATATTGTTAAAAAATTTAATATAGTATCATCAACTATTTGAGAAGATAAATTATTAAAACTAGAAAATGCTTAGTAATATTGAACGAAAAATAGAAGTTGAAATACCAAATATTCCGTTCCAATAATAGTTCAAGAATAATATAAACCTAACTAATCAACATCAACCAATGCATCTTCTGCCTGTTTAGAAAACCCGTCCTTTGGCCTTGTTGGATAATCGCTATGACTAACATATCCAGCCTTGAATTTTTCCATGACATACTTCCATAATAATGTTCTGTATCTGTTGTGAAGATAGTCACTCTGATGTCCAACAGATTGAATTTTGATTTCATCGCTCAAATATTCTTCATAAGCAGCTACGAACAGTCCACAATCACTGGAAAAAAAATGAAGATACATTTAAAAGCATTTGAATGTAAAGGAAATCTAAAAAATAACATTTTATCAAACAAACAAAATTGATTCACAAATACTTACAGGCTATCGCTTTGTTATTGCATAATCTCTTGCGCATATTCAACTGTAAATGAATGTTGAGGACCCAACAGTTCACCTGTTTACTTGTCTTTGTACGCCTCCAATGATAACAATTCTATCCATTTTATCAAAAAAGTCGTTATCATGTAGATAGTTTGGAAGCATTACAGACAACTGATTAATCTCTTCAGAAGGTACTATTTTCCTTGACCCACCAGATGAGTCATACACATGTACTAACCTTTTCTTCAAAACAACCACAGCCAACACCCGATGAAAATCTTTGCCACAATTAACAGGAACATAAACCTCATCAACTAGATGTCAAGGTAACGAAGGAGGTATCAAAAATCCATTAATGATGTCTTTTATAGACCTTTCATAACCATCTATACCAACACCACGGCCAATATGTTGTTGTGTAGTCAGAAATTCATCAGCAGGAGCACAATAATATCTATTATATACAATGTTGATGTATGACTTAAACAAGCAGTTGATCGTAGTGTATCTGTATTGATCCACTCCTCTTGATTTTGACTTCTTCCGTAGATAGTAAAAAATTATATCTAGATGTTGTTACATATATAAAACAACACAATATGACAAATCTGCACACTTTGAAAAATAAATATAGATTGAATAACGGATATAAATAAATTTGTAAGTAGATGTCTAAATAATATGAACAATCTATAAATTGTATTATTTAAATAATTTAAATGCATAATGTACCTCATCAGTCCAACATTTCATTGAATGTGACATAGTATAAAACCAGTTCTTGTCAACTGGAAGTGCGACAACAAAATCCATGTAATCAAACTCAAATTTAGCAGATTTGCCTCTATATTTATCATCATCAGGTTTCGTACAATAAAAAAAATTAATTCAAAATTAAATCACTTAAAAAATGATTTCATAAAGAAACTTTATTAATAAAAACTTACTTATTGGCGTGTGATTTAAGGAGTCCCTATTGAATCCAATCTAAAACTCTTGCATTAAACCCGGTGATACTTGAGATGTGATTCGGCAATCATTAAATGGAGTAAATTGACAGATATGATCGTATATTTTGTCGTTGCCCTTATTAGTTGATTCAAACGAATGCACATAGGGAGACTGCAAAACCTTAGAAGACATCCTGTTACGTTGAGCAGGAGTTTTAGTATAAACATCACTAAATCATCCATCATGTGTGGAGATGAGACTCCTCACGTATCCTTCAATTTTTTTAGAAAAATCAACATCACTTAAAAAATCAGAAAGAATTAAAAAAAATCAAAATATCACCTTCTCGGATTTATTTCCTCTTGCAGCAACAACTTTCAACAATTCTAAATGGTTACTCTTTATTAATGCCTCAAGAGCTTCAACTTTACTATCAAGATCTCCAAATTTTTGTCAACCTATAATCAAAATTAACATATAATAAATAGTAACAGTAAAACATATAAGAGTTTAAATTACTTGATTACTTACATAAGACTTAATGAACTTCTTCAAATCATCAATTTTTGAACTGCCCAACCTAAGATTTTTTTTGTTATAGTTCTGGACTTTGGAATGAATGATCTGGTTGCTGATCTGGTTCCTTATGTGGTTTTGAAAGTCTTGATAGATCATACTTATGTGGATGTACAACCTTTATTCTCTTGCGTTTTGGTGGGGTTGTTCCTACATTAGCACCTATTGATGTTCTCTTTAACAGAATATCTGGAGGTTTTGTTGTGAAGTCTTCAAAACCAGGAACCTCCTCCGGATGCACATCATCATTATCTGGAATTGATGAAACTGGTGGGTTTGGAGGTACATAATTGTTATCTGGTAACCCAAGTGATGTTATTTCCTCATGAATTGGTTGAATGTTGGAATATTCAATCTAAAAAAAACAATTAATTAATGACGATAAACATATTAAAGTTGTATCGCATGATTAAACTAATTAATTAAGAATGTTGTATTGAATTAATTACCTTTGAAAAACTTGTTTCCATAAACAACTCAAACTTGGGTGTCACGCCCCGAGCTACCCCCGAGACGCGGACACAGAACCTAGGACCACAAGTGATCCCAAGCTAACCCTGCTGACATGATCATGAGCTTACTAAAGATAATAAACTATTGTGGAAGCTAAATCATACTTAAAATGAAAAGATGGGGAATACCCATGTTCTACAACTGAGATATTTGAAAATAATGAGTTTAATACAAAAGAAATATTAACTCAATACTAAACTGAATCTAACTATGTCTGAAAATAGCCTCTAAGCTAGACTAGAAATACTGGGACAAGATCCATCTAAACCTAGCCAAAACTGAAACTAAATGACTAAAGACTGAAATGAAACTCATGACTGTTGTCCCCGGAGAATGAGGACTCACCACTGAATCTGCTGAACTAGAGATTGAGAAATCGATCTATACGTGATCTGGATGTTGAGAACCTGAACCTACATCACGAGAAGATGTAGCGCACGTATGCGTCAGTACTTGAAAGGTACTGAGCATGTAGGATAGAGTAAAGCTGAAATAAAACATAACTGAACAAGCACAAAAACAAGTATAACAATCTGAACGTGATGTGCTAATTTCTGAGCTAACTGGATGCAATGACCAATTTATAACATGCTGAAACTGAATACTGAATATACTGATAAATGGTCAATGCAGAGAGTCTGACTGAACTGTGGGAGCTACTAATAACCGATAATAAAACCATATGAGCTAAATGTGGTGCCCGATGTATACGCCCCATCGAGAGGACCCAATATACCCTGCCAAAGGTATAAAGGCATGCTGGCGTGATCACTAAACTGATTTCCCACAGAGGGGACTTACAACCTACATGTCTAGTAGTTCTGGGACTATTGAGTACGCTAAACCCTAGTCCAACTCGGTATTATGCTACTCCCAATGAATTATGTTAATTAACTGATTATATCTGAATTTCTGTAAATACTGGATAGCTTGAAACTGAACATGCAAACTTAGAATGCAACAATTAATCTGGTAATTATGCATTTATTAATGAGGCATGTATATCTGAAGTGTCTGAAATATATGACCTAGCATGTGTAATTCAAGAACTAAAGAAATACAAAGCTAGGGTTCTGAAATTCATGCGGTAATCTGAGTAATAACATGATAATCTTATTTGGAACATATATTTAATAAATTCACGAAGTTATATCAAAGTTCTAGAAACCCTAGGTTTAATCATGATAAGAGAATCAAGAACTAACTGAAACTAAGGACCCAATGGGTGAAAGGAACCCACTAGTGAAATCCCACATAACTGGTGATGCAATCCACGGAAAAATTCTTAAGTTTCGGGGCTGGACCTGCTGGAGCTTGTGACGTTCTTGAACTAGGGTTCTTGAGCTTTTTTCTCCTCTCTTGCTTCTAATTTTCTAAGTTTTGATTTAATGATTTGACTTGGATATGTTTTAATTATGTTTCTAGGCTTAAACTGACTAAAATCTGATGATTTAGGGTCAAAACGATGAAACTTAGGGTTTAAATGGAGTGGGAAAAGACAAAAAGACCCCTGGGAAGGTTGCTGTCGGGCCTCACGACGGCCAGGTCTGACGGTCTGTCGTGCGCCCGACGCCCCGTCGTTGGGTCCGTCGTGAGGGCCTGTTCGATAGGCCTTTACTAAAATGGACATAACTTTTTACTCGGAGGTCTGATTTTAGCAAGGTCGGTGGCTATGGAAATATAATTCAATTATATATCTGTGTGTAGGTCATGGAAGACCTAATTTATCTTTTGCTAAGAGTTATGATCATTTTAAGTTGACCCAACTACATTTTCCCTTAACTGACTGCAAATTTTTCACCTACGGACCGTAGGTCCACCTACGAACCATGCTGGTCATCCATAGCTCTTGTCAGAGAGTGGTTGAAGGGAGTCTTGATCGACGGTCACGGACTACGGACCGTCGTTTGACCTACGGACCGTAAGTCCGTCCGTCGTCCAAGACTTAACCAATTTTTCTAGGCTGAAATTTTTGGGAGTTTCTGATCCCATCAACGGTTGTGCAGGACGGACCGTGGTTCAGGCTACGGCCCGTCGATGCCACCGTTCATAGCACCTGTAGATTTTTCTGAAAAACAAATTTTTAGTCTGTTTTGGCTACGGGGTGTTACATTGGGCTTCAAACCAACAACTTGCCAGTTGCAAATCCTCGGTATACCGTTTCCTTATTTGACAGCAACATCGGTATTTATCCTAGAAGCACATTCATAAATCCATATATTAAGTGCATATGGAAATCCATTCAACCGATACAACGTCTTGGAGGGTTTGTACTTTTTCGAAAAGATTTCATTAACTTTTGAAAAGCAACTATTCCACAAGGAAACTGTTCGCAACTACCATCTTCCACCATATAGAAATCTTCAATAGGAATTCGTGTATCACAAAGTTGGGAATAAAAAAATGTATGGATAAAATACTGTATAGCCATCTGAAGGACATCCTCATTATTGTCCCATTCACCTACCATAAACCGATCTACCAATCTTTGTTTATTAACATTATATGTAGTATCAAGAGAATATCTTTCAACTAACCTACTAGTTTTTGAGTACGGATATGTAAAGTCCTTTACATTACCTTTACAATTCAAACCAGTAACAATGACAAAATCACTGATACTAAATTTCAACACATTCCCTTTGGCATGGCGAATGTGAATCTCTTGATCTAAAATTGGCCTTGGTAATTGCATGTAGGGATATTTATATATGGTGCAAAAATTGTTTCTTTAAATAATTTCATACATTCATCCTTATAGATGATACTAAGTGTTCAACAAAATTTGTGTTGTATGTTGGACCAAACTTTAATGCATTAGTTGAAATATGTTTAATGACTTAATTCATATTCTACAATAAAATAAAGAAAGTTTTATCAAATTGTAACATATATAAAAAGTTTCTATACTATTGACTGCATATAATAATGTTTTTGTATTAAATGATACTAAAAATTGCCTAATACTGATACTAAATATAACTAAACATGTTAACATGATACTTACAAATACTATTTGAAACTATATATAAACGAAACAATAAAGTTAAATATATTTCTTTGATACATTTAATTTCATGTCCAACACATCAAAAGATACTCAAATTCACAATTTTAATTAGATATATAAACATAATGGTTGATACTTAAATTTTTATATACTTATCAGTAATTCATATAAATATGATACTTAAATAACAGATGTATGACTATATGATACACATATACTATTATTTGATACCTTAGATTGAATGTAAAATCATGTTGTTATTACAAAAACTGATACTTTATGTAGATATAAAACCGATACTTATAACATATCTATACGTAATTAGTAATTATTACTCATTAATATATACGAAATATAAGTAAAAATAAAACAAAGAATCATTTTATCATGAGCACATAAAAATGATACTTAATAAAAAATAATTGAGCATAATAACAAATATATACAAAAATCATGATAAGATTAAAACGATACTTTAATATAATTCATCAGACTAATACTACCAAATAATTCATCAGACTAACTAAAAAAAGCAAAATTTCATATACAATATAAACGACACTTAACAATGAGAATCAACAAATTAAAGAAACAACATGAAAATCATGATGTATATTGAAAAAAAATTTACATACCGTTGGTAATGTTGGTCGAACAATAGGAGGTACCGCCTTTCTACCCCTATTCTTTGGGGGTTTTGGGTCTTTAGAAGTAGATGCATGTTTATTTTTTGATGAATTTTTCTTGGTAGAGCTTGGTTTTGTCATGCCAATAGTTTCATGCAACAATAAAGCACTCAGATCTACATAGAATTTGATTATGGAAATCAACAATATAATTTTTTTAAAGAATAAGCACACTAAAAACGCAAAAACCAAAAAAAATTGAAGAAATAGTAATGTGGATGATGATATACCTGATTTAGGACTCAAATTCGGATGAGTATTGATAATAATCCATAGAATATTTTTAACTTCAAATTTGATTTACAATTTTAACTGAAAATTAGGGGGGAAATTTTGGGAGAAATTTTTGGGGAAGGCGAGATTTTTGGGGGAATGGAATCAGTTTACTTTTGGGACGGTAACTTCTGGGTTTATTGAATTATTAATATTGCAAGTGTGCATATACTTGTAATACATTGAGCTATATGTGTAATAAAGGTAAGGGTGTCTATAACCTTACAATTGATAAGTTGCTCGTGTCATAGGTGAGAGGTTACAAATATTTGGAGGATTGGGTACCACGTCGATATGGTACATAGATACAGCTGGTTCCTTACAGGTCATGACTACTGGACATAAATAATACCCTTAGCGTATATAAAAACGAAAGAGTCTGATGATAACATGTTTAATGGTTCTTATGTGCATGTGTTCGTATTTGGAGATGGTTGCTACGAATATGGAGTCCTACATAATGCTTGCGTTGTTTATGATAATTGTTATCTAGTTGATATGGTTTGGTATATGTCAAAATCTTGAGATGAAAGCTTGTTATGATATTGTTTAGTGCATCGTGAATCATGTTGGTTGTCATGGAAATAGGTTAGAATTGTTCATATAATAGGAATAGGGAACCGATTGCATGATGAGGTTATTCCAATGCTTCTGGTTCAACCAAACTTAAAAGGCTTCTTCAAAATTTGAATTATGTGTTTGAAGTTCTAACGACATTTATGTGCATTCTGAGTTCATCAAATGATTTACTACATCAAAAATGATCTTTAGCGCAATAACTCAATTGTCCCTAAATATGTATTTTTAGTGGCAATTAGCACTATTTATATATGTCCTTAAAGCCTTTAGCAACACTCAATCTAATAACACTTAATTAATGCTGGTAATTACTTGAGCACTCTTTATTAATATATTTATTTATAGACACTAAAAGTTATTTTTTATTGTATTGATTTATCAAAGAAAATTTTTTCTAAGTGCGGAGTTTAATGAGTGCCCTGATGAAAATGTAATGCACTCTACAACTAGATTAGTTCAGATGCTCGATCGATACTCTAATGAGCTACATTCCGAGAATTTTGAGAAAATAGATAGAGTTCTTGATGAAAGAGATCATGGTTTCACCAGAAATGGAAGTGAATGGATTGCAAACTTCATTCATGTAGTCATTTTCCTTAATGTTTTGAAGAAAAAAGTGAAGGAAATCACTGCCTCTCCAGAGGACCCTGTGGGGAACAATAAGTAGTTTACAGAACTGAATTAGTTGTTTATTATATCAACATTACATGTATATATATAATAGAAAGAGGTATCAACAAAGGTAAGAAAATAGTCTACATATCTCTCCTATCTATCTAAGGTAATAAAATATATTTACAATATTTTATAACTCTCCCCCTCAAGCTAGAGCATATACGTGCCTAGATTGTTACACAAATAGTTGAATTGAGCTTCATTCAATGTCTTTGTGAACAAATCAGCTAGTTACTCTCCAATCTTCACATAGCCCATGGAAATCAGGTTTTCTTAAATAATTTCACAAATAAAATGATAGCGCACCTCAATATGTTTAGTTCTTTCATGATACACTGGATTTTAGGCGATATGAAGAGCAACTTGATTATCACACAAAAGTTTTGCGGGTGTGGGATCATTCAACCCAACTTCACTTAAGAGGTGATGTATCCACATAATCTCACATGTAGATTGTGTCATAGCTCTACACTCGAATTCTGCATTGGATCAAGATGCAACAT
Source organism: Solanum pennellii (assembly GCF_001406875.1). Taxonomy (NCBI): domain Eukaryota; kingdom Viridiplantae; phylum Streptophyta; class Magnoliopsida; order Solanales; family Solanaceae; genus Solanum; species Solanum pennellii. Next base: position 14,548,097 of record NC_028639.1, read on the forward strand.
TTTGTTTCTTACTTCTCCATGATACCAAATTTCCACCCATAAAGACACAATAGCCATTAGTAGACCTTCTAGCAATCTTGGATCCAGTCCAATCGGCATCTCCAAAACACTTAATGCTAGTATGTCCATTGTTGCTATATACTATGCCAAGTACAGGGGCGCCTTTGAAGTAACATAATATTTGCTCCAAAGTTTCCCAATGTTCGACTGTAGGCGTGGTCATGAATAGACTAACAAAACTAACTGCAAAAAAAATATCCGGACGAGTTACAGTGAGATAATTTAATTTCCCAACTGATCTCTTGTATCACTCTGGATCATCGAAGGGATCCCCATCAATTTTTTTAGCTGCATATTTGATACCATTAGAGTACTACAAGGCTTGGATGTTGACTTTCCGGTTTCCTCAAGAAGGTTAAGGATATACTTTCCTTGAGATAAAAATATTCCCTTCTTGCTCTTACTTACTAGAAGTATTTCAGTTGTTCCAAGTCTTTCGTGTGAAATGTCTAAAGCAAGAAAGATTTGAGAGAGGAATTCCTGCATAATCACTCCTCGTGATAAAAATGTCATCAACATATACAATAAGAAGACTAATGTCAACTACTAATTGTTTATAGAAGACTGAATGATCACATTTGGTCTTTATAAGCCCAAACTTCTTAACTACCTGACTAATTTCCCAAACCAAGCATCTGGGCTCTGTTTCAGACCATACAAGGATTTCTTCAAGTGACAAACTTTCCCATTCTCCTCCTGAGCGACAAAATCGGGTGGTTGCTCTATATATACTTCTTGGACAACACCATGAAGAAATGCTTTTTTTCATAATACAACCAATGTAGCGGCCAATTCTTATAAGCAACTGTAGAAATAAACAACAGAATGGAAGCGAGTTTGGCCACGGAGAAAAAGTATAAGAATAATCCACCCCATAAGTCTGAGCATATTATTTAGACTAGTTTGGCTTTAAGCCTAGACACAGAACCATCAGGATTTACTTTGACTGTAAAAACCCACTTACATCCCACTACTTTTTTTCCTTTTGGTAAGTCCATCAAATCCAAATGTGATTTTCATTAAATGCATGTATCTCCTCGAGAATCGCATCATACCACCCAGGGTGACTCAAAGCTTCTTGAACTATTTTGGGTACAAAAATGGAATCTAGAGAAGCAATCAAAGAACAAAATGTGGAAGACAAGTGGTCATATGAGATAAAATTAGCTATGGAATGTACTAATTGACATTGACGCTTACCTTTGCAAAGGGCAATGGGAATATCAATATTTTTTGTTCGAGAAAGATTGACTGGAGGAGGATCTGATGAAGAAAGAGTTGGTGCAGACATGTATCATTGGTCGCTTGTCGCGTACAATAAACTTGAATTATCGACGGCTTTGTTTGAGTAGGAGGAACATTAGAAAACACATTCTAAGTTGACTGCTCAACACCACCACAAACTTCCTTATGGTGTTTTGAGCTCGGTGAAGGGTCTTATAAATGAGCTATTATTATTCTTCCTGCGCTTGAGTGGGAGAAGTGTCAGGAGAATAAAAAAGGAAATGTTCTTTGAGAACACCACATATACAGACACCATATATCTGTTAAAGGTTGAAGAGTAGCATCGGTAACCCTTACGTAAGCGAGAATATTTCAAAAAGACATACTTCAAATCCTATGGATCTAGTTTAGTAACATGGGGTCACACATCACGAACATAACAAGTACTTCCAAACACCTTTGGGTATAATGAAAATAATAGCTTATTCAAAAAGAGAACACCATATGGAATATTACCATTAAGCACTGTGGATGACATGCGATTACTTAAAAATCTAGTTGTGGATACCGCATCCGCCTAAAATTGCTTAGGTACCATCACTTGGAATAGCAAAGCATGCACAATCTCAAGCAAACGTCTATTTTTTCTCTCAGCGACTCCATTTTGAGAGAGTGTAGATGAAGAATGCCATATTGATTCATGTAGACCTGAAATGATGCTGACATGAACTCTTTAGCATTATCACTCCACTACATCTGGATAGAAGCATTAAAATGTGTCTTTATCTCAGCACAAAAAATAGAGAAATGGGAGCACTTCGGCACAATTTTCATAAACTAAACCCATGTCATTCGGGAAAAATCATCAACAAAAGTAATAAAATATGTGAACCCAACTTTAGACACAACCAGACATGGTCCCCAAATATCATAATGAACTAACTCGAAAGTAAAATCAGCCTACTTATTATTCCTAGGTCTTAATGAGCTTCTATGGTGTTTTGCAAAATGACAAGACTCACAATCTATTAAAGGTACATTATGAAACTGAGGACATAATTTCTTCAAAACTGGTAAAGAAGGATGTCGCAGACGATAATGTGCTTCAAATGACGAGACGATACTAGAGCAAGCAACTAATGGATGGGCACATTCATCAACAATGTAGAGACCGTCTGATACATGTACTTTACCAATAATTTGTTGTCATAAGATCCTGAAAAAGTCAATAATCGGAATATAAGGAGACAAAACATTGTAGTTCTTTGGTAAGTTTACTCACAAAAATTAAATTTTAAAGACAAGAATATATAGTCTTAGAATAGAGGACAAAGTAACAGATGAAGTGAGGTTAACGATTTCAGATCCCTCAATGGTATAACTAGATCCATTATCTATGGTGACAGAGGATGGTACTTTATACTAGACTGAAATTTAGAGATTATTTTGGGATTACCTATCATGTGATCCGTGGCACCCGAATCAATGATCCAGTTGCTTGAGGAGGAAATGAGACATTTGTTACCTAACTCAGTAAGGGAACGGGATGAAGTGGTTTCATTCATTGATTCCTGATACTTTGTAAGTCTGGCATATTCATCGGTTAAGATTGTAACAGTTGACGGTGAACTAGATGTGGAAGCAACAATGGCAGTCTAAGTCTGAAGTTGTTGGTTGCGATTTTGAAATTTCTTATAGTTTCACCTTATGTGCCTGGGTTCCTTACAATAATGACAAGTATTGTCATTGATCCATCTCCCAACATTACTGTCTCCTCCTTTGTTATTGTTCCATCTCCTAGAATCATTGTCTCCTATTTGTCATTGTTCCACCTCCCAGAGTTATTATTGTTGTTTCACCTTCCTCCATTATTGTTATGATTCCACTTCCCAACATTATTTTTATTGTTCCATCTCCCTGCATCATTATTGTTGTTTCATCTCCCTGTTAGGATTTGAAACTTTAGAGAAAAAAGACAAGGTTCAGCGGAGGTAAATTTTCATTCATATTTAGATTTCAAAAGACATACACACATATATCTAGGATTTTCCAAAGTAAGTAGAGGACCATACATATCCGACCACTATTGACTTTCTTACAAAACATATTCCACAAATCAAGGACTACCTTTCTAGAAATATCTCATTTTCTAACACTCCTCCTTGACATTTTTCTTGGACACTCCCAACTTAGCCCTTAGAACTTCAAATTTCCGATTAGGAAGAGCCTTGGTCATGATGTCTTCAATCTGCTGATCTGAATTGCAATGAACAAGTTAAACTTTACCATCCTTCTCTGCTTGCCTGATAGCGTGAAACTTCACATTTGTATGCTTGATACGACCATGTTGCACTGGATTTTATTGTTGACTTGTTGTCAACCTTAATGACAGTAGCTTCAATGTCATTTTGCTCCAAATCACGTAGAATCTTTCTTAACCATAGAGCTTGATTTGTTGCACCAGCATCGGCGATGTATTCTTCTTCTACAGAAGATTGAGCTATCACATCTTGCTTCTTTGAATTCCATGAGAATATGTCTGAACCAAGTGCAAAAGCATATCCAGAAGTGCTTTTCATATCATCAATGCTTCCTGTCCAATCACTATATAAGTAACCCATCAGTTGCCCTTGATCTTCCCTATTAAATTAAATACCATAATCAACAGTTCTTTTGATATATCTCAACGTTCGTTTAGCAACACCAAGATGAACTTGACTTGGAGCTTGCATAAACCTCGATAGTAGACTTGTCGCGAACATGAGATCGGGTCTTGTTGTTGTCAAATATAGAAAATTACCAATCAGACTTCTATAAACTCTTGGATTAGCCCTGCGACCTCCTTCAGACTTTGAAATCTTTTCAATTTTAACACATTGGGGTCGGTACAGGCTTGCACCTCTCCACCTTGAACCTTTTAAGAATATCCCATGCATATTTTCTCTGAGAAATGAAGATTCCATCGGTAGCTTGAACTGATATTTCAAATTTCTTGCATGAACTGATTCACCATAGCTTCATTGCTTCCTGTTTCTAGAAGATCATCAACATAGAGTGACACCAGAATCACATCTCCCCCTTTAGCCTTATTCATATATAAAGTGGCTTCATTTTCACTTCTCTTGAAGCCACAATGAATGAGATGATCATCAATCTTACTATACCATGCTCGAAGAGCCTGCTTTAATCCATACAATGACTTATGAAGTCTATAGACTTTATCCTCCATTATTGCAACTTGAAAGCCTTCTGGTTGATCAATATAGATCTCATCCCGCAACATTATATTTAAGAATGTCGATTTTACATCCAAATGATACAACTTCCAATTTGATTGAGCTGCCAAAGCAAATAGCAGCCTTATTGTACCATGTCGTGCAACAGGTGCAAACATGTCTCCATAATCCAGACCTGCAACGTGCATATAACCTTTCACAACAAGCATTGCTTTGAATTTATAAACTGAGCTATCTGGATTAAGTTTGGTTCTATAAACCCACTTCACCCCGATCATATTTATGTTTTTGGGTTTATCAACCAACTTCCAAGTATCATTCTTTTCTACATACCAGTCTCCTCGTCCATAGCTTCAATCCAAACTTCATGTATTTATGCTTCTTGATAGCTATTTGTTCCGAGATTGCAGCATAAGGACTTTCATATATCTAGGAAAGGGACCTTGTTTTCAAAATTGGCGAATCAAGTGAGGATTCCCCGTCTGATTCTTCATCTTCTTCCAGAGTTTCAAACCTAAATGATTGGATTTCAGGCAGCAGACTCAAGTTCTACAAAATTGCATTATCTTTCTAAATTTTCTCCTTATCCCAGTTCCAATAAGCATGCTCATTCACGAATACATCTCTTCGTATTGAAATACTTTTTGTTTGCAAGTTGAAAATCTATAATCCTTGGCTTGTGATGAATAACTAATGATACCCAATTCACCTTTTGGTTCAAGTTTGCTTCTTTTCATCGAAGGAACATGAGAATAGCATATCAAACCAAAAAACTTTTAGATGCTTGGAAGATGACTGTATTCCACTCCATGTCTCAATAGGAGTCTTTTCATACACTGAAGTATGAAAAGCTTCTTCCCAAAAGCTTTGTGGCAGTTTCTTTTCCAACAACAAACATCTTGTCATTTCAACTACTGTTTTATTCTTCCTCTCGGAAACTCCATTTTGTTTGGGTGAATAACTTAATGTCAACTTGTGATCAATCCCTATATCTTCGCAATACTTGTTGAGCTCATTTGAAGTGTATTCGCCACCATTTTCCGACCTCAAAGCCTTTAGCTTACAAACAAGCCCTAATTTTCTTGAAAACTGAAAATACTTGAGACTTGTTACCCAGAAAATACACCCAAGTCATCCTTGTAAAGTCATCAATAAAGAGCACAAAATATTTATTGTCCCCCAAAGATGATGCTTGCGTGGTCCACACACATTAGTGTGAACTAGTTCAAGTTTTTCAGTTATCCTCCAGGTAGCACTTTTAGGAGATGATTTCCTGTGTACCTTACCCATCTGACATGATCCACAAACTTCTTTAAACAGTGAAATCTCAGGTAAATCCTTAGTCAAGTCCTTTTCATACATAGATTTTAAAGTAGCATAGTTAAAATGACCATATGTTTTGTGCCACAATCATGACTCATCCTTACTTGCAAAATTTGCCCTATCAAAACCTCCCATCTAAAGGAAAATTTTTATCCACCATTTCTACTTTAATAATCAAACTATCTTCTGAGTCAAAAATCAAACAATGTTGGTCCTTAAAACATAAGGAATAACCTTTAGACATCATCTAAGCCACACTTAACAAGTTACATGCTAAACAAGGAACATACAACACATCATGAATTAACTTGCACCTTTTGTAGTCTGAAAGGAAACTGAACCCTATCAATGTGCACCATTTCACCATTTCTCATCCTAACCTTAGCTTTGAATGACTTGTCAAGTGTGTGAAACAAGAGCTCATTGTGTGACATATGACTCGTACATCTACTATATATAAACCATGAGGATTTGTTCGTTGTGTTTTCTACAAGAGAAGCCATAAACAAGCTTTTTTATTCATTTTTAGACTTTTCAACAAAATTTGCCTATTGCACATGGTTTTGTTGTGGTTGATTCTGCCTGCCCCTGTAATTTTTCTCAATATGACCCATCTTTCTACAGAATCTACACTGAATCAATGGCTTTCCTTTGAACCAACAGTTTTTTTCTTGATAATTGGTTCTTTTACAGTGGCTGCAAGGTGGAAACTTCCCTTCCTTTGAATTTTTCTTCCATCCTTCTATTTCCTTCATAAATTGTTTACTTTTATGTTGTGCCTGAAATGCCACTTTTGCTACTTCTTCATATATTGTACTTGATCTTTGTTCTTGGGCTTGCAACTTACAGATCAGTTCTGCCACAGATAGTCTTCAAATCACAAGATTCTTCTATTGCTGAAATCTTGGACTCAAACCTCACTGGTAAGATTATCATCATCTTCTCCACCACTTTAGAATCTGGAAAGGTTTCACCAAACAACCTTATTTTGTTAACAATCTCGACAAGTTTGGCAATATACTCTTTCACACTATCTCTTCTTTCATCATTAACATCTCAAATTCTCTTTTGAGAGTTAAGAGTTTGACAGTTTTCACTCTGTCACTTCCATCGAACTCCTCTTTCAGCTTCTCCCATACTTCTTTAGATATTTCACAAGCCATTATTCTTGTGAAAATCACATCCGAAAGTGTTGAACGAAGACATGTGAGAGCCTTGAGTTTCCTTGACTTCACATCTTCATAAATCTTCATTTGTGCAACTGTTGGATTTGATCCAAGTGGAAAAGGATCATCTTCACTTTCAATCGTTTCCCATAGACTAAGAGCTTTGAGATAAGACTTCATCTTTATCACCCATATGTGATAAGTTTCTCCTGCAAACATAGGAGGGTTGCACCCAAGAAGCTAGTGGATGCCATGTTACTGCTGCTAAGCTCTCACCTTAGAAGAATTGAAGAAAAACTTAGCTTTCTTGCCTTCGCAGATCCCTCAAGAATAAGGGCTCTTGATACCACTGTTAGGATATGAAACTTAGAAGAAAAAAGATAAGGTTCAGCAAAGTCAAATTTTCGTTCATATTTAGATTTCAAAAGACACACACATATATCTACATAGGCTTTTCCAAAGTAAGTAGAGGATCATACATATCCAACCACTATTGACTTTCTTACAAAACATATTCCACAAATCAAGGACTACCTTTCCTTTACATACTAAACATAATATTTGAAAAGAACCATTAAACAAAAAACATCTAGAAATATCTCATTTTCTCATTTTCTAAAACTCACTGCATCATTGTTGTACCATCTCCCTGCATTATTTTTCCTCCTCCTTTTGCATCAAGCACATTGGTCTATTGGTTGGACGGAGTACTCTCTGTGCGTAACACCCGACTAAAAACATCTTTGAGAGAGATGATCTCAAATGTAAACAGAATATGTGATTTAGCAGTCTCAAATTCAGTAGGGAGTCCAACTAAAAGCCTCGTTATAGCCATTTGTTCCCTCTGAGCCTGCTGCACCTTGATATTAGTACTGAATGGTAGAAGTACATTCACTTCCTCGTAGGTTTTCTTGAACTCCATGAAGTATGTAGTGAGTGACTTAGAGTCCTTCTCAAAACGATAGAAAGCCTTACAAACTTCATAAATCTGAGATAAATTACCTTTTCCAGAATATAAATACTCCGCTTAATCCATTTAACTCTTTCACAAACTCACAATGACTAACCAAACCAACAACTTCATTGTCAATAGAGTTTATAATTTGCAAGAGTAGTCTACCATCACTTCTAAGTCTTTTTAGTATCATGTTGGATAAGATGATCATCATTTTCAACACAACGCAAGTAAACCCTGATTTTTTCTATTCCAATCTAAATAATTAGACCCATTTAATTTATTATCGGTAATTTTAGACAATGCTTGAACAATTTCAGTCATGGAAGATTTATCATCAGACATTTTAACTAATGTTTATCCAAGAAATTGATCAAGAAGAGTAAATGATAAAAAATCTGACACCAAACAGGTTGAAAAGAGCAAAAAATTGACAGCAAAACTGAATCCAAGCAACCACTGAAGCGCAAAGCTATTTTTAGATTTTACGTCATATGCAAAGGATAAAAATTGAACCTGGAAGTGAAGAAATTATTATTCTACAATGATTTAACACCAAAAAATCAATCCTGCAGTGCGTTGGAACAAATGGAACGATGCTGAGACATCAAGCCTAGATGTATTCTACCAAAACCCAAGTAGCCGAAACCTTTTCCCAAGATGCTAGGAAAAGTTTCGAAGTTTATGAACCAAGATCTTAAGCCCTAGTGGCTCTGATACCATGTAGTTTACATAAATAAATGAATTAGTTGTTTATTATATCAATATTACATGTATATATACACTAGAAAGAAGCATCAACAGAGGTAATAAAAATCCTACATATCTCTCCTATCTATATAAAGTAATAGAATATATTTTCAATGTTCTATAACACTATGAAATTACTTAGAGAGAGTTATTATCAAAGTTTTGATGTATCATTATGAGAACTATCCAAAACTTCAGTCTTTAACAAGAAAATCAGTGCAAGACTTGATTGCCAAGAAGAAGAATAAATAAGTTGATTGGGTAAGGGAAATCGTCGAGATGAAAAATCTAATAGATTACACTTGTTAACCTAATTATTTACCTCCTTACCGTAAGTTCATAGCTAAACAACACATGTTCATGGATATTATGAATGATCCTAGAAGATGTTTCATAATAAACCTTGAAGGAGTAGGAGTAATTGACGTTGGTCATTTGAGGAAGCATCTAGATGTGGTGCAACAAGCTTTCGATTTGAATATAAGAATGACGGCCTATTGGAAAATTGTGCTAATGAGGCTGGTGGATTCTATGGCCTTGCATATATTGTTCAGCATTCAAAACATGATTAACAAGGAAATGGAAGACAAGATCGTTGACACCGAGTGCTTGATTAGTCACCTTTGGTAGCTGAAAAATGCAATAGACTCAGAGAGAATGTCAAGGTGCTAAAGAAGTCCAACGAGGTGGTGGCCAATATCATGGACATGATTTCACTTTATGATGATTATGGAAGGGCCTAAATTAACAATGAGCAGGGCACTCTGTTTCCATTCAGCCAATGTTCCTAGTATCTAGTTTATCTCCTAACATTCATTTGGTTTAGAATAATCCTAGGCCATTTATAACTTCTACACTACTATCCAGCAAACTTGGAACAAAATACAAATATTGTTTTAGAAAGGGTCCTTACTGGTAAGATCTAGCGATAAATCAAATTATCACATGGGGATGAACTAACAGGAAAGTTCCTAAATCAGATTAACTAACATGTTTATATGCTAATCAGTCCAAAATACAGGACCTTAAAAATATCATAAAAAGAGCAGAACCAATAAGAGTTACAACTTACTACAATCCTACTCTCATCATGTGGAGTGATTGTGTGAATATTTTTAACATCGACAATGCATAGAACTTAAATTTTTTCCTGTTTAACTGGCTCTACAGAATTATGTAAATAATTTACACCACCAGCTTCCATTTTGTATCCAAATTACCAGAAATCAAGCGTCACCCTTAACTACAACTGTTTCTTCTGTGAAAATTGGATTCCAACAATCTGAAATGTCAGTTGTAGCATCTTTTGGTCTAGCTAAGCTTACCTCAAGTCGTACGAGCTTCCCTAGTCTGCATGTGTTGTTAAAAAGAACCCGATGCAGTTTAGCGAGAGTTGTTCTTTCCTTTTTCTGACTAGTTGGTTCTCTTTTCTTATCTTTCTCCTCCTTCAAGTTCTTCTTGATCCTCCACAAAAGCTTCTTCTTTGTTGCTAATGTCTGCGCTATCACCTTCTTGATCGCCATTACCCAGCCACAAGAACAGACTCGAGGAGGCAGAATCATCTTTGTCATTTTCCTCTTCTGTTTCTTCCCTTGATTGAGAAGAAGTGGGGGCATTCATCCAAGAAGGGCATTGGTCTATTTGTCCAGAAAACACTGGAATATCATATTTTGGCATAGGGCTTGAAGTGTTGATTGATCTCTTCATGGAATCATTTGCAATGCAAGAACATTCAGGAACTGGAAATGCAAGAAAAGACTGTGATTTGGAGATTTTGGATTCCTCCAACAATCCATCGATTAAACTTCTTCTTAATTGTTTGCGCAGTGATGTTATCCAGGTGTGATTGGGTTGATAAAGAGTATCGCGGATCTCCTCAAAAAGTTTGGCAATTTCTTTCCTGCATTAACTCAGATAACAACACATCAGAAACATGTCAAGGAACATGTTATTTTATTTGTGTTACAACTAAAATTTCTCCAAATGGTGAAGGCAAATATGGAGATCTAAGTAGGTTGACATGCAGGTGACTTTGCAGCCAAAAAGTACGAATTGGACGACAAGCAACTACGCGCTCTACTAGCACAGACCTTAGTGCCTCTCCATAAGTTCCATTTTACACACTAAAGACACATTTTCCTTTGGCTGTTCTCAGTCATGGAGGTCAACTAATAAGTGAAACCCACGGGACTTGCCAGGTCTCATATTCAAACACCTAGTATGTTGTTATCAAACATGGATTTGTATCAACTATTCAAACTTACCCCATCTCATCAACACAACTTTCCATTGGGCATAATGTTACATTTAATATATGAAGGAACAAGGGATTAGTGCAATAAAGCCATGAAGAGTTGCAGTTCTAGGCTTCTAGCATACTTTAGTATTTTGATTAAAGGAATAAGAATGACCGTAGATTAGAAAAGTTGAAGAAATGTGGACAGCTGAGGTTAATAACAAATTCAGATTCAATTACTGTTAGGAATCACCTTTTGAACTGCAGTAAATTTAATTTTACTGCCTATGTTTTAAGTAAGACTTAGTCAATTAGTTGTTAGTCATGCTTCCCTATTATTTAGGAGTTGTTTAGTGAATGCTAGATCATGTGTTATTATTTTTTACTTTTCATTCTAGGCTTTTATATATATAATCTGAAGTATTTAAAAAAAAAAAGGTCTTCTTCTGCTTCTATTCTGTTCTCTTCCGTCTTTATGTTTTAGGTGCAGATTTTGATTTCCCTGTGTTATTTAGCTTAAATAGGTTTTTTAAAACCATCAATTACATCGTTTTACGATTCAATTCAGAGTTTAATCAATGGTTCGCAGGTCAGCTACAGTGCAAGTCATGTCACTAGAGCAACTGCGGTTGCTTGCAAACGCTGGAATATAACTGTCCCACCCATTTTTTTTGAACCACACGCCATTAGAGAAAACTTCCAATTTTGCAAAAACTGAATGTTCTCTAATGGAATTTGATTGAAAAAACTCCATAACATTTTTACAGTGCTTGCAAAAACTGGAAAAGAAAAATAATTGTTGTCTTTTACATCCAAATGCAGGTTTTCACATGTAATACCCATTAGAGTTACAGTTCAACTAACTAGCATACTTGTAGTATTTTGTGTTTGAGCTACGAGTGAGAACAAAGGAGGGTTTTCATTGCAAGTATTATGTACGAATGGTCGATGTTCACAAAATTCAATGCTGAATACTGATGAAGAGCTGAAGTGATACACAGACTGATGAAGAACTCGGTTCCTTCGATGTCAGACCATCAAATTGATGTGATTGGATGAAGTAGCAGCAGATTTATGGAAGTATGTTTTTTTAGCTCTTTTTGGCCTCAATGGGTCATGCCTAAGAATATCAGGAATGTTTTGATAAGCTGGAGTTTCTGGAAAGTTGATAGCACCATCAAGAGAATGAAGATGATACGTGCAGTCATTTTTTGGAGTATCTGGAATGGAAGGAATAGAAGATGCTTTGATGGAATATCAACAACCTAGTATCAACCAATCTTTAAAAGCTAAATTGCCTCATGTTTTTGTATAGTTGGGTTTATTTGTCCCCTCTAGATCCTCTGATTCATTTCTGAACTTTGTCAGCTCCCTGAGTCTTAACTAACAATGTAAAGAAGAGCTGACCATTTGCTACTAAGCTTTTGTAACTATTATGCATCTACTTGATGCCTGCAATAGAAAAAATTACTCATAAGAAAAAGTAAGAAGTGTGATAACGAGAACCTTACCATTGGTATTCCATTGGGAAAAAAGAAGTTCAAGGAGCAATCAATCTGATTATCCAGATGATCAAAATTGAAGAAGGCAAGGAGAAGAACTGGAGAACGTCACTGCTTCTCTCTACAAAATTACTTGGACACACACACTTATAAACCTTCCTCTTTTGACAAACGAACTTATTTTCAGGTCACCCTTTGAAAACCAAGACCAAGCAGTGTTGTGAGTGAATGTAATAATCTATTTGGTTTGGTCGGTATGGATTAAAAGGATGCATCAAAATATCTTCCATTTTGGCATTGATGTGTTCTTGAGTTAGAAATAAAAACTACTTTTCTCTCATGAAGATTCTACTAAAGCCAGTTGCTTTTTTATGATACCAAAAAGGGGAAAATTGAGTTCATTAAAATACTACATAACTCTATAATCATTGATGAAGAAAGAACCTGGTTCCTAACTACTGACACTGTAACAGTTTGCTGAACGAATAAGGTCCTTGAAGCAAGAGTTATGAGTGAACCTGGTCCTTGAGAAAATATGATATGGATCTGAGCAGTTTTACATAACCTAGCCTCCTACCGATTGCTATGAGCGAAAGGTTAGTCCCAGAGAAAACTTAGCTAAGAGCTTCAGATCTTACAAGTCCTGATGATAAACATGACGTTGGTTCTTAGGGAGAATATTTGCACCTGAGTGCACATACGACTACAATGAACTGTTAAAGTTTTTGTTGTGGGGTGTTATGACTTTGTCATCATCAAAGACGGGGAAATTGCTGAGCTGAGAGTGTCATGAGCTAGAGAGCTACATGTGTTGGAGAGAGCAATGTAAGCTAGAGAGCTACATGTGCTAGGGAGAGCAATTGAGCTGTGAGCTGTGAGCTAAAACTAATTCAAGTTGAATCGGGATGTCACAAAAGGTTGCTACTTACTCCTATATAAAGGATCTAATTGATGCTTGTGAATATATTCATATAAAGAGAGAAGAGAGCACATCAAGAAGATTTATTTGTCTTGTGTGAGAGCGAATCAACGGGAAACATTGTAAATAACATGTTCCTATCAAGTATATCCACAAGAGTTATGGGTTGTCCAGTTGATTTTCTGTGAGTTTATAACCCCTTAATATTTCTTAATTGATTTGTATTAGGTGTTGTTTAGTGTTGTGAGTTGTTGAGTCAGAGTACAGGCCTATAATTGAAGCACAATGTAGAGAGGGAGAAGAGTAGGTGCTACAATGGTTAGCTCCTCTGATGCTCTAGTGATTGGCATCTATAACCCGTGATTTTTGACTCATCAGAGGAGTTTTTCCACGTAAAAACTTGAGTTGATTTTGTTTAAATTCTGCACTTCACTTCTTGTCTAGATACTGAATAAGGGTGTCAGGGGCAGCATAAAATAACATCTTGAGTACAAGAAAAAAATGACCATAGATTACAGAAGTGGATGAACTGTAGAAGACAAATATTAATGATAAATCCAAATTCAGTTACATCCTTCTGCAATAAAACTGCCCGAGTTAAACCAAAGGATGTGCAATGAGCTATAGAGAACTTAGGATGTGGTCATTTGTGAAAGAAAATCTTTTCCATGGAAGATGTTTTTTGGGAAAATGTTTCCTATGAAAATAAGTGGGGTTCTTCCTCTTTTTTTTTTGTGTTCAGTACGTAAGTACAAATATTATTATCCTAAAAGCATTTGTATATAATCTAGATAAAAATTATGGGAGGTGGGAGTGGGGGTAGGGGTGTGGGGTGGGGTGGATGGGGGAACAGGGTTGGGTGAAGATGAGGTGTGTTGGAGGGTGGGAGGCCGAAATCAATGTGGAATGCTACTTGTGGAACTTGTTTTCCCTACTTCCACTAGGAAAGTCATTTTCTTATTTTTAAGGAACTTGTTTTCCTAGAGAAAATATTTTCTAAAAAACTGAACAATCGAACCTGAGAAAACTGAAAAACATTCTCCATACCGAACACACCCTTAGTTTCACAAGTAACACCAATTATTTTTGTAGCTAAGTTGTTTTAGTCAGTCATGAAATAGAACCAACTTTTAGCCATTTACCAACCCTGGACCTAATTTAGGAGAAAAAGAGAAGTTTGGAGTATAGAGAGAAAAATAAGAAGTGTGGATAAATGACCAAAAAGAAAGTTAGCTTCAGAATACATTACCTGTTCAGACCATAAGTTCGAGATGCAGGAAACTGATACAGTCTATGACCCACAACCAAACTAGCAAGATTTGGGTTTCCTTTACCGTCACGGTCAAATCCAGTGATGAATACATCTGCTTCAGTGCAAACCATATAGTCAATTGCTTCCCACAGTAACCGATGAGCATTAGTTCTCAACTCCATGATGGTACTTTCTGGCTCATCATCACTCTCGGCTACCCAACCCCACCAACCTTCAACATTGTACATCTTCGGCCGTGCTGGGGGCGGTGGTAGTGGACGAGGTCGTGGGCCAGAATTTTTCCATGCCTGTGATCTCATGACCACATTATCTGAAGGTGGAGGTATTGAATATTGGTCAACAAGGTTTGCCTCCTGACCATATACTTTATCCCACTCCGGAGGAGAGCTTAAGGAAGTCCTATCAACAACATTCTCAAACATAGCATGCAGTGGAATTAACTTCTTCACCCCACCAAAGACCTCTCCGCCAGATATATAAATGATAGTGTCGGATGAGTAACCATATGCTCGAAGGAGAATACCAATCTGTCAGAAAATTTACTTGATTAAATATTATTTCATTTAAATTTTCTCAATATATACATATATATTATAATGAATTGTGTTTCTCAATACATACCTACCCATGTCTTAACTTAATAAGGTAATACCGAGACATGATGAACAAATGACAACAGCATAGACAAGTCTCATCGTATGAAAGGGGCGATTAACATGAAAAGCATTAGATAAGTTGGTCTTGAAACTATTGCTAGGAAGGACGTCACAAGTACACATTTAGTAATGCAAGAATTCATGGGAAGAATTTATATTAAACTGAAGGATGCAAGGTACCTCTTCAGGCATGAGAGGACACAAGCCATTACGATATTGTTCTGCTGAATCTGAAGAAAGATTCCCCTTCAGAATTCCACGTTTTATCATCCATGCACGCCTGTGCATGATGAGTTCAGTATGTACATCCTAGAGGAAAAATATATGGGCATAACATACGTCAGACACAAGACAAATAATATGTGCAAAGCCCAACCTTGGTTCGCCATATGATGCTCCCAAGTTTTGAACATACCTGAAAAAGTTCTGCACAACCATAATATGCTAAAGCGTCTCTGGTCATCCCCGGATCATAGGCAATAAATGGTTGTCCTGAAGCTCTTATTCTGCGAGAACACAAGAAATAAGCATAACCTAAAACAATCTTCATTTCAATGAGTAAGAAATTAGTAAGTTACCTATTCAAGATTTTAATAGCGAGATTTTGGACCTCCTCTCTGAACCGTAAGGCATGAAAAGCAACCCTGCATCTCAGCTTTTGATACTCCACAAGTGGTGGAGGCAGGATAGACTGACTCATACACAGTAAAACACGACAAGTCAAAATGTGAAGAAACAGTATGGTCAGAATGGACATGAAGAGCGGATGCATAGACCATCAGAAAAGAAGAATGAAGTAATAGGACTGCATATTCAAAAGAAGAAAACGTGTCAAGCAGTATTCCAACAATAAATATGTTCAAACCAAACAGCTACAATATTTCCAATTAATGGATGACACATATTTACAATACATTATCTAAAAAGTTAAATTGAACTCAACCTTCTACAATTTACAGTACTCTTTCTGCAAAGCATAATGTTCCATAGTTTTATAGATATGTGACAACTATTGGGTCTTGGAATACTAGTATAAAGATGAGAAGTCAGCAAACAATTACTTTACTAGAGATACAAGTTTAGGAGGTACATGCTTATGTAGATGATAGGTGATAAGTAAGAGTTGGTTATCAAAAAGAAAAAAAGGTGAAAAAGAAAAGAGTCACTATTATGCTTCCATTTCAAGTCAAACTTGGTTGCATGATTGCAGAAGAGCTTGTGTAATAGAGATGTAAATGATTTCACCTCTTCCAAAAATATGATTCTCCTACTTTATCGAATTGGATGTCGTTGTAAAACTTCTTTTGAAATAATCCACATTTGTGAATTCTAATGCAACAAACCATTATAGTGTAATATTATGATCTTAAAAAGAATGTAATATCCAAGGGCATATTTATTTGAAATAAAGGTAATGGATGTTACCTGCAAGCATCCACCACTATGAACAAGAAGCTCAACCACAGAGTGCTTAGTCAACATAGGAAGAACATGGTGCAGGTAAAAATATGGGGATGCCCCATGGGGAACTTTAAATGAAGGAATTTCTTTCTTTCTCCTCGCTCCTTTCAGATCTTTTGGAAGGGTTTTTACAATTTTGACATCTTTTGCTAGTGCTGCTATGAATTGCTCCTCATTATAGAGGTACGGGAAACTCTTGAACTGAGTGCTGCAAAAATGAAGTAGCAAAATGAATAACGACTTAATCGAGCAGTTTAGCCATTTTGCAGTTATATGTAATATAGATAATCATTCCATCAATATTTTAAAGTGGACTCCATATGTTGAGCTCTGAAAGCAATAGTATGTATTGGCTATTCTGAACATTCTGCCTTCACACTCTTAAGGTTATCAATAAGACTATCTTCTACTGATTAAAAAAAGTTGAGAGCTGAGGCTAATGTCCCGACATTTTTCTCTGTTTTTTTTTAAAATAAGATATCTCATCTTTATGGAAAATAGTCTAGTATCATCAATTTTTGCATTAATTCTCCAGGTTTAAGAAATTTGACAGAACCTTATTCCTTTGCTGCTTGTGGTTGATTGGATCTCTGGAATGACCAGGGTAGCGTTGAGGAGTCTCGTAACTACAACAACATCAGAAATCTGCCAGACAATTGAAGCCTAATAAATTACTGGAGTATTTAAAAGCAAGCCGATTACGCACCAGAGGATACCTTACCGCATTCCTAATCTCATGGAAACCCCCACGTATCTTGACAAAGATGAATCCAATTGATTGCATTTCAGGAGCTGCAAAAAGGCCACGATTGAAACAAATAGTAACAAGTAGAAAAAGAAATGGAAAATACCAAGCACAGCAGAAAATGTCTACTTCAGATTTTTCAATCATTTTATTCCAGAATGGATGTTAAAGGTTACTAAAGAAGATGTGTGAAGTTGGCCTAGCCGCAGATCATATTAATCTAGTAAAAGGATTGGCACTGGATAAGAAATGGTGAATTGCAGCATATGCAAGAACTCCACTATGAAAATATCAAGGCAGATTTCAGAAGGTCACAAAATGGATTACAGAAATGTCAAAATATCTTGTGGAGTTTACAGTAAGTTAATTCATCTAGAAATACCAAATATTACATACCACGCTCCACACATTTAACTGTTTAAGTAGGTTGCTTAAAATTCACTAACTTAAGCAGCTGGAGAGCATATTGATTCAAGCAAAACGCTTATCACTTGCAGAAGATTTTCTAAAAGCAAGTTCACATGCCCCTTGTGAAACAGAAACATATTGCATATGGAACTATATAGATGAATGGATATAATGCAATTGTCCTCAGATCTAGTTGACAGCTTAATATTTACTTCAGGTTTTTTATTAGAGTTAGGAAACAGATAAATGAGATGTTCGTCTTTATTTGAATGAAGACGGATGAACACACTTGGGCCGGAAACTGATTAGTCAGGGAAAATATGGTCCTTAACTCGATTATTTCCTAAAAATTATTGTACCTCACAAGTCACATTAATTGGTTGATCAACAATATCTCAACCTTGAACCACAGTTATAAGTAATTGGGAACATTACAATTTCGCCAAACAAATTACCAAAGACTGCTATAGCTGCATGATATAGAACACAAAAAATATGAAGGTGAATCTAACCTGCATAATCTCCACTCCGATTTGCAAGAGGATGTAAAGATTCAAAATGCCTAACTGGAGCCCATAGTCTCCTGTAAGATGGATGCTGCATGATAAGTGTTCCATCAGTAGCCAACAAGAATACACATAATCAATTAACCATTCAGATCCATCAGCCCCCGGCCAAAAACAAGAGTAAAATGAACTATAGCTATTTTCATTAAGTCGAGCAGGAGAATGCAGCAGTCTAAAACAGGGAATTGAAGCTAAAGAAAAATTATAAAATTAAAACAGGAAGAACTAAAGATGAGATCTTGGAAGGGGTTAAGCCTGTATTGCTCGGACCCTCCAATTGCTGCCACACCCCTGTCAGATTTTCCAAATTGCATTACTTTTGGAGTATCCAGCATGCACTGCTGCCACACCCCTCTCAGATTCTCCAAATTGCATTACTTTTGGAGTATCCAGCACGCATTAATTGACATTGTTGAAGAATCCGAGCAACATAGGTTTGATCACACATTACATTATCAGACCCCCAAAAAGAACAAACTAAGCATATTACCATTAACTCCAACAAGCAATTGCAGCCATCTAAAATAGGGATTTGAAGTTTAGCATAAAAAGTTTAAAAAATCAAAACAGGAATAACTAAAGATGAGATCTTGAAGGGATTTAACCACATTACATTAGCAGACACCAAAAAAAGTGTAACAGGAAACAATTTTTTTTACCAATAACTCAAGCAAGCAAATGCAGCAATCTAGAAGAGAGATTCTGAAGCTAAAACAAAAAAGTTAAAGAATCAAAACATGAAAGAACTAAAGATTAGACTTTTGAGGGGCTTAAGCACATTACATTGCATCAGCTGACCCAAAAACAAGAATAACATGAAACTAATTTTATCACCATGAACTCACAGCAAGAAAGAGCATCAGTCTGAAACAGAAACTGAAGCTAAAAAAATAGTTCAAGAAAATTAAGAAAAATGACTAAAGATGAGATCTTGGAGGTGTTTAGTTAAGCACATTACATTACTAATGGAGAGATCTGACTTCTTGAATTTAGGCATCCATGACATGATTGTAACTGAAGAATGGTACTCATAAACAATCCCATATGTATGTTTAGCTAGAAGAAAATGGGTGAATAAAGAAAGAATAGATAGAACTAGCCCAGCTAAAGCAACCAACTTCAATTTAGACTTGAATAACATCTTCCCTTCATTTTTCACTGACACCCACTTCATCTTGTTGCTTTGCACAGCCCCAGTATCACAAAAAGACAGAATTGGATAAATAATTTGAGGATATATGGGTTGTTCATCAATAGTTGTATAGTACTAAAAGATGATGAAAAAGAACTATTTGAATAATTGAGGGCTTGAGGAAAATGAAACGACAAGTCAAAGTCAAGAGATTCAAGAGAAGATAGATAGAGACAACTCAACCGCGTATACAATGTTGTTATTACAATTGCTCAATGCTCATTCATAACTAAACAGGCGCGTGGAGAGCTTCACTTTGTTTTTCCCTTCACTATTTATAAGTCTTTTCATAGGGTGTACAAGTCAAATTGATTTGATCGGTTAAATCCGATTGAAAAATTAATTTGTGGTTTGGTTTTATTAGTTTGGTGGTTCAAAAAAAAATTTATCACTTTTGATTTGATATTAAAAGAAAAAAAGTCAAAGCGAATTCAAACTAAATCGATATGTATTATTTTAATTATGGATAAAAATATTATTTATAATCTATTTTGTTGATACATTTTAGTTAGTTTTTAATTTTATATATTTTATTGGGTAAATCACATAAATAAGCTATATTAAATAAATATTTATCATTTATGTCAATATAATTTTTCTAATTAAATATAACATTTTTTTTTGGAATGAAGAAAATTGTACCGTTGCTTATCTCTTTCACTGTCCTTTTTTTCTCTTCCTTCGCTTCTTTTTTTATTCTTCTTCTTCGTCTCTTTTTCTATCATTATTATCTTCCTCCACTTCTTTCTTTCTTTTTTATTTTAAAGTTCTTCTTCTTCCTCTCTGAAATTCTCATATAAATAACTATCTTGAAATTATTTTTACCCATTTCATTATTTTTATCCAAAAATATGACGAATAAAGGAATGAAAAGATGAAAATTTGTACAAAATCGTATTTTCAAGTAGAAATTTCAAATATCTAAAATTACAATAATAAGAGTTCTCCACTGATGGTCATTGTAAAGTTTCAAATTTTGAGTTTATTATTTGAATTTTATGAATTTGTAATTAATTTTGATAGGTTGTTCCTACAAATAATTGAAAATCTTTTGAAATTTATATCTCAATTTTAAAAGGGTTTGGTTAAGTTTATAATTGATTTTAGGAGAAATATTAGATTGAAACTCGAAAAATGTGAAGTTAATGGAATTGTATGCCAATTGTATTAAAGTTGTATGTGTAAATTTTGTATATTGCATTTTATACAGTAATATTATCAAGTTATGACATTAGATTTTCAATTTCATTGTGTAGCATTTAATATCTCATTCTATAGCATTTTATTAATAATTATATTGTTAATTATAATTTATTAAAAAACAGTTAATTAAGAATTAAAGGGATAAAGTAATAATGTGTAATTAATGTTAATAATTAACACATTGACAACACAAATCATGGAACTTTTGCTTCTTTATTAATTGCTACATTTAATGCATCTAGACACGTTTGTGAAAATGAATAGTTGTACTTTTTACGGAGTTTAATTAAAGTTAAATATATGATTAACACGTTTTTAGGGATATTAAACATTTTCGAATTATCATCATTGCCTTATCTCTAATTAGTTAAAATAATATTTTTTTTGAATTAATTCATTAAAAAACATTGTCAACCAGGTAATAACACATAATATTTTCAGATTTGCATTTTCAATCAAATTTTGATCAACGAATCACCTAGATATGAATTGAACTACGTCTAATTGATTAGGAATGATCTTGACCTAGGAAATTGGAATTGAACCTAAATGATCATGCATGACTAGAGTTGTATTCTAATGATCTAATTGAATAGATTAACATGTAATTGAGTATGAATCATGAGGGACTAAATGTAGTAGTCATTTGTAGGGCTTATGGCCAATTGATTGCTAGGGCTTTGGGGGTGTAGTCATAATGAGACATGAACATGATTAGGAGAAACAAGTTCTCACAATAGATGAATCCTAGGTTGACTTAAGAATCTAAAATCAATCAATGCATGGTAGACTAAGATTAGCTTGAATATGAGTTGTATGGTCACTTCTTGTGTAGTAGGCTTGGTGAGACAACACCAAGGACATGGTAGCTTGAGTTGAAATACTCATGATAGCTTGAGATATTAAGGTCTCAAGGGTAGCTGGAGATGTTAAAATCTCAAGGAGGCTTGAATTGAAATACTCATGGTAGCTTGAAATGTTGAGTCTCATGGAAGCTTGGGTTAGATTACTTATGGTAGCTTGAGGTGTTGAACATCATGTTAGCTTGACTTGATTTGGCCAAAACAATTTCATGGTAGCTTTAGGAGAAAGGCTTATACTCTTCTAATGGTATTTTGATTTGAATGTAAGGTTTATTCATGGAATAGCTTGAGATAGGTTTCTAATGGTAGCTTAGGGTTGAGGATTCATGCTCCCCTAAGATTAGCTTGCATCTACATGATTGGTTGCATGGTGGTTAGGATGGTTATATCCTTCCTTAGTTAGTTTGGATAGTATGATGAGATGATTTCCATGGTAGTAGGTCTATTATGGTAGAAAGTTGAGCTTAATAGACAAGAATGCAAGACAAGTTAGCTTGGAGCAGGTTAGTCTAGAGGAGTACTTAGTATATATGGCAGTATGGGATGTTATCTATACATGACACAAGTATGACTTGAAGCTACCTATGACATGACCATGATGTATGTTTAGCTTGGGTAGTGTTATAGTTGCTCTCTATGACATGATTGACTTAAGATGATAGTTCCTTGTCAATATGAAGTTGGTCTACTAGGGACTACTAAAATGAAAGGGATTGGAGGTGACTTTAAGACATGCTTAGTGTGTGAGGTAGAATGGGATGCTTCACATGCATTGCACAAGTGTGCTTTGAGGTGGCCTAAGGCATAGTGCTCATATTATATGATCAACTTAGGTCTTAATTATGAAAGTGGACTATGATCAAGAATGACCAAAGAGATGTACTTAGCTTTGGTAGTAGTATGAGATGCTACCTTAGTCTTGCTTTAGTATACTTGGAGGTGGGCTTGTGAGGTAGTTCATTTGAGTAAGAAGGACGATGATTTAAGTATAAACTCTGATATGCTTTAATATGCTTATGATATTCATGTTATGTTTGTGTCTTTATCTCTTATGATTATGCCAATTATTGATTAACTCTTTGAGATATCTTATGTTTGGATGATAGTTTCCATACTTAGTATTAATCTTACGAAGGCATATTGCTTACATTTTGTCCATGTAGGGTCTTGAGGATTTTGAGTTGCTTTAAAGGGGTAGAGTTTCCGAGGATTGCAACGAAAGAAGATTGGTGAGTCCTCATAGCATCCGAGGACATCACTACTATGTTGTGACCCAAGACTATTGTACTCATGATGTCATATATGGTTTTTGAGATGTATGTTAGATGTTTTATGAAATGACTTCCTCTTTATGTTTTGAAAGAAAAATTTTAATTCCGCGCTACTTTTCGTATATATGCATTGAAATATGTCTAAGAGGTTTGTACAAGACCTCCAAGAGGTCAAGTACGCTGTGTTGCGACCTAAGAATGCCATAACTTCTAGGGTGTACATGTGGATCGTGACACCAGGTTACGGGTTGGCTTACCTACTGGCGGGTTATAGTAGGTGTCATCATGACTCAAGAAATCGGGTCGTGACATGAAATTGTATTCTAGTTTGAATTTGTATGCTTACTTTATTGATTCCGTGTTGGGAGTAATGCGAATGACGAAATTAGTTTAAATTGTCCACTTACTATATCAAAATGAATAAAAAGGGATTGAAAATTTAAAGAATCTATATGTTGATGATATGAATTACCTTAATGTAATTATTATTAGTTGATTTATGAAATGCTTGAAAACATGAATGTGGACTTGAATTGTGTGAATTGTTGTATCTTTTATGTAGTGTGATATTTCTTGTGCTCTTTGATCGTTGAAAACCGTGATGAAACATGTGATGATCTATAATACCGAGGTCTTACCGACGAGTGTTGTGATGTCGAGGTCTTTACCGGTGAGTGTTATTATGCTAAGATCTTTTTCGGCGAGTTTTATTTGATGAGGTCTTTGTTGGTGAATTTTATTATGCACAGGTCTTTGCTGACGAGTGTTATTATGTTGAGGTCTTTGCAGGTGAGTGTTATTATGCAAAGGTCTTTGCTAGTGAGTGTTATCATGCTGAAGTCTTTGCCAACGAGTGTTAGTATGCCGAGGTCTTTTCCGGCAAGTGTTATTATGTCGAGGTCTTTGCCGACGAGTGCTATAGAGCCGATGGAAAATGGTTCCAGCTAGTGATGATCATTGTGACTTGATACACTTGATGCTTATGTGTGACTTACTTGTTAAATGAAATTGATGTGCTTGTTATGTGTGACTAAACTGCTTGTCATTGAGATTGACTAATTTTCTTTGTTTGGTTTTGAGTTGTGATGTTTGAACTATCAATGTTGGGCCTGTGAGCGCAGTATAGAATTGCTAGATTGAGCTGATTTCTTTGCAGGTTATAGGTTAAAGAGGTTCAATTGGAATGTAAATGTATTCGATTTCTAACTAGTTGCTTTATTTAGTAGGTTGCTTGTTGGGTTACGTGTTGTTGATACTTGATGAGAAAAAAGTATATCATATCTAATTACAGTATTATTTAAATTAAGTACTAAAAATATTATTTTCTTTGCAGAGCATGTCTGGATTTAATAAGAAAAACATCAAACAGGGAAATATGCGATATAGAAATTCAAGAACTGATTTTTCTATCGAAGTCAACATAAACAAAATAAAGATCAGAACATACGAAAATGTTGCTATTGTCAAATTAAAATGAGAAAACTATGAGGTAGATTTATATGAAGTCATAAGCTTAAATTTACATTAGTGTCATAACATGATTTCTATAAATAGAAATTTCAGTTAAGCAGCTGGTGGAGAGGGAGCACAACACTTTCAAATAGTTTTCTTCTTCAACTTTTTATTTTATGTTTGAAATATTAAAATCCTGATTTTAATTAAGAAACAAAATTATTCCTCATGAATATTTCTTCTATTTTCTTATTTAACGGTGAGAAATATTTTGGTTAGTAGTACCATACTTAATATGGAGTAATTTTATGTTGTATTGGAAAAATGATGAATCTTGATATATTTATATAATTATAAGTATTACTCCTAAATTTAGCGTACATGAGACTAAGCTTTATATTTGATTTTTATTCGCTATATACTTAGATGATATTTTATTGACTAAAACATATCTATTTTATACTACATATTAATAAATTACTAATTCTGTAATGAGAGAGGCAGAAGAAGTAATACTATTAATTAAAGTATTAATTAGATTGTTAATTAGTATTTTGTGGCATCTACCCATTTTGTGTTATAATTGATTCTACACTCAATTGTATTTGAGATAGGCAAATAGTGTAAAAATAAGTCATAAGAAGTAATTAAGATAATCGAAAGAGACTTACTTTCAAGAACATGTTTTAGTTCAACTACATATTTCTGGTTCTACAATATTACTATTTCGACAATTAAATTGTATAACCGAGAGGAGTACATTTAATTGTTCAACTTCAGTAATATTACATAAATATAATTGTAAGAGGTATTTATACTTTTTATGGGAAATATAAATTATGGAATAAAAAAATTACTGTACTTAGAAATATCAAGTGAAGTAAAAATCTCAATAGCTTTCAATCGATTTCGGAAAATAAGAAAGTTATTTTTTGTATTTACAAGGTATTAACTAAAATTAAATTACCATTCAACACTTCCTAAATTCTCCCAAATATCAATTAGAACAAGAAGCGTCATAGAATAGATAAATCAATATTTGTGGGTTCGACATCTTTTTATACTATAATTTGATAGAGCATAATTAAAAACACCATGAACGTCTGGAATGTCACGATTCGAGCCTACACCCTGAACGTGGACGACACTCAGAACTATTGTTGGACCCAAGATAACCCTCATCTTGTCTGACCACAAGCGGAAGACTAACTAAAGCATACATAAGCTTAGAACTGAATTAAATACAATAAACTCAAGTACTCAACTTTAAAATAGTTTGAACAATACTCAATAGAGAAATTCAGTTTGTAAAAAACAACTCAAAGAAGGTACATACTAAAAACTAGTCAACTTTGTCTATCTATGAAGCCTCTACTATTACAGAAGGATATCGGGACAAAACCCACGACATCTCAAAACTACTAACTGTAAGGTAAAGGTGAAGTCCTCCATAATATAAGAAGGCTCACCAAAGTTACTGAAATATCACATAACCTCAACGAAATGTCTATTGATGATCTTGAATACTGATACGCTCAAACTTACTTCTCAAATAAGAAGTAAAGCGGTCGTGTCAAGTAAATAACCCAACTAGTGAGGTTGGGATCGTTCCCACGAGGAAAATAGTTTAGACTTAACTTTAACCTATTATTACTATTGTTCGGTCAATTACTTCCTTGGAAAGCAAAAACAATAAAAGGGGGGTTTCTATTTCTAAATGAATGAAAATAACTAACGAAATTGAAAGATACACTTAACAACTTTGAATGTTGGAGTTTAATCAATTAATCAAAGTAACTAGGGTTTACGTGTTCCTCACAGGTTCATAACTTGATAATTCTAACTATAACAATTCTTTCCTAGTATCTTGCATGCAAAGTGATAAGTTATGTATTTCTAAATCCTTGGTCCGGCATCTAGAAAATTTCACTCCGCACCTTGGTCCGGCTACGTGTGTTGCTATCCTAACCCTTATCTTTACCTCATATTAAGCATCGTATTCGATATTTGACTAAGTTATTACCTCGTACCAATCAATACTAGCCTATTAGATAGTATACACTAAATCTATGTTAATAATTCTTTTCCTATTATCTACCTCCTTGGTCCGGCAAGTAGCATTAAGGCGAGTTCTAACGTTGGCCATCCGTTAAAAAGACTTCTAAGCGAAAGAATTATTAATACATGCAAGACACTATTCTAGAATTGTTATTTTAGTTAGGTTTTATCTCATTATTTGCCTATGGTTCCCACAACCCTAGTTATGGAGTTTAGTTACTCATAGCCATAAACACAATATTCAAATATATTAAATAAGAATTCATGTACTTACTTCAATGAGAAAGAATAAAATCCAAAAGGTTGCTTGATTAATCACCAAAAATCACTTGCAAGAATTCTCAAAGTAATCAATAATCTCACGAAAAGTCTAATGATTATCAAGAATCTCACAATACAATGTTCACCAATACGAAGTTTTAACAATCTAAGAGTCTAACGATCAGGTGTCTAACCTCAAAAACGAGGTTTTTCGAACTATTTATAAAAAAAAAAAAACCTAATTAAACAAGAATTCTAATTGCTGGAAATCTGCCAAAACGCGGCTGGGTCGACGGACCTCGCGACGGACCGTCGTGGTCACAACGGACCGTCGTGGACTCCGTCGTCCCATACTTGGTGCAATTTCTTCTGCTGCTTTCTTCATTCCCCTCGACGGCAAGTATGACGGACCGTCATAGGCACAACGGTCCGTCGAGGGTCTTCGTTCCAAAATACTTCAACTCTCGGAATTTGGGTACTGGGATCACTTCTCTGAACTTCACGACGATCCTGCAGGACGGACCGTCATAGCCATGACGGACCGTCACAAGCTTCGTAATCCCACACTTGGTCAGACTTCCCCATCTTCCTTCAGCAGCTGCACTACGCTGCCACCTACGGACCGTCACAGGCACGACGGACCGTCATAAGCTCCGTAGGTGGTCTCTTCTGCATTTCTCCGCTCAAAATCTCCGCATTCAGCTTTGGACAGATTTCCTGCAAAACAAAGAGAAACTTATATAAAAATTAGCACAAAAAGGCTTTTGGACACACTAAACTTAAGGAAAAAGTATTAATAATACCGTGAAACCACGGTATATCAACACCCTCAACTTAAATTCGTTGTTTGTCCTCAAGCGACGCACTATGACTCACTACACAATCCTTGTACAATAGTATCCATGTTTTATCCTTTGCAATCATTTGGCTATCAACCCCGATTAATCTCATAATATTTATGCATGCTATCACTATTAGGCTTGAATTATGTGGGATCAGANAGAGCATGACACAGACCCACCATGCACTAACACCTATCCTCTTCAATTTCTCACCGAGGTGCTAACAATTCCGGTATTGCAACTAGTGTCCTCACTTTAAAACAAAATCCTCATTTTTCACACAATGATTTCAGTTTGAGTATAAGGATTACTTTTCAACACTCGCTCTCAGAACAAATTCACACTCATTCATACCTATTGCCATAAGCTTGCCCTTATTTTCACTGCCTTAAGTTCGCTATACAACTCTTAGGATCACGATAGGACTTTCTTAGCTTGTAACATAGGCTCAGGGTCAGGTAGGATATATTTAGGTATACTTTAGTGAATTTTTGCCCTCCTTGACATATCGGCTAAACCTACCACTTTCTATCATTTTATCTCGCCCAGTTTCTCATATTCTTTCACCTTGCTATTTTCTCTTCTTTCTTCATTTGTGTAAGTGACTCTCTTCTTTTCTTTCTTGTATTTCTTGTATATTTTTCTTTTTTTTCTTTACTTTTCTTTCAACTAATTTTTGAGTCACTTTACTTTTGTTCTTTCTCTCTCTTTGTTCTTTCGACCCCACTTTCCAGAGCATTCTTCATAATAGCCGCCCTCAACTCATGGCTTTGCCATGAGTCAAAGTACACATTATCCAAAGTTGGGTCAGGGCCATAACGAAGGTTGTTTACTGCATTAGCCACCCTCAACTTATGCTTTT
>NC_028639.1:14580954-14583793 GCF_001406875.1 Solanum pennellii
AGCACGGGAAGGGGTGGAAGTGCCTGGGGGCACGTACTCGGGGTCACGCTCATCATCAGAGCCAATGACCAGGCGGGGGGGCGACAGACTTCGATTGCCCGCGTGCATGGACTCGATCTTGTTTGGGTGCCATAGTAGATAGTACCTGTAAAGGATCAATATTAGTACGAGTAGTGNACTCGGCAGTGAGAGGGGTCCGAGTAGCATCAACACCCTCAACGTATAGAAACCGGCGGATGGCAGGCAAGGAAATATCGACCTGAACGCCCCGTACTCGGACCTGCTCCAGTGGGGCCTGTTTGGCCGGGGCAGCCCGCCTATCAATCTGTGATCGGAGAGTCGCTACGTAGGATGCATAGAACTCTCAGANTGTGACGGCTCGTCGTGAATATGACGGACCGTCATGGGGTCCGTCGTGTCTTCCTTAGACTATGTATATATGGAGAACCCTGAAGGAGAGTCTCTGACAAGTATGACGGTATGTGCAGGACGGACCGTCACAGGTACAACGGTCTGTCGTAGGTGTCCGTCAGAGGACACTTGAAAAAAATATGGAGACCCTTAGGAGAGGGGACTCTGACCGTCATAACGGTCATGCAGGACGGACCGTCGTAGGTATGACGGTCCGTCGTACTCGTCCGTTTGAGGACACTTAGAAAAATGGAGAGAGACCCTTAGAAACAGGGTCTCTGACAACCAGAACGGTTGTGCAGGACGGACCGTCACAGGTACGACGGTCCGTCGTAGGTGTCTGTCAGAGGACACTTAGAAATATGGAGAGAGACCCTTTGGAGAGGGGTCTCTGGCCGTCATAACGGTCATGCAGGACGGACCATCGTGGGTACGACGGTCCGTCGTAGGTGTCCGTCAGAGGACACTTAGAAAAATGGAGAGAGACCCTTTGGAAAGGGGTCTCTGGCCGTCATAACGGTCATGCAGGACGGACCATCGTGGGTACGACGGTCCGTCGTAGGTGTCCGTCAGAGGACACTTAGAAAAATGGAGAGAGACCCTTTGGAAAGGGGTCTCTGGCCGTCATAACGGTCATGCAGGACGGACTGTCATTGGTATGACGGTCCGTCGTACTCGTCCTTTTGAGGACACTTAGAAAAAGTGAGAGACCCTCAAGAATAGGGTCTCTGACAACCAGAACAGTTGTGCAGGACGGACCGTCGTGGGTATGACGGTCCGTCGCATATGTCCGTTGGAGGACACTTGAATAAAAATGGGCAGTGGGGTGTTAGGGCATTTGGAACGGACCATACGACGGTCCGTCGTGTGTACGACGGTCCGTCATCGGGGTCTTGTTTTGTAGATCAGTGACAGAACTGGGGGTACCCTATTCATCCCCTATGACCCAAATCGAATTTGTAGTGTTTTGGACCTACATTTGTCTAACCCAAATACCTAGTAAACTAGTAATTGCAGAAGCACCTATGTCTAGGGTTGTAAACACGGTAATTTCGAAGATTTTTACCCTTGGTTAGACAGAATTTTATATAAAAGAAATGAACATATAAATAAGAACTAGGCTAAAACTAACTGATAAACAAAAATGCAAGATAAATGAGTAGAAATTATAGACACATACCTGAGAATTGGAGAAAAACAAGATGGAAAAGTATTTGGTGACCGAGAAGACACCCACAGCAGGAACTACGACTAGTAGATGATAACTTTTAGGGCTTTGGAGGATTTTGGGGGAACAATGATCAGTTGGTAGAGGGAGAGATTTTGGAAGTTGAAAAGGGAGGGAAATAGGAGGAATAGTGAAGGAATGGGGGTGAAATGAGGGGTTGGAGAGTTTAAACGGTAACATTTTGTAAAAAAAAACTCCAGCCGGGTCGGGTCGGGTACGCCTCATTAATGACGCGACGATTGCCTGACGACGGTCCGTCTCAGTTGTGACAATCCGTCGTTGGTTCCGTCGTGTGTGCCCTAGTTTGAAAATAACAGAAAGACGTACCTGGCATGACGGATTCATGCGACGGTCCGTCACAGGCGCAACGGTCCGTCGCTGTATCCGTCAGTGACTGCTGCAGAGTAATTTTCTGCAGAATTTCCTGGTTATGTGCCTGCTAATTTAAAACCCATTAGTAGAACAATGCTACCTTTATTAAAAATAAAAACTATAAGTATTGGGTTGCCTCCCAACAAGCGCCTGATTTAACGTCGCGGCACGACTGAGGACACTTGATTACTCAGCCTTCATCAAGATGGTATGCCTCTATCACTTCATTCACCGATTCAGCATGCCCGAAATAGGGTTTTATTCGTTCTCTATTCACCTTAAACCGCACTCCCTCCTTGGCTTTTAACTCTACTGTTCCATGAGGGAATACTTGGGTAATCAAGTAAGGGCCAGTCCATTTGGACTTGAGCTTGCCCGGAAGACAAGGCACCCCAAAACATTCTACAAGCACCAAATGCCCAACCATAAACTCTTGTTTTGCACTTTTTTGTTCATTGTCCTTCTTCATATTTTCTTTGTGGGATATGGCGGATACCGATTGGAGCTCACCACTCTGCCTCATAGTCCTACAAACGTTGAAAGTCGCTTCTTCATTGTTCAACCGAAATTTCATCTGCCCCTTTTCCATATCAACTAAGGCTCTACCTGTAGCAAGGAATGGCCTCCCAAGAATAATAGGCACTTCAAAATCGACTTCACAATCAAGAATAACAAAATCTGCCGGAAATATGAATGACTCCACTTTTACTAGCACATCATGGAGTATCCCTATAGGCCTTTTCACTGTTTGATCAGCCATTAGTAGCTGCATCGCAGTGGGTTTTGGGTCACCCAAACCCAACTTCTTGTAAATCGAGAGGGGCATGA
>NC_028639.1:14586250-14606768 GCF_001406875.1 Solanum pennellii
ATGTTGGAGTTTAATCAATTAATCAAAGTAACTAGGGTTTACATGTTCCCCACAGGTTCATAACTTGATAATTCTAACTATAACAATTCTTTCCTAGTATCTTGCATGCAAAGTGATAAGTTATGTATTTCTAAATCCTTGGTCCGGCATCTAGAAAATTTCACTCCGTACCTTGGTCCGGCTATGTGTGTTGCTATCCTAACCCTTATCTTTACCTCATATTAAGCATCGTATTCGATATTTGACTAAGTTATTACCTCGTACCAATCAATACTAGCCTATTAGATAGTATACACTAAATCTATGTTGATAATTCTTTTCCTATTATCTACCTCCTTGGTCCGGCAAGTAGTATTAAGGCGATTTCTAACGTTGGCCATCCTTTAAAAAGACTTTTAAGCGAAAGAATTATTAATACATGCAAGACACTATTCTAGGATTGTTATTTTAGTTAGGTTTTACCTCATTATTTGCCTATGGTTCCCACAAACCTAGTTATGGAGTTTAGTTACCCATAGTCATAATCACAATATTCAAATATATTATATAAGAATTCATGTACTTACTTCAATGAGAAAGAGTAAAATCCGAAAGTTTGCTTGATTAATCACCAAAAATCACTAACAATCACATGCAAGAATCTCAAAGTAATCAAGAATCTCACAAAAAGTCTAATGATAATCAAAAGTCTAACAATACAGTGTCTACTAATAAGGTGTCTAATAATACGGAGTCTAACTAATAATAATACAGAGTCTAACCCCAAAAACGAGGTTTTTCGAACTATTTATAGAAAATAAAAACATAATTAAAAAAGGATTCTATTTGCTGGAAATCTGTCAAAACGCGGCTGGGTCGACGGACCTCGCGACGGATCGTCGTGGTCACGACGGACCGTCATGGACTCCGTCGTCCCATACTTGTGCAATTTCTTCTGTTTCTCTCTTCATTACCCTCGACGGCAAGTATGACGGACCGTCATAGGCACAACGGTCCGTCGAGGGTCTTCGTTTCAAAACACTTAAACTCTTGGAATATTGGTACTGGGACTACTTCTCTGAACTTCATGACGAACCTGCAGGACGGACCGTCATACACACGACGGTCCGTCATGGACTCCGTAACCCCACACTTGGTCAGACTTCCCCATCTTCCTTCAGCAGCTGCACTATGCTGCCACCTACGGACCGTCACAAGCATGACGGACCGTCACAAGCTCCGTAGGTGGTCTCTTCTGCATTTCTTCGCTCAAAAACCTCCGGATACATCTTTGAACAGATTTCCTGCAAATAAGGAGAAACTTATATAAAAATTAGCACAAAAAGGCTTTTGGACACACTAAACGTAAGGAAAAAGTATTAATAATACCGTGAAACCACGGTATATCAAATACCTGTATCTGCAGTATGAAATGATGCAGGCCAAATGACATGAGTACATTGAATTTACGAGCATGTAAGGAAAATTCTAAAACATAAATATAAGATTGATCTGTAAAGAAAAGAACACACTTACCTATTCTCAAACCCACCCAATTCAACCCAACTCAACTAAAGAATAAGATACTCAACTCAGAAATAAGGTACTCAACTTCATGAAACATAGTTCAACTCAACTCAATGAAATAGGGCTCAACAAATAAATAGAGCTCAACTCAACAATAAGGTACTCAACCCAGTGAAACATAGTTCAACTCAACTCAATGAAATATGACTTAACTCAATAAGGTACTCAACTCAACTCAACTCAATTAGGAAAACAACATTAAAAATGCAATATATGAAAAACGTTTAAAACAATAGATAATAACTCAATTGTATGGAAAAATACAATAATAACTCAAATGTATGTGAAATACAATTATAACTCAATTGTATGTGAAAGTACAATAATAACTCTTATTTGGGAGATTCTGTTACCGATAACAATCATTATGAGCTATGCTTAACACCCCCGGTATCTAGTGACCTAAACTAGAGCCTAACATGTGTTCTAGTATCCTAATAAAGTTAAAACGAAAGACTAAAGTCCTAAGCTAATATCCCTAACTTAATACTAGGGCTTAATACCTAAACATGTAGGTAAGACCCCCCCCCCCAACGGTCCTTGATGAGTACCCAAGGGAAGGTCCAAAAATCTGTCCAAAACAGCTTGGACTCACGAGGGGCCATCCGCGGAACGTGGACTGATTCATGCCTCGTGAGTGGGAAGCGTGGGTTGAGACTTAGTCTCCCCAAGATTCCCTCAGACCACCCTCTCTGACCAAAACCACCGAATGCAGAGGACGGTCCGTGACCCATTCACGGTCCGTGGATGGGGTCCTTGGACCATACATACAATTTCTGTGTGGGTCTCGGCCAAGGGAGGGGTATAATTGGGTAAATTCCTATTAAATTGTTTAAGGCTAAAACACTTATAATTAGTTAGTTTAAGTTTATTAAAGTATTTTTAAGCAATAAAAATAAGTCTTTTAACTCTCACAACTCACAATTCAAATTGAACCCTCTTCCTTCCCCCAAAAATATTCTCTCTCTAAACTCCATTGAAGAATAAGCAAAAAGCTCAAGATTAGGGTTCAAGAACAAAGCTTTTCACTTCAATTCTGTGGGTAAACAACAATTAAGGTATGAGAACTTCAATTTATGGAACTCCTTCCTCCATGAAGCCGTCCAAATCTACTTTCTAAAGTTAGGATAATGTTCAACAATGGGTTCATCATGAAAACGGTTTTATTATGTTAATTGTCCTATTTTATGGTGACTGTGATGTTTAATGATGGATTTTATTGTGGAAAATCCCCATGAACTATGTGTTTTCCCATTTCCCCAATTGATATACTTTTGTTTTACTATGTTTAAGGGTTCAGTTGATAAAACATTTAGTAGATGAGTTTATGATACAAATGTGTACAAGTATAAGGGTCCTCTTTAGAAGGATTTTTTCATAACCTTCAATTTTGGCTATTGCAGAATTACATATTTTTAATTTGATGGTCTTATACTAATCATATCATATATTAGTAAAAGAGAAACCCAATGACCACATATTAAATATTTTTTAAGAATTTTGAGGGTCTAACATAATCGAATATTTGAAAATTAACTTTTAACATATTTTATTTTTCTGCTTTCTAATTCTTGAGATTTAATGGATGATGAGGTTCAACCTATTTCTGCCCCCGTTTCCTCATTATCTAAACAATTAGATCTAAAAGAGAATCACGAAATTTGGACAACAAATGATTCATTTTGAAGAAAAGTGTCTTACCAGGTACATCATTGAATTAAGATGGTTGAAAGAGGCCTTCAATATTGATACACACAAAAATATTCCTCTACCCAATTTTATCACAACTGATAATAAGCATTTAAAAAAAATAGTTTGTTAAAACGATTAAGCCAATAACATATTGTTTTACTTAATCATCTATAATTTGAACAAGGCAATGGTCAGGAAAAAGAGTATATCACTATATCTATATAGTATCAAGTCTAAGATATCTTTATAATGTACTTACTTGGACATAACAAAATCATATAAATACCATGGCAATGACTTTTAAATTTGTCGTGCCTCAATCCAAAAATCACTCCAACCAAATCATAAGATAAATATAGACAGAATAACAACAACAAATTATTACAATCTTTTAAGATTGTTTTATATCTATATTATTGAATGAACAATATGTTTTTATGAAAATTATTCCGCTCAAGTATTCAAGTTAAATAGAATATATTCTCACAAGATAGAATAATTTATTTAACAGTGTATTACTACCTAAAATCATGCTGTGAGTGAGCCATTCAAAGGACAATAAATACACTAGAATTTGTTTGTGCAAAATAAGAAGTTCATAAACTTCGATCTTGAAAAAAAAGAGGAAAACCCCTATTAATAAACAACAAAGGGTAGTGTCAAAAAATGTCTATTGTGTCTTATCGAAAAAGTTACAATTTTTTGAAAAAGTTATAAACTTTATGAATAGTCATAATATTTCTGAAAAGATGCAACCCTTCGTAAAATTCATAATCTTTCGAAATGTTCGCAACATTTTTGAAAAGTTGCAACCATTTGTAAAAGTCATAACCTTTCGAAATAGTTGCAACTCTTTAGAAAAGTCACAATTTTTCAAAAAATTCACAACTCTTCATACAAGACAAAACTCATTATTTTCCACTCACATCTATTAAAACTCAACAAATAATTTGGCCATATTACATTAATTTATTGACGACTCTCCCTATATATACAGTAGAATATTTAAAGTCTTCCATGTCCTATTCATTTCTCTTTTATTGAATATTAATTTATTCCAGAAAAAGCTAATAAAAAAAATGAATCTAAGTTGCGTAGAATATTTTTTACGTCCTTTCTCAAAAATTCGTTTATTCATTTATTACTTCGTGGATTTTTTACTTCATTTTGATCCGACGATTCAATTTACATCGTTATATCATTCCAATAGATCTGGATATTTGTTATAATAATAAGAATAGTTTTGAGTATGTTTAAAATATCCCAAAACATTTATTATTTTCATCCATTGAATTGTGATTAATCGTGAATCGACTTAGTGTGCTAGTAGAATATGTTATATATTGTCAGCTAAAATTCATAATATACATCGTATAATCTAATTGTGAATCACTTTTACCTTTATTCTTTTAAAGTGCAAAGCTCGCATCTATTGGAGTTTGTCAATATTAAAATTTAAACACTTGAACTTGTCATGTACCTTTTCAATTTAATGAAACTTGAAAATGCTTAACCTTGTGGAGTTATAAGGATTTTTATACTTAAGATAGATGCAACAACTTCAGGGTCTATCATATCAAAATTATTTTCAAGCATACACTTAGAAGCATTTTTGAAAGGTTATACTGATGATTAATATTCTATCAGCATACAAACAAATAATAATCGTGTAATTTGAAGTGTCTTTAATGTATGCACATTTATCACATTGTTTGAGTACTTGTTTTAGTTCATAAAATTACTTATCAGGTTTGCATACTTTATTTTCTTTACCATGAACTACAAAGTCCTCGAGTTGTTCCAAGTAAATTTTTTCTCCCAATTACCCCTTAAGAAAGTTCTTTTCACATCTATTTGAAGACCATATACCACAACTACTTCGATTAACATCGAAATGGATGTAATCCTACTTACGAGTGAGTATGTATCAAAATAATCAAAATCTTTTCTTTGTCTAAAGCCTTTGACGACAAGTCTTTCTTTGTACTTATCAAAAGTTTTATTAGCTTTTATTTTTCGTTTGAAGATCCACTTCGAAATCAAATGTTTATCTCTTGGAGGAAGAACAACCAACTCTCAAGTATGGTTGCTCAAGTTTGAATCAATCTTATTATTGATAGCCTTTTTTGTCTATAGAAGATATAACTTCTTTGAATGTATGAGGTCATTTTCAAGAAGAAATATTACAAAATTAGATCTGAATGAAGTAGATGTCTTTTGAAGTTTACTACGCCTTGGAATCTATTTATAAAGTATATTCTCCCTTGGTTCTTAAAGAGTTCGTTTAGACCCTACACTAGAAAATTCAAGTCTAATTTTATATAGTTTCATGTGTTCAAAGAATTCAATGTTATCTGATTCAATTATTATATTGTCATGCATATCTGGATGTACAAACTTATGAATAAAAAATTGACATGTTTTACTACTTATATCATATCCAATAAAAACACAGTCCACAATCGCAGGTCCTCTTTAGATCTTTTTGAAAATAGAAATCTGGACTTTGTCTAGACACCACCACATTTTGAAATATTTCAATTTTGGCTTCTTCCTTTTTCTTTCTCATGCGAAGTGGTTTGATAGCTGAATCTATTCTCCAAATATATTTTTGCAGTAGGAGATTCATAATCTCCATAGCTATCACTTCTTCTTATTTTTTATTTTTTTACTCAACTAATTTTCAACTTAAAGTTTATATTGTTTAAATACTTTTATTATTTCATTCTTACCATTCAACAAATTATTAGAATGCTTAGCATTGAAGACAAAGTTAGGTGGCACTTCTAAATTTGATAAGTTTTTGTAAGATTTTGTAATTGACATGTCTCAAGTATTCATGCCATGAACTATTTGACTCAAGTAAATAAGAAAAAGTAGAAATATTGAGTTTGAAAAGAACTCCGTGAGGTAACCTTTTCATACAAACATTTTATTCTTTATTATTACGATTTTATAAGATACAAATATTGTTTAAAGTGAACACCTTGCCAGATATCCTTTTCAGAAGAATCATTGCATAAGCTTCAATTTTGGCTATTGCAGAATTACCAATCTCATCAGGTCCCGTTAGAGCATATGAACCAAACACTTCCTTTACAACACAAACATGACATATAAAAATTTTCACCAATATTCATGTTTACACAAGTAGTTATATTTTAATGGACACATCTTTTCATGAAAAATCACAATATTTTAAGTGATACTCTTTCATAAAAGAAAAAAAACTTTTTTAAATAAGTATATATTTAATTTAATTGTCTGATACTAGTCATATCATATACTTGTAACTCAATGACCATAATATCAAATATACTCCAAAAATTTTATAGTTCTAACATAATCAAGTATTTGAAATAATTTTTAACATATTTTATTTTTCTGCTTTCAAATTATGAGATTTAATAGACGATGAGGTTCAACTTAAATCTTCCCTCATTCCTAATTATCTAAACACTTAGAATTAAAAGAAAATCATGACATTTGGACAACAAATGATCCATTTAAAGAAAAGTGTCTTGCCATGTATGTTGTTGAATTAAGATCATTGAAGATGCCTTCAATATTGGATGTAATACTCGCACAAGTTTTTCTCTACCAAATTTTATCAAAACAGATAATAAACATTTGAAAATAGTTTGTTAAAACTATTAAGCCTATTAACACATTATTTTACTTAATCATCTCTAATTTCACCAAGGTGATGGTCAGGAAAAAGAATATATATATTTTTTTTGTTTTACCTATATAGAAGTGTGGGTTAGGCTGTCGGTATTAACATTGTTTATTGCCAATAGACTCAAAATCATTTTGAGTTTTCATCTTTAAGCTCTTTTTTTTAAAAAATAAATAAAAAATATCTAGACATGTGAATTGAGTTGATTATAGTTGTGCAATAGTTAATCTGATTATTATTTGTCTCACTTTAGTTTCTTTATTATTATCATTAACTATTATTATTTCAGAGCATACATTTATATTGATTTTATTAAACAAAATTTTGATTCCATTTATTATTTTTAAAAAGATAAAATTTTGATTCCATTTAATTATTTTTCAAAAATTAAAAAGTATGACAAGTCAATACTAGACAAATAAATATAAATAAAGGGAGTACAATAGTAATATTTTTATTATAGAAGAATGAGCAAATATTTGAATATCAACATGCGTGACTTAATCATATTAATTTATCATTAATATGTTTACTTTTATTTTGTGATATACAAATTCTCCAACCATATATAAAAAGATATCATGAAAAATATTTGTATTCAAAAAGAAAAACTATTTATAAGCGGCTATCTCTTTATTTCATATTCTTATTCTTAACCATCAATGCATGTTTACTGTCTAATACAATCGATGTGTGTGCACGTGTATATATATATAATGACACTAAAGAGGAATAAGCAGTCCCGCAGTGAAAACAATACTATGTTATTAATATATATATATATATATATACTATGATGATATTGAGGATGATCAAGCGGTGTTTCAGTATGAAGACTACTCATTTATTGCTTGATACCATCAGAATATATAGATACCATCAGAGTTTATATATACTCCGATAATATTAAGGATGAAAAAGTAATATCCAGTGAATAAAATAAGAAAACAAATGAGTAAATAATTTGAATCGTGGATCCAATTTATGTGGTTTTCCAAAAAAAAGTACAAGTATAGGAGACAATACAAGACAACTCAAGGCATCAAATTATGATAGTAAATTCATATTTTTTAAAAATAAATAAATCCGAAAAGAAATAGGGAATAAAAGAACACTCTTTTATGAAATCTGAAGGAATATTGATTGTATTGAAGTGTTAACCTAATAAGGGAATACATGGGAGATATATATAGGAGATATAGGAAGGAGTACTAATCCTAATAGGACTAGGATTAAGGAGTACTAATTCTAATAGGACTAGGATTAGTACACAGTAAATACTAATATTATTTAATACTATTTATTTAATACTATCTGTTATTATCCCCCCTCAAGCTGAACTGGGCGGAAGCGAACGAAAGCTTAGAACTGAGTTAATCGTGCTGTCGGCTCGGGAGAGGCTTGGTGAGAATATCAGCCGGTTGTTCTTCAGTGGGTACATACTGCACAGTCATGGTGCCGGCCTGAACTTCATCGCGAACAAAGAGACAATCGGTATCAACATGCTTCATTCTGGTGTGTAGGACGGAATTCTTGGCCACACAGATGGTTGATTTGTTGTCACAATAGAGAGCAGGAACAGTGTGAGTGGCGCGGAGTTCGCGAAGAATATATGTGACCCACATGGTCTCAGCAGCAAGAAGAGCAAGGGCGCGGTATTCAGCTTCAGTCGAGGACCGAGAGACCTTGGGTTGTTTTTTTGTACACCAGGAGATCAGGTTCGGCCCCAAAAAAACGAGAAACCCCGATGTAGATTTTCTGTCATTTTTATCATTCGCCCAATCTGAATCTGAGAAACCCCGAAGCTCCAAGTCCCCGGGTCGAATGAGTAAACCACGACCAAGAGTGCCAAAAATGTACCTGAGAATGCGTTTTAGACAATGGTAATCATGTTCACTTGGTTGATGCATGCGCTGAGCAACTCGGTTGACAGCAAACTGGATGTCAGGACGGGTAATGGCCAGATACTGTAGAGCCCCAATGAGGCTGCGGAAGTGGGTGATATCGGCAAAGGGGGTGTCGGCTCCATTCGTAGACGAAGAGACTGCCATCGGTGTTGGTTGACTGGTGCATTTTTCCAGTCCAGCTTTCTGCAACAGATCTCGAGCATATTTTGACTGATGAAGAAACAAGCCGCTGCCTGTCCGAGAAACCTCCATTCCCAGAAAATAATGTAACGGGCCAAGGTCCTTCATTTTGAAGGTAGTATGCATAGCTCGAGTGACATCCTGAATGAGAGCTGCAGTAGAGCCTGTAATAATGATATCATCTACATAGACAAGAAGAATGACTGTACCGTGTGCTGAATGTCGAGTAAACAGACTCGTGTCGTGTACGCAACACGTGAAGCCGAGTCCCTGGAGGAACGTTTTCAGACGTGTGTACCAAGCACGGGGGGCTTGCTTGAGCCCATACAGAGACTTCTGGAGTTTGCAAACATGTTGAGGGAAGCGGGGATCAACATAGCCCGGTGGTTGCGTCATGTAGATAGTTTCATCAAGCATGCCATGAAGAAAAGCATTGGAAACATCCAACTGATTGATGAGCCAATTGTTGCGCACGGCGAGTGACAGTACCAGGCGAATGGTTTCCTGCCGAATAACAGGACTGAATGTCTCGGAGTAATCAAGCCCATACTCCTGATTGTAGCCTTTAGCAACCAAACGAGCCTTGTACCTGGAAATACTGCCATCTGCATTGTGTTTAATTTTGTACACCCATTTACAGCCCACTGGGTGCCGCCCATGGGGCTTAGGTACAAGAACCCAAGTTTTCTGATCAGTCAAAGCCTTAAACTCGTCATCCATAGCATGACGCCAATAAGCATTTTTTGAGGCAACAGAGTAGGTTGTTGGTTCACTATCGGGAAGGGGTGTATTTGGTAGTATGGTAGCCTGAAAGGTTTTGGGTTTAAAGATACCGGCTTTGCCACGGGTTAACATGGGATGAGTATTGGGGGGTGGCACGGGCGGTGGTGATTCGGGGGTGGCCGGGAAGGACCCAAAACGGATCGGGCTGGAGATGTTGTGGGTATGGGGTGGTTCGGGTTGGTTGTGAGTGTGGGTGGTGGTTGCGGGTGTATTGTGGGTGACGGTCGAAGGGGTGATGAGGGGTGGTTGGGTAGTGGGTGGAGGTGTGGGGGAAGGTGGTGAGGGACCCTGTGAGTATGTTGGAAAAAGGGGAAGGACGCCAATGAATGATGTATTTGTGGAGGAGGAAATAGACTCGTAGGGAAACTCATTTTCGACAAATTTGACATGACGAGATATGTAGACTTTATGAGTTTGTGGGTCAAGACAGCGATAACCCTTGGAGGTAGGATGATAGCCCAAAAAAATACAAGGACGGGATC
The DNA here is from genome assembly GCF_001406875.1 of Solanum pennellii. Classification (NCBI taxonomy): domain Eukaryota; kingdom Viridiplantae; phylum Streptophyta; class Magnoliopsida; order Solanales; family Solanaceae; genus Solanum; species Solanum pennellii. The sequence goes on from NC_028639.1 coordinate 14,596,540, forward strand.
GGGGTTGTAATTTGTGAGTAATATGAGGGCGTAGCCAAGGGTAGGCAAGACACCCAAAGACGCGGAGGTTGGTATAATTGGGAAGTTCTTGGTAAAGGAGTTGATAGGGTGATTTGTTGGAGAGAGTGTGACTGGGCATTCTGTTAATGAGGTAGTTTGCGGTGGCTAGAGCTTCTACCCAAAAGGAGACAGGGAGATGAGATTGATGTAGAAGAGTAACCACCGTTTCAATGAGATGGCGATGCTTACGCTCAGCCACCCCATTCTGTTCGGGAGTGTATGGACAGGAGGTTTGATGTATAATTCCCAGGGATTGCAGAAACTGGCCAAAGATGTTATTGACATATTCCTTTCCATTGTCACTTCGAAAAAGTTTAACATGAGAATTGAATTGTGTTTTGACCATTTTTTCAAAAGTGACAAAGGTGGTGTATGCCTGTGATTTGTGTTTTAGTGGGTACAACCAAGTGTATTTTGTAAAATCATCCACAAAACAAATATAATAGCGAAAACCAGCAAATGAAGGAACAGCAGTAGGACCCCATAGGTCAGAATGAATAAGTTGAAAAGGTGCAGTTGTACGCTTCTCAGATAAAGTAAAAGGTAATTTATGAGATTTAGCAATTGAACAGGAGTCACAATTGTTTACATGAATGGAAGAAAAACCTAATTGAGACATTAAAGAATTTATTATTTGAGTAGACGGGTGACCCAGACGACTGTGCCACAACAGACTGTGGCCATCAGCCGAAAGAGCCACCGGAGCCACAGGAACGCTTTCTGAAACTGGGTGGGCAGACGAACTTGTGCCAGGAAGAACGTACAGACCATGCTCACAGGGGCCCTGAAAAATCACCCTCTTGGTAGTATTGTCTAGGATCTGAAAATCATTAGAGGTGAACAAGAGTGAGCAATTATTGTCTTTTGTGAATTGGTGAACTGAAAGGAGATTGGATTTAATAGAAGGGACGTGGGTAAGGTTACCTAGGTGAAAGATAGCGGTGGGGGTTTTAATGGTACCCGTGCCAGTGTGAGAAATATTAAGGGACTCACCGTTGCCAACAGTAATACCATTGGAGCCATGATATGGATTTGGAGCGTTAAGCTTGGATAGATCAGAAGTAACGTGCATGTTGGCCCCAGTATCCAACAGCCATTCAGAGGAAGGGCCGGCTTGAGATGCATAATTGGCACGGTTATCACTATTTCGGCTCTCCTCATACCGAAACCAGCAACGAGCAGCGGTGTGTCCTGTTTTCTGACAGATTTGACAAGTTGGACGATCCCGCTCGTAAGTGCCCTGCCCGCCGCTGGAAGATGACTGCCCGCCGCTGCCGAAGGAGTGCAGGCTGTTGTTGCTGCCGTGCTGCTGACCGTCGTACGGCGGACGACTGCCCTGCCGACCGCCGCGCCCGCGGCCTCCGCTGTTTCTGCCGTAGCCGCCGCGGCTCCCCTGCCGGCCGCCACCACGCCCCCCGCGATAGTTCTGGCTTGCGGTGAGGGCGGTGGCCGGCTCCATAACAGCGGCTTCTCGGAGAAGAAGTTTGCTCTCCAGATCCACGTTGATTTCTTCACTTTTTAGCCACGAGGAGAGAGTAGCCAGGTCAACGGGCGTTGGACTGATGCGAACCGCCTGTTTAATGGAGGAGTAAGCTGATGGGAGCCCCCGAACGACGCACATGACGAGATCTTTTTCGGGAATGATTTCGTTCACGGTGTCGAGGGCTGTGATGATGGTGGAGACCTCGTCTAAATACTCCGCCATAGTTTTCGTGCCTTTGGTAATTGTGTGGAGACGATCACGCAATTGAAAAATATGAGAGTGGGAAATTGATGCATAGCGTGTTGCGAGGGCCGTCCACAGGGCTGAAGCAGTTGTGTAGGATCGGACGTGTTTCTGAACCGTGGGAGAGATGACCGCAATCAAACATGATCGGATCTGGCCATCCACGGCTTTCCAGGCGGCATGGGCCGGATTGGTTTTTTCTGATTTGTCCGTGGCGGTGATGACTGCCGGCGGCGGTTCTGTGCTTCCATCGACGTATTTGAGAAGGTAATTGGCCTCAAGGGCTGTAAGAACGGTGATTTTCCATGTAGGGTAATTTATGTCTGATAATTTTTCGGGAATCAGGGCATGAAGATGCCTGAGAAGGAGTTTAACGCCAGAAGGAAGTGAATCGAGAGGATCCACCTCGGTTGTCATGGCTGCCGCCGCCCAAGAGAAGAGAGGGAACGATCGGTGCCCTAAAGAGAGAAAAAAAAACCTAGAGAAAAGAAGATCTAGGTTTTCTGGCTCTTGATACCATGAAGGAATATTGATTGTATTGGAGTGTTAACCTAATAAGGGAATACATGGGAGATATATATAGGAGATATAGGAAGGAGTACTAATTCTAATAGGACTAGGATTAAGGAGTACTAATTCTAATAGGACTAGGATTAGTACACAGTAAATACTAATATTATTTAATTCTATTTATTTAATACTATCTGTTATTAAAATCAAATTCAACAATTCATTTCAATAATAATAAATAGCGATCAGTCCGTTAATTTATAATTAAAGTTCAAAACTATAATAAATGTTATCTCAACAAATTGAATTATAATATTTATATTAAAAAATTAACTTATTTTTGTGTCGAACCTGTGCTTGCACAGGCTTGCTATCGTCTAGTATTACTATATATAGTATCAAGTCGAAGATTCCTTTATAGTGTACCTACTTGGACATAACAGAATCATATAAATATCATGACAATAACTTTTAAAATATTTCGTGCCTCAATCCAAAAATCTCTCGAAACAAATTATAAGATGAATATAGACAGAATTAATAACAGCAAAAAGTTTATTATAATTACTTTAAGACCGTTGTTTATCTATATTACTAAGATATTTGGAACAATAACTTTACAAAACTTCGAAACAACAAAGTTTAAAGTATATTTTCAAAATCAAAATGTTAAAACTAATAACGAATATATGATCTGCAACAAAACATAAATAATATTGAAAAGAAGAAAATTATATCCACTGAATACAAAGTGTATCCTTATGAAAATTATCCTCCTCAAGCACATGAGGTTAATGGAATATATTCTCACAAGACAAAACATTCTTACTTACCGTTGTATTGATACCAAAAACGTCACCGTGAGTGAACCATTCAAAGGCCAATAAAATACACTAGAATTTGTTTGTGCAAAATAAGAAGTTTAGAAACTTCGTTCTTGTAAAAAAAGAGGAAACCCCTCCTAGTAATAATTAGTAAACAACAAAGGGTAGTGTCAAAAAGTTCTGATTGTGCCTTATTGAAAAAGTTCCAATTCTTTGAAAGGTCACAATCTTTCAAAATAGTCACAACATTTTCAAAAAGTTGCAACCTTTCATAAAAATCATAACCTTTCGAAATAGTCGCAATATTTCTGAAAAGTTGCAACCCTTTGTAAAAGTCATAACCTTTTGAAATAGTCGTAACATTTCTGAAAGCATCCCTTCGTAAAAGTCATAACCTTTCGAAATAGTCGCAACATTTTCGAAAAGTTGCAACCCTTCGTAAAAGTCATAAACTTTTGAAATAGTCACAACATTTTCAAAAAGTTGCAACCCTTTGTAAGAGTCATAATCTTTCGGAATAGTCGCAACTCTTCAAAAAATTCACAAATCTTCATAAAAGACATAACTCATTATTTTCCACTCACATCTTTTAAAACTCAACAAATTATTTGGCCATATTACATTAATTTATAGACGACTCTCCCTATATATACAGTAGAAAATTTGAAGTCTTCCATGTCATATTCATTTCTCTTTTCTTGAATGAATATTTTCTGCAAGAAAAATCTAGCTAAAAAAGAGTTATCTTTTTTACATCCTTTCTCAAAAATTCGTTTATTCCTTGTGTGAATTTCAATTCAATCATTGTGTGTATACTTGTTAAAACATGTATCTACCATCTTTACCTTTTGATATCATTATCTCACTTCTTTTGCTTCTCCCTCCTAGAGAACTAATCAAGTTCCTTGTTACTTGTAAATCTTTGTATGCCTTGATAAAAAGTAAAAAATTCATCAAGGAGCATCTTGAGACATCAATTATAAGAGGAAAAAATTATGTTCTATGTACGTATATTGAAAACAATTATGAAAAAACTTTCATGTTGTTTAATCAAAAAACTTCTCACTATGAGTCTATATTAAGAGTCTCTTTAGACTCACCAGACATGTGGAATTGTATTGTGGGTTCAGTTAATGGTCTAATTTGTTTCGAAAATATTAATCCTGAGGTTCATACTATATATTTGACTAATCCATTTATAAACAAGTACTTGATCCTTCCCCCTTCAACTATTCATAGTGATGATTCTGAGCTTCAATTTAGGAAAATGTGTATAGGTTTTGGTTATCATGAAAGGACCGATGATTTTAAGGTTGTTCGTATTGGATTTATTGATCATGTTTGGTTAAATGAAGAATATAATTATGAAGAGGTTGGTGGATATGATTTTGAGTGTAGGGCTGAGATATTTTCACTAAATACCAAGGTTTGGAAAGCACTTGATTTGAGTCATGATTTTTGCTACAATAGAGTTGATTTATTTTCAGGAGTTGTTGTTAATGAATATATGCATTGGAAGGCTATTAAGAGCAACACTTATGAAAATAAAATGGTTATTTTGACATTTCATATGGGGGATGAAACATTTCAAGATATTGAATGTCCAATATTTTATGATGGAGAGGAGATTAATCAATCTATATATCTTGGTGAATTTAGAGGTAAACTTGGATTTCTTAGATCATATCCAGTAAAGTTGGAACAACCTTGTTACATTTGGACAATGGAGGAGTATGGTGAAATGAATTCTTGGACTTGTCAAACTATTATTGTACCTAGCTTGCCAATTCAATATCCCTTGGCTTTTACAAAAAATGGACAAATTATAATTAGAGATAAATATGACAACATATTTAGCTATGATTACAACACTAATCAACTCCTTGATTTACATATACAAGATGATGAGCATGCTATGAATTTTATTGACTATACTGAAAGCTTAGTTTTGGTTGATCTTAATGATGATCCAATGGAGGAGAGTGTTGCTGAATTTGATGAGGACATTAATATGGAACATGTAAGTATTTTTAGCCTCTTTTGGAATGTCATTTATTGAGATAATACCTCATACGGTTACTCAACTTTGAATAGTTTACTTAGAAAGTCACTCAACTTTGATTGTTTTGTTTTTTTAACTCAAAAGTCACTCAACTATTGGTGTTTCACTTAGAAAGTCACTTAATCAATTTAAATAACTTTTTTTCTTAAATTTTATAAGAATACAAAAAAATAATTAATTACTTCTTACCAATTCAAAATTTTCTTTATTGGCAATCTTTTAACAATTTATTTCTAGTTTTACGATTAATAGAATCGAGATTTTCTTTTTGGGGGAGGGCGGTTGCAGTTGTTACTGTAATTTTTTTTAAAGAAAAATTATAATTAAATAGTTGGAGCGGATAATAAAATAATTAAAATAGGTATCTTATTATTATTTTTTTTAAAAATAGTTTAAAATAAAATTTAATAAAAAATTTATTTAAATTGATTGAGTGACTTTATAAGTGAAATATAAATAATTGGGTGACTTTCTAAGTTAAACATCAAAAGTTTAATGATTTTTGAGTTAGAAAGTAAGTAAACAACTCAAAGTTGATGAGTGACCATATAAGATATTAACTCGTCATTTATTTCAGTCTCAATCGACATTTGAATGTGCATAAGTAGACAATTAAACTTGTGTAAAACTAAATAATTACGTCCTACATTCTTGTGTCATGCGATGTCATACATAGTACATGACTATTTTGTGTTTACTTATTAAGTTTTACACAAGGTACAAGTGTCTACTTGTGTACTATACCTTAACTTGGAGGACATTTATATCAATTTAAACCAAGTTAAATGATATATTTATGTATTATGCCTCTAATTATACAATTTTACTTATTATTGATGGTTTTTGATTGCAGGTGATCAGCATGATCGATAATGATGATCCTCAAGGTGATACTTTTATGGATGATGAAAATTAGCTAAAGGATTTAATGCAAATCAGAAATTTTGTTTCTTTAGTTAAAATTTTGTTACATTTAACAATGTTGAATTTGGGTCAAGAGTTTGCCTCATTATAACCCTTTGAATCAAGAATATTTATGGTTTTTAGTATATATATATATATATATATATCGCTCTATTTTTATTTTTTCGGTTATTGAATATTTTCTTTTTAATTAAATTATATGGATTATATTTTTCTTTAAAATAGTTAAAACTTAAATAATTTAATTAAAGTTGGGCAATTAATGGTGAGAAGTTAATCATCTATGTCTTTTCTTTATAAAATTTTTACTTGTCGAAGAACTTATATAAATTGTGAGGTTTTGGCCTTAATTTGGAGAAGGGTCTGTAGATTTATACTATTTACTCATTTTACTGTACCCGTGTTGTGCGTGAACCTATTATTAAATAACAATGTATTTGACCTATAAATTAAAAATTAAAGATTAAAGAAATCCATGTAAGTTTCTAAAGCAATTATGATTGACGTTTCTTCCGTTAATTAGTTTGAACAGTAAAAGGTTCAATTATACCTCAAAATAATCCTTAAATTAGGATTTTTGAGGACTTGGTGAGAATATCTTATAAAAATTTTCAATTGTTTGAGTCTATTGTCTCTTTTTTATGGTGTGAAATTATTTATTTACATTGATTTTTTATGTATCATGATGAGACATGTGATATGATATTGTATTGAAGGGAAATGATTTCGACAACTGATTCTAGATAAACTCAATGGAAAATGATTTCAGCTAGAGATATTGTGTTCGATGAGAAATGGTTCCGACAAGTGATACTACATAAAGCCGATGAGAAATTGTCCCAGCTAATGATATTGTGGCGAAGGGAAATAGTTTGGGCAAGTAGTACTATATAAAACTGATGGGAAAATAGTTTAAGCGAGTGATATTCTGCCCGAAGAAATTGGTTCCGGCAAGTGATAGTATATAAAGCCGATGAGAAATGGTTTTGACTAGTGATATTGTGCCAAGGAAAATGATTGCAGCAAATATTTGACTATAATGATTTGAGGAACTTTGTGATTGATCTGCTTGATACTTGTGAGTGATCTACTTGATAATTGTTATTGAACTATTTGATACTTATAATTGATCTCTGTAATATTTGTAATTGACATACTTGATACTTGTTGACTATTGTACTGTGATTGTTGGACTATGATTGTAAGACCTTGTGAGTTCTTCATTATAAATTGTTAGGTTCGGCTGATTTTTATGCAGGTTGTAGTTCAGGCAATTCGATTCGGATGAAAGGAGTACTTGTATTCTAGATTAGTTTTACCATGTTTAGTAGGTTGCTTGTTGAGTACAATGTTGTTTGGTACTTACTCCTTGCTTCTACACTTGTGTAGGCTATGAGCTTGGACCCATGTCATCATTATTCTTTATTTTTCTCTGAGGCTTTTAAAGGACTTTGAGAGGTAGCTACTTGTTATCCAGCAGACCTTCTTGTTTCTTACTTTATGTTTTGTTTTATTAGAAAAACAAAGACATTAATATTTGTAATTGTCTTTCAATTCTGTATTTCACATATTAAATGCTTGTGTTAGGACCGAAAATAAGCAGGTGTAAACGCGGAAGCTAGTAAAGCAAACCTCAAATACCACAAGTAAGAAGACAACGAGAAATGATACCAAAAGACACAAAGATTTAACGTGGTTCGGTCAATCGACCTATGTCCACAAAGGAGATGAGCAATCCACTATAAATATGAGAGTACAAAATACAGAGGGAAACAACCTCAACCAAATTCACTCAGAATACATGGGAGGTTCACACAAGTGATAACATATCAAGCTTGTGATCCACAATTTCTCCCCCTAACTAAAACTCTCAAAGTCATTAAGACTACATTGTGAATGCTGATTAAGTTAGAAGGAACATTCCTCTATTTATAGAGTCCTAAACCTTTTCCTACCAGAAAAACGATTAGTCAATCCAAAATGTTTTCCTAAAAGGAAAACCTATTTATGGTAAGAAATCAGGACAAATAAAACCCAACAAATCTCTCCCCTTGGCCTGAATTTCTGATACTAGTTGTTGTGACGAAAAGATGAAACCGAAAATCTAATAATAAAGAACACCAAGTTTAACGTGGAAAAACCCTTCAAACCGAAGGTAAACACCACGGGATCGACAAGATCCAAATTGCTTCACTATACCAATAAGAGGGTTACAAATATTCTTCTAATGGCTACACAACAAGTGCCAAAAGAGAACAAACAATAGCTACACCAACAAAAAATAAAATAGAAAGAAAAACACTATTAAAAAAAGGCCAAAAAGAGACCTAGAAAAGAGACCTCATGAGGTCTCTTTTCGGGAAAAAGAGACCGAAAAAGAGACCTCAACGGTAGGTGAGTAAAATGCAGGTCACTTTTTTAAAGACACCTCATGAGGTCGCCATACGGAGACCTCACGAGGTCACCAACAAATTGTCAGTTTTTTTTTAAAAAAAGAGACCTCATGATGTCACTATTGTATTATTTAATTTAATTTTATATTTTTTTATATAGAGAGACCTCATGAGGTCACTATTTTATTATATTATTTAATTTTATATTTTAATAAAGAGACCTCATTAGGTCGCTAAGATATTATTTAATTTAATTTTATATTATTTTAAAGGAGAGACCTCATAAGGTCTCTTTTCTGCATTTATTTTTTAGCGACCTCGTGAGGTCTCTATAATGAAATTTACGGAAAATATAATGCAAAAAAGAGACCTCATGAGGTTTCTTTTCTGCATTTATAAAATATAAAATGTTAAATAGAGACCTTATGAGGTCTCTATAATGAAATATCTGGAAAAATTAATGCAAAAAAGAGACCTCATGAGGTCTCTTTTTCTGGAAAAAACCTGGCAGCTAATTATTATTTCTGCGGCTTCTCATCACCTGTCATTTTAATTTAGTACCCAAATCAAGCTCAAAGAGCTTCCAAAAATCAATTGAAGCAATACATTTACTAAATATTCTCTTATCAACTCAATTTCAACTCACTTCAACATAATTATATATTAAACAAAAACCATGATATCCATAAGTTATATAATACATTGCAATGTTATCATGTATTCACAAAACAAATAATTCCCATCACAAAATTATAAAGTTAACAAAATTATCCATAAGTTAACTTAGATTATCTATCACAAGTCTAAACTTCACTAATGTGGTAGTGTGTTTGCCACATAATCATCACTTTCTTCATCACTACTAGACTCATGTGTCATATTTCTTTGTTGACCATACATTGGATATTGAGTAGGTTGAGATTGAGGAGGTCGAGGAGGGAAAGTGACATCACCAGAACAAGGGGGAATCCCTCCTGAAGCAAGTAATGCATCGAATTGAGCCTTAAGACCCGCAAACTGTAATTCCAACCGCCTTTCCCTAGCCCGTGATTCTTCGGCTTGGCTAGATAGCTCAACAATCTTTTTCTCCATAGCCAAATTTTTCTTCATCGATTCATCATGATTTGAACTATTTAGGCCTTCAAACTCAGAAGAAAATTTACGAAAGGTTTTATGCGGCATTCCATATGCATACCCATATCTACTCGGCCCACAAGTCAAGTCTAACCAAACTCTCTCATCCTGTTCTTGAGTAAGTGGCATACCTCGATTTTCTTCCGGCAGAGTTTGTTGTAAATCCTCCAAAGCTTGAAGATATCGATTCTAAATTGAATGTTATCATATGAGAATAAAAATTTAGAAAATAAGTAATTATTTTTTTAAAATTAGAGGCTTACATAGGTCACTTCAGCTTGCGGTTCAACCCACACGTCTGGATCTTCATGATTTTTCTTCTTTCTAATGTGTGTTGCCTTAAATGCCTCAGCTTGAGTTACCGGTGTTCCTAGTTCCTTTTCCTACATAAACTAATAAAGTTATAATCAAGAGTAATTAAATATTAATACATAAAATATATAAACACAAAGAAAAATGATACACACCAATTTCCTCCTCACACTTCCTTGACTTTGAGCCCCACTTGTGTGTAGAGAACCACCCTTAGTAGATGATCTTGCCTTTTTACCGATCTCACTCATCTGCTTAAATCTTGGATCATATTTCCAATGCAC